>NC_057711.1:13053935-13112394 GCF_004010195.1 Chiloscyllium plagiosum | reverse complement strand
AAGGGCTTATGCCCGAAACGTCGATTCTCCTGTTCCCTGGATGCTGCCTGACCTGCTGCGCTTTTCCAGCAACACATTTTCAAAAAAGGAAACAGGACAACAAAATGACTCCTTCAGCCAGAATACAGAAATTCAATCACATTTGAAGGGAATTAGTAGTACAGAATCTCAACCTATTCTCCTGTTCCCTGGATGCTGCCTGACCTGCTGCGCTTTTCCAGCAACACATTTTCAAAAAAGGAAACAGGACAACAAAATGACTCCTTCAGCCAGAATACAGAAATTCAATCACATTTGAAGGGAATTAGTAGTACAGAATCTCAACCTTTCTGCATAACTAAGGATCATGAAAACCACTGTTCAATTACCAATGTACACATTACTGGCAGCCTTCACTGCAACAGCTGTAACATTCTTCATAAACATTCATAGATTGATCCATAGACCTTGTTTAAAGGTTTTTACCTTTCTGGATGTGTGTGTGTGTGCGCGTGCTTGTTGCATTAGTATTTCGGGTTATCTGCAGCAATTAACAAAGTCACTCCTTTTGTTAATTCAAGAAAGTCTGGTTAAATTGGCTGCTTTTAAAACTTATGTTTATTTGGTATGGGAGAAAGGCATCCAGAAGGGAATGGAATCTTTTTCAACTAATCTTGTTGCAACCAACTGAGGGGGGAGAATAAAGAAAGGGAATCGGTTCATGCCTCATCATTCAGGAGCTTAACTGTTTCAACTATCCCATCTTGAACCATAACAATTTGGGAACCTCATCCAGGATATGTTTGTAACCAAAGCAATAAAATTGGAATCATTTAACTAACAATATGGCAGTTAAAATGGAACAATGAGAGGATTTCTTTTAATGTTCCATAAAACAACACAGGACAGTAAAGTGCACCAGCCTGGCACTGAAATAAAATAAAGAATTGCAGATGTGAAGATTTGAAACAAAAACAGAAATTACCGGGGAAACTCAGCAGGTCTGGCAGCATCTGGACAGAAACCAGAGTTGCCTTTATTGGTCAGTGCATTGAGTATAGGATTGGAAGGAGAAAGTGAGGTCTGCAGATGCTGGAGATCAGAGATAGAAATGTGTTGCTGGAAAAGCGCAGCAGGTCAGGCAGCATCTAGGGAACAGGAGAATCGACGTTTCGGGCATTAGCCCTTCTTCAGGAATGAGGAAAGTTGGTCCAGCAGGCTAAGATAATCCATATTCCCTATCTTTTATCTTAGCCTGCTGGACCAACTTTCCTCATTCCTGAAGAAGGGCTAATGCCCGAAACGTCGATTCTCCTGTTCCCTTCGTGTGCAGAGGATGCAATAGATGATGTGTGTGGAGGTGCAGGTGAATCTGTGGCGGATATGGGAGTTTCCTTTGGGGCCTTGGAGGGAGGTGAGGGGGGAGGGGTGGGCGCGAGTCTTGCACCTCCTGCGGTTGCAGGGGAGGGTGCCGGGAGTGGAGGTTGGGTTGGTGGGGGGTGTGGGTCTGACGAGGGAGTCACGGAGGGAGTGGTCTTTACGGGGTGCTGGTAGGGGAGGGGAGGGAAATATATCCTTGGTGGTGGGGTCCGTTTGGAGGTGGCGGAAATGGCGGCCATGCTGCGGCTGTAAAGGGCATTGGTTAGGCCACTTTTGGAATACTGTGTTTAATTCTCGTCTCCCTGCTATAGGAAGGATATTATGAAACTTGAAAGGGTTTAGAAAAGATTTACAAGGATGTTGCCAGGGTTGGAGGATTTGAGCTACAGGGAGAGGCTGAATAAGCTGGGGCTATTTTCCCTGAAGCTTTGGAGGCTGAGGGGTGACCTTATAGAGGTTTACAAAATTATAAGGGGCATGGATAGGGTGATTAGCCAAGGTATTCTCCCCAGGGTGGGGGTCCAAAACTAGAGGGCATAGGTTTAGGGTGAGGGGTAAGATTAAAAGGACAACCTTTTCATGCAGAGAGTGGTGAGTGTATGGAATGAGCTGCCAGAGAAAGTGGTAGAGGCTGGTACAATTACCACATTAAAAATCATATCAGTATGTATATGAATAGCAAGGGTTTGGAGGGCTATGGACCAAATGCTGGGAAATGGGACTAGATTAATGTAGGATATCTGGATTGCATTGACGGGTCAGACCAAAGGGTCAGTTTCCATGCCGTACAGCTCTATGATGGTATGATTGCATATAGCAGTGAACACAGGACAGCAATCCTGGATGGTGTGAAAACCTTATGCCTCCCCAAATTGTACAGGTGGCAAAACAGAGACCCGAATAGTGAGAAATAAATGTTGATGTACAAAGTTGGATTGCAGGAGGACCTGTGAAACTTTCAGAGTGTCATTCAATATTTCAGAAATTGGCTTTCTATACCCTTTGCAACATAACTTTCCAGCTGTGTTGATGTGAAGAAAGAAACTACAGTGGGTGGTTCAGCCCCAGGTCTAATTAGTTCCTGGCGAGAGAAAACAGACAATAAGAACCTCCCCTCCAGCTCTGCATTCCTTCAAATAAACAGCAGTGTCTAAATTAACAGTTCAATCAGCAAGTGCAAAGGCTGTGTGTTGTGGATGATATGAAGTGATTGCTTAGGGGGAGGGGGAGGTAGATGTTCCCCACCACCTTTGTGCTGTTGACTTCATCCAGCTACCTGCAGGAGTACATAGGGCTGTCTGCCCTGAGGTTCCTTCTGCAATTTGTAGAAGGGACGGAGTAAGCAAAGCAAAGGTCAGTCTATTTTTACTGACTGTGTACACTCACGCTCTGCTGAAGTCCAATCAACTCAAAGTGGGGGGGGGAAAGAGTGCCATTAGCATAACTTAAAACTGCAGCCAAAGCTTGATGAAGGATTATACAGCCAGCTCCAGCACAATTCTTCTCTGTAGTTCAATTCACCTTTTCACAGGGATTTAAGTTTCTCAAATTCACTTCTGGTATACACTTGACCACTGTGAGGACAGTAGTTTGCAAGATACCCTTAACTTTCACTTCATGCTCTAAACCAGTCGCACTGTACAGGCACTGCAACAAGGGAGGCTACAGAGGTGTTGTTATAGCCACATGTGCTAACTTTAGTAGAAAAGTTTCACATAGCACAGGTACAGAAAATAGAGATTTGCATTAACGTGACTTTAGGATATCCCAAAGTGCTTTTTAAAAATATTTTTTGAAGTACAGTTGGAGGGAGTATTTCAAGCATTTTCAGTCTTTATGTCAGATTTACAACATTTGCAGTATTTTGCTTTTGGATGGCTGTATTTTAAATGTTTGTTGAGGGACAATTATTCATCCGAAATCTGGGGAAAACACTTGTTCTTCTTTAAAATACTGCCATGAATTGCTTTACATTAAAGGTGAAACTGAAGATTGGCTTTGCTTTGATGACTCTTCTGAAAGCCAGCACAGTCAACCATGTAGCACACCCTCCATACTGCACTAAACTATCGGCTGTGAGCTGAAATCTCTGAAGTGGAGTTCGAACTCAAAACCTTAACTATTAAAATGTCCTTAATATGTTTATTGTTATTGAGTAACAAAGGAATTGAAGCTGTCACAATGATCAAAACTCACTTCAATTTTTATTAATTGAATTTTAACCTTTTTTGTTGTTCTATCTGTAAATCATACGTATGTGTGCTATCCATTTAGCTAGTCCACAGAAGTCCAATAGTATTCTAAGTCCCATAATTGACTAGCGTTGTGCAGCTGTCCTCCACTGTACTAGTATTTCTCCAGTTCTTACCAAACCTTTTTGTGGAATCTTACTGTGACACTGCTGCCATGTTTCCCAGGTCTACTGTGACTAAGTCTCAACAAAAGTACTTCACTGCAAATTAAATTAAGTTTAAAAATTTTGAGCTATAAAGTTAGTCACAGTAATGACCATGGTAGCTATCATTGATTATTGTAAAAATGCACCTGTTTTAGTAATGACCTTTAGGGAGGAAATCTGCCAACCTTCCCAGTCATCCACGTAGCAGACCCAAAGTTTGGGTTGGATGGTTGGCAGAGCTACGATGACACCTTTGTCATCGCTAAATGAAACAAATTAGAGAAAACCTTCAAGATCATCAATAATGTCCTTACTGGCATAAAATTCACTAAAAAGGAGGAAAACCAACAACAAACTGCCATTCCTGGATGTCACAGCAGAGCGAAGAGTCAATGGGGAACTTCAAACCAGCGTCTACAGGAAAACAACACATACTGACCAAATATTGAACTACAGAAGCAATCATCCCGACATACACAAACGAAGCTGCATTAGAACATTATTTCAATGAGCCACCACACACACTGCAGCACAGACGAATTACGAAGATCAGAACAAAATCATCTATATAGCATATTCAAAAAGAATGCGTACCCAACGAACACAGTCCGATTTCTCAGCAACAAACCCAAACAAGCAAACAAATGGCATCCAGAAACCCTAGCCACTCTCCCCTACATCAAAGGCATCTCGGAAATGACTGCCAGACTACTCAGACCTCTTGGCATCATGGTAGCCCACAAACTCATCAACACACTAAACAACAGCTAATGAACTTGTAAGACCCTATACAGACAACAAGCAAAACTAATGTCATTTACAAAATACCGTGCAAGAATTGTAACAAACACTACATTGGACAAATAGGCAGAAAACTAGACACCAGGATACATTAACATCAACTAGCCACAAAAAGACATGACCCACTCTCACTAGTATCCTTACATATGGATGAGGAAGGGCACTGCTTCGACTGGGACAACACATCCATCCTAGGACAAGCCAAACAAAGACATGCACGAGAATTCCTAGAAGCATGGCATTCCAACCGGAACTCTACCAACAAACACATCAACACATGCGAGAGCATTGAGGGAGACAAAAGAATATAAAAGGTTAAAGAATGGGAGCACGTAGCATCGTAAGTCAGCCAAGTCTACAATAATTAGTGTAGTGAGGTTGAACCCAATAAATTACAGATAAAACAGATCTACCCTAATTCTAGTGCATCTACTGGTTACTGATTGTGTCAGCTAAACAGTTATATTGTCTTAAATCTAAACAAACAATTTCAAATAACTGTTAGCTAACTTGACAGGACAGCCTAAACCTTTTACATGCAAAATCACAGCAATGGAACAAAGAATTACAATACAAAGAAATAGGTAATTGGTAAGTACAAGAAGATTAGTGTGGTGTTGGTATGCATGTGTGTTAGTGCAAGGAGTGTTACAAACAAGTGAAAATTGAAAAAGAATACAAGAGAAAATAAAGATTATGAAATAAATATTAACAGGTAGCATTAAAGGGAACTCAAAACATTTGTGTCACTCTGGTCTCGAAACTAAGTCAGTTTTCTTTCCACACATCCTGCTGAAATTTTTCTTGTACTTTGTTTTTATTTATGAAAAGCAAGTAATCTTGAGTCACATTCTCTGCTTTCACAAGTGTTGAATATTAAAGCACTTGTCTTCACAAAACAAAAAGATGAAGCTAATGCCACAAGAATCAATTTCAAGGACAAAAATAGATGGAAGGAAAGAAAGTACCAAATTGTTGTCATTGCTCAAATTTAGCAACAATCTTGATAATTATAGATCTGTCAGTGTAATGTCAGTGGTGGAGAAAACCATTAAAGAATGTTATCAACAAAACATTTTCACTTGGAGTAATATGGATTAGTAAGGGGTAGCCAGCAGAGAATGGTTACAGCACATTGTGTCTATCTGACATTGTTGAGTTCTCTGATGAATTAACAATGAGGGTTGATTCAGGTGGTGCAGTAAAATGTATGTATGGACTTTCTAAGAGCATTTGTAACATACTTGCCTATAAATCAAAAGCTGAAAATGTGTTGCTGGAACAGCGCAGCAGGTCAGGCAGCATCCAGGGAACAGGAGAATCGACGTTTCAGGCATAAGCCCTTCTTCAGGCATTCCTGAAGAAGGGCTTATGCCCGAAACGTCGATTCTCCAGTTCCCTGGATGCTGCCTGACCTACTGCACTGTTCCAGCAACACATTTTCAGCTCTGATCTCCAGCATCTGCAGACCTCACTTTCTCCTATGAATCAAAAGTGCATTGTTATTGAAAGGAGAATAATGAGTATGCAATTGGTTAAGGAATAGACAGAAAAGAGTGGTGAATGGGTGTTTTCTGACGGGAGAGGAGGATTCAGTGAGGTTTACAAAGTTTGTATTTGGATCATGGTATGTAATGCCTTGGAATTGGGGTTGGGAAGTGGCTGGCAGTGGGAGTACGGGAACAGAGGGAGCATGCTCACAAGCTTTGAAAGTGGTAGGTTGTTAAACGAGTTAAGAAAGCATGTGGGCGAGTTGGCTTTGTAAATAGGGGCAGTGAACACCAAAACAAGGAAGTCATTGCTAGTTCATTACAAACTTAATGAAGTCTCAGTTGGGGTAGTGTTCAATTCTGGTCACCAAGCTTTGGGAAGGACTTTGGAGAGAAGAGAAAAGAGAATTACCAGAAATATGCCAAAGGCAAGGGAGTTTCTATTTGATGAAACAGATTTTAGTGGCTATTGCCTTTATTGTTCATAGGTTATTGTTTCATTGTGACAGTGATCTGCTGAGCACTCTGAATCTCCCAAGTTCTTTCCAGCCCAGTCTGCATAAATTTAGTTAGACCATAAGACATAGGAGCAGAAATTAGGCCATTCAGCCCATAGCATCTGCTCCGCTATTCAATCATGGCTGATAAGTTTCTCAACCTCATTCTCCCACTTTCTCCCTGTAACCCTCGATACTCAAGAACCTATTGAACTCCGTCTTAAATATACTCAATGACCTGGCCTCCATAAATTCACCACTGTCTGGCTGAAGAAGTTTCTCCTTATCTCTATTTTACTCTAAGGCTGTGCCCTCGCATCAAAGTCTCTCCAACCAATTGAAATATCTTCCCAACATCTGCTCTAGCCAGGCCATTCAGTATTCTGTACGTTTCAATTAGATCCCCCCTCATCCTTCTAAACTCCATTGAATATAGACCCAGAGTCCTCAAAATGTCCTCATATGTTAAGCTTTTCATTCCTGGGACCATGCTCATGAACCTCCTCTGCACAATCCAGGGTCAGTTCATCTTTCCTGAGATATGGGGCCCAAAACTGCGCACATTGCTTCAAATGTGGTCTGACCAGAGCCTTATAGAGCCTCAGAAGTACATCCCTGCTTTTAAAACAAGTCCTCTCAAGATAAATGTCATCATTACATTTGCCTTCTTAACATCATCATGGGCTGAAGGGCCTGTTCTGTGCTGTACTGTTCTATGCTCTAACTACTGACTCAACCTTGGGAGTTCCAGTCCAGGATTCTCTCAAGTCTCTTTGCACTTCAGACTTCTGAATTTTCTCCCCAATTAGAAAATAGTCCACACCTCTATTCCTCCTACCAAAGTGCATGACCTCACACTTTGCCAAGTTGTACTGCATCTGCCACTCCTTTGTCCACTCTCCTAACCTGTCCAAATCCTTCTGCAGCCTCCTGCTTCCTCAATACTACCTGTCCCTCTATGTATCTTTGCATCATGTGCAAACTTAGCCAGAATGCCTTCAGTTCCTTCATCTAGATCGTTCATGTATAAAGTGAAAAGTTGTGGTCCCAACACCGAGCCTTGGGGAACACCACTTGTTATTGGCTGCCATCCGGAGAAGTTTCAGCATTAAATGAATTTAAATTCTCCTGTCTGTGGAGTTCAACTTAAACCAATGTCTCACTTCAATCTCTTCATTTTAAGTTGTATTGCTGCACAAACTTCACAGCCAAAAGTGTTCTACTTTATAAGCTCTGAATGATGTCTGTTGGCTAGAGTGAAATGTGATCTCAGAACAAAAAGGTACAGTGTATATAATCCTGATAAAGCTGCAGAATCCTTTCACAGGGTGACACTTGATAGTTTGACTTTCAGACCAGCTCTTTTTCTCCTGCTAACTAATCAAACCTTACAAAATTATACTGCCACCCAGTAATGGAAGTAGTCATTGAAAATCCAAAAATGTACAGATACCACAAACTGCCACTGAGAACACAGCAATCACACACAAGGATTGATAAAACAACTTTTAATTTGATAAGATTATATTAAAGAAAATATTCAATAAGAGCAATTACTACTGCATCAGACTGCCTGACAAGTCATGAGACTAATTCATCATATCTGTTGATTTGAATAGTGATTGACAGCAGTTTAAGATATACTCCCTTATAGATACATACACTTCATACCACAACTATGGGGTCAATCACTGAGAACAACTTTATATTCTTGCTTTATTCCACCAGTTGTCATCATGTTGGGATCTGAACCCATATTCCCAGATCATTAGCCTTGACCCAATGCATTATTAGTCTAGTGACAGCATCACTATGCCATCTCTCAACCCAAATGGAACTTCTTCTGTTAGATGTAACCTTGAAATCCAGCAGCAATAGCTAATAGCAATGCAAATAAACAACTTAAGAAAATCAGTGAGGTCACAAAGGGGCTCGATGCAACATATACTGATGGACAAAAAAAACAAACAATCAAAAGGAGGTTCAAAGCTTCTATCTTTTGAATTCCAAAGGAGTTTGGGGAACCTATTGTTCCCCATTGTTTTCTCTATGGCAATGCTTTGGACAATCAAAGTCAAATTGCCAACCAATCAGCACCTTTTCTACTGTAGTATAACTTGCTGTGATTGTTTGAAACTTGGTACTCTTATACTTGTCCTGATGATAAAAAGCTTCAGCACCACATCTATCTTTGTAACAATGTTCAAGTACTTTACTATCAGGTGATATGTACTAATTGTGAGAATCCTTATAAATCAAAACATTATGTTCAAAACCTTAATGCTCAAAGGACTTAATTAGATTTGGGACAATTCCATTCTGACCCTCAAGCTGCTCCCCTAATCAATTAAGTCACAGCTGACCTACTCCTCAACTTCACATCCCTTGAAACCCTTATCCAACAAAAATTGTGACGAGTACACATTAAACAACATTTAATCCCAGGCTGATACTAATTGGCATAAAAGTGGTTGGTTGCACAGATCAAGGTAAAACTGGGTGTTCAGCAACTAAATCACAACAGAGGAAAGCAACAACTTCCAAATAACGAGCTGGGCAGTGCACTGTGAATAATTTGTGATCATAAGTAGAGAATGTACAACTCTCAGTACACCCTGACACACTTAATTATTGATTTTAAGATGCAGTTTTATGCGTAGAGCAGCCAGTTGCCCACAGCAAGGTCTCATTATCAGTGATTGAGAAGCAATCTGTTGATCTCTTTTGACCCGAGGAAGTAATTTTGGCTAAAGCCAGAAAATATTTCTGTTCTTCTTCAAACATTACAGAGGGAACTTTAACATCCATCTGAATCATTAGACCGGGCTTTGTTTAGCATTTCATCTGAAAGACGGCCCTTCCAACAGTGTAGCATTCTCCCAGTCCTGGACAGCAGCATCAGTTCGGATTACAGATTTATATTCTGGAGACGGGCTTAAATTCAAGGAGGTGACTGTGATGCAAACTGAGCTGAACAGCTACTCTCAAGTCAGACTATCACAGCAAAGTCAATACATTTTTTCTATGTTACCTTGTTGAAAATGAAATACTTTGAAGTGCTGTAAAACTGACTCCCTAAAACCTGTCCACTATCTACAAGGCACAAGTCAGGAGTGTGATGGAATACTCCCTATTTACCTGGCCAGGTGCAACTCCAACAACGCTTAAGCAGCTTGATATCATCTAGGGTAAAGCAGCCTGCTCAATTGATTAGATTAGATTACATTACAGTGTGGAAACAAGCCCTTCGGCCCAACAAGTCCACACCGACCCGCCGAAGCGAACCCACCCATACCCCTACATTTACCCCTTACCTAACACTACGGGCAATTTAGTATGGCCAATTCACCTGACCCTGCACATCTTTGGACTGTGGGAGGAAACCGGAGCACCCGGAGGAAACCCACGCAGACACGGGGAGAACGTGCAAACTCCACACAGTCAGTCGCCTGAGGCGGGAATTGAACCCGGGCCTCTGATGCTGCGAGGCAACAGTGCTAACCACTGTGCCACCGTGCCGCCCACAAATTGATTGGAACCATGTCCCCAAAATCCACTACCAACACTCAGTAGTAGCAGTGTGTACTACCTACAAGACATACTGCAGAAATTCATGAAAGTTCTTCAGACAGCATCTTCCAAACCCAGGACCATTTCCATCTAAAAGAACAAGGGCAGCAGATACATGGAAATACCACCACTTGCAAGTTCCCCTCTGAACCACTTACTATCCTGACTTGGAAATATATCTCTGCTCCACCAATGTCGCTGGGTCAAAGTTCTGGAATTCCCTCCCTAACAACATTGTGGGTGTCCTTACACCATAGGGGAGGTTGGTTAGCTCAGTTGGCTGGACAGCAGATCTACGATACAAGATGAGGCTAACAGTGCAGGTTCCCAGACAACTTCAGGTTACCACGAAATCCCCACATTCTCAACCTGTCCCTTCGCTTTACAGGTGGTGGTGATCCTCAGTTTAAAACACCAGCAGCAGGAATATGGCGACCTTACCGTTTACGCTAAGTGGGGTGCTGTGGCTCAAGGAGGCAGCTCACCCCACCTCCTCAAGGGCAACAAATGTGCGCCTAAGCCAGTGACAGCCTCATCTCTCCGAGTGAATAAAGAAATGAAGCATGCAGTGCAACAAGCAGAAAAACCTTGAGTGCCATGGAATTCTATAAATGTTACTGCAATAAAACAGGCCATTTGGCGGATTAAATTTGTCAGTTCTTTAATGGGTGATCCAGAACTAAAGCTAAGTTCCTTCTTGCTGCCTTCTTCCTCTGTCTAAATTTCCATTAAAAGATGCAATGGACTTTGTTCAATGCAAAGTATTCCACACCTAATGGTTTTCCATTGTTAATAAATTTCTCCTCATCTCCTCTCCTCACATTGTGACACTTTTAAATTGATGATTCCTTGTCACCGACTTCTAAACCAAAGGTAGCAGTTCAAGTCATCAAAACTTAGCATCCTATTAAATTTCTCTAAGCTATAATCCCAATTTCTCAAGCCCTATCTCTCCTTGTGTAACAGACTGTGCCTCAGGGCTGGAGCCCGGAATGGATGCCGAGAGTTTGGTTGTCATTTATTTTTGAAAGGCAACTTCTGTCAAGTGTAACATCCAATTGATCCAAAGTTAAACAGACCAGAGAGCCAAATTTTCTTTGGTCACCAAGCGGAATAAAGATGAGCACCATGTTTAAGTCTGAGGTGAAAAACTGAGGTGGTAGGAAGTTCTCCTTCCAGCATTTCAAGTGTTTTTCCTATCATACAGTTCAAGTGCCAACATCCTACAACGCGCCATGGTACTTTTCCATTCTGCAATTTTGCCAAGAGATTCACTTCTCTTAAAAACCTATGTAATTCTTGCCTCTTAAGCACAGAAAACAAATGAATCAGCCCAACTAATCTTTTTCTTTGTTTATTCTCTGCACCATGTTTCTATTAGAACATAGAACATAGAACATAGAACATAGAACAATACAGCGCAGTACAGGCCCTTGGGCCCTCGATGTTGCGCCGATCCAAGCCCACCTAAACTACACTAACCCACTATCCTCCATATACCTATCCAATGCCCTCTTAAATGCCCATAAAGAGGGAGAGTCCACCACTGTTACTGGCAGGGCATTCCATGAACTATTGTCCCTTGTCATCTCACCATCATCAGCACCACTTTCTCCTTCATTGTATTTATCTAACTTCCCCTTTAATCCATCAACATTATTCACTTCAACAACTCCTTGAGCCATGTTCTCATGATTCTCTGGGTAAATAAATTTCTCTTCGATCGCCTGTTGCATTCATTAGTCACAATCTTCTATTTAAGACCTCTAGTTCGGAACTCCAAGAGGCAACACTGGGGCTGAAAATATGAAAATATATTTGTCTTGTCATTTTGCATCGTGGTAGTGTTTCATAATCAGGCCATGTCAGTTTATTTGGAGGTGGGCATCATGAAAGCAAGATGCTCCCAGCCTGTTTAGTTGACCAGTTCTCAATTCTGAATACAGGTAAAGATAAATGGTTCATTCGGGACATTCAACCAGAGCCAGGTTCATGGCATCACAGGTGTCTTAGCTGTACAGGGAGGTACAAGGAAAACTGGAAAAGCAGCAATAATGGTCAGCGATTCAATAGTTAAAGGACTAGTCAAGAATTTCTGTGGCCACAGACGTGAATCCAGGCTGGTATGTTACAATGGTCCTCAGGTCAAGGATGTCACTAAAGTGCCTGCGGAGCACCGAGTGGAAGGATGAATCACCAGTGGCAGTTGTCCACATTGATACAAACAATAGAGGTCGAAAAAGGGTTGGGTTCCTGCAAAGAGCATTGAAGGAGCTAAGTGGGAAATTATCAAGTTCAGCCTCAAAAGGTAATAAGGAGAAATTGAGGACTGCAGATGCTGGACAGAGTGTAGAAAGGTGTGGCGCTGGAAAAGCACAACAGGTCGGGCAGCATCTGAGGAGCAGGATAAATCAACATTTTGGGCATAAGCCCTTCATCAGGAATGTCATCACATTCCTGATGAAGGGCTTATGCCGGAAACGTCAATTCTCCTGCTCCTCAGATGCGGCCTGACCTGCTGTGCTTTTGCAACGCCATAGTTTTTGACTCAAAAGTATTAACCTCATTACTTCCATTACCACGCCAAATAGAGTTTAGCGATAGGAGGATAAAACAGGTGAATGCACAGGTGGAGAAATAGTGCAGATGGTAGGGTTTCAAGCTTCTTAGGACGTTGGAAGTTATTGTGGAGGAGATGGGGTTTGTATAGGCTGGATAGACACACCTGAAAAAAAGAGAGAGAGAGAGAGAGAGAGGATGGAGTTCATTGTGGGATATTTTGCTGGATATATTGTAGAGAGCTTAAATTAACTCAGCAGGTGATAGAGCCAGGAGCTAAGAATAAAGAGAAAATGTGAAGTAATGCGTTTTGGTAGAAGAAACATAGAAGGATAATACAGGCTTAAATGGTACAAGATTGAAAGGAGTACAGGAGCATAGACACCTGGGGATTTATATGGATGGTTCTCTGAAGGTGGCCAGGCAATTTGAAAGAGTTGTAAAGAATATCTATAGGATCCTTGGGTTTACAAACAGTAGCAAAGAGTATAAAAGCAAGGAAATGATGCTACACCTCTACAAGTCATTGGTCAGACTACATTTGGAGAATTGTGTTCAGTTCTGGACATCTTACTTAAGGAAGAATGTGAAAGCCCAAGAGAAAGTGCAAAGGCAATTTACTAGAATGATATGCGGAATGAAGGATTTTAGATTCAAGGAAAGATTGGAGAAATTGGATTTATTCTCTTGAAGCAAAGAAGATTAAGAGGTGCTCAGAATTATGAACAGTTTTAACAGGGTAAAGAAGAGGGTATAGTGGGCCAAGTTTGCAAGAAAAGTACAATCAGTAGTTGTAATAGGTGCCTTTAATTACCAAAACATAGACTGGCACAATGGTAGTGTCAAGAGCAAAGAGGGGCAAGAATTCCTGGACTTTGTTCAGGAGAATTTTGTAGAGCAGTGCAGGTCCAGTTCAACAAGAAAGGAAGCACTACTTTAGTTGACAAGTGGCAAATAGCAATTGCACTAAACAAGTGCCAAGCAATAACTGTTTTCAACAAGAGAGAACTGAACTATTCCTTTTTGACATTCATTGGTGTTAACCTTGCTCACTTTCCCCATAATCAACACCCTGGAGCCTACCATTGATCAAAAATTGAATTGGATGAGCTACATAAATGTGGTGGCTACAAGAGCAAGTCAGAGGCTAGGAGTACTGCAGCGAGTAACTCACCTCCTGATGCCCCAAAGCCTGTCCACTATCTACAAGGCACAGGCCTGGACTGTGATGGAATACTCCCCATTTACCTGGATGGTGTCAAGCTTCTTGAGTGTTGTTGGAGCTGCACCCATCCAGGATGAAGTAGCCCAAAGATTGGCACCACATCTACAACCACCCCCTTCTCAAAGTGCACTGCAGAGGTTCACCAAGGCTTCTTTGGCAAAACCTCCCAAACTCATGACCATCACCATCTAGAAGGACAATGGCAGCAAATATATGAGAACACCATCACCTGCAAGTTTCCCTCCAAGGCACACACCACAAGGATTTGGAAACATAAACGCTGTTCCTTCAATACCGCTGGGTCAAATTCTTGAAACTTTGTCCCTAATAGTACTAACAGCCACTAACAAGAAAAGTAAGGAAGGGCAAGAGATGCTAGCCTAGCCAAGAATCCCCACATCATGAATTTTTTAAAAAAGAGATCTTGTTGGGAATGAGGTGGGCCAAATAGATCCAGCATTGGGAGAACATTTAGGAACAGTGATAATTGTATCAGAAGGTTTAGTCTGACTATGTAAAAGGGCTAATAACAATCCAAAGTAATGATAATCAAGTGGGGAAAAGTCAATCTTAATGGGATAGATCTGGGCCAAATATATTGGGACTAAAGATTTGCAGAGAAGCAATAGCTAAACAATGGGCTACCTATAAAAGAGGAGATAGTTTGGACACAGTTACGGTACGTTGCCTCACAAAAGAAATATAGGGCAAACAAATCCAGAACTCCCTCCATAACAAAATAGATTGAAATTAAGTTAAGGAAGAAAAAATGTGCTTAAGTCAGATGTCAGGTATGCAGTACAATTGAAAATATAAGCCAAATATAGAAGGTTCAGAAAAGTGGTGAAGAGGGAAATAAAAACATATACAAAGAGGCTAACTGCTAACACAACAGGGAATCTCAAAGTCTTCTGTCAGCATATACGTAGTAAAAGGGTGATAAAATGACGTGTAGGGCAAACTAGAGACCAGAAAGATGATTTGTGTGGCAGCAGACATATCTGAAGTATTAAACTAATATTTTGCATCTATTATTATTAAGGTGTTAGCCTAACCATGGAGATATGGAGGTAATTCAGACACCGGGAGGGTTTAAAGTTTTTATGGAGTTGGACAATCTATCTGCAATTAAAATTGAAAAAGCACTACAATCAGATAGGATGCTTGCAAGGGAAGTGACAGTAGAAATTGCAGAGATACTGGCCATAATATTTCAATCTTCTTTAGACTGGATTGAGGGGACTGGAGAAATACACATAGGAGGACACAAATGCGAAGTACTTAGCAAAACAGGCAAAGGCGATAGGAGACAAACAACTCAGAGTCATACAGTACAGAAACAGACCCTTCAGTCTCACCGGTCTACGCTGAACACAATCCCAAACTAAACCAGTCCCACTTGCCTGCTCCTGGCCCATATCCCTCCAAACCTTTCCTGTTCACATACTTATCCAAATGTCTTTTAAATGTTATAATTGTACCCACATCCACCACTTCCTCAGGAAATTTATTCCACACACAAAACACCCTCCGTAAAAAATTTGCCCCTCATATCGTTTTAAAGCTTTCTCCTTTCTCCTGTGCCCCCAGTCTGGAAATCCCCCATCCTAGGGAAACGACAACTACCATTAACTCTATCTATACCCCTCATTATTTTATAAACTCCTAGAAGGTCACCTCCCAACCTCCTGTGCTCCAGTGAAAAAACATTCCAGCTGATCCAGCCTTTCTTTATAAGAACCCTTCCATACCTAGCAGCATCTTCTTCATGCATTAAGTGGTGAGGCTCTAAAATGCAATGCCTGAGAGTATACTGGAGGCAGATTCAACCTTTCAAGAGGAAATTAGCCTATTATGTGAATGTGTGGGAGAAATGGGAAGATGGTACTTGGCATCATTTGGATAGCTGGTGCAGAAATGACGGGCCAGTTGGCCGGCTTCTGCACTGTAACAAATCTGTGACTCCCCTTGTGTAAGTCAGGCTGGGTTAAATGTCAGATTTTTTTCCTGTCCACCAGCCGTCTTACAGGTCCTCCATGGATCTTCTGAGCAGTGAGGCAACGTGCTAACTGCAAGGATGTTCCTTGAGACATTGTTTCTTCACTGGACTAAAGACCAAATTTTTTTCAGCTTTGTAAACTGAAAGAGGGTATCTCAAGAGTTGGTCACATTGAATTAAACATTGGAAGCTGCAACTTTGAATGTGAATCAAAAGTCACTCCAAGTAGGAAAGCAGCTGAACATGACCAAAAATAAAGTAATGCATGTGTGTTCACTTTAACAGGAAACCTTAGATCATCCATACTATTTTAAAAAGGAAGTCGAAAAGAATTAGGAAGTGAAAGAATTATTTACAAAGATGATAACCAAACTAAGTTGTTGTAACTATTGGGAAGGGGTTAGAGGTTGGAACTCTTTTCTGTAGAGAAGACTGAAATCCAATAAAAGTCTAATATTGAATGAGTTTGACAGGGTACGCATGGTCAAGATGTTTCTGAATGCAGGGGTGTGCAAAATTTGGACAATAAATATAACAACATTATTAATAAATCCTTACTAGGAGATTCCAGAGAAGCCTCTTTACCCAGAGAGTCAAGAGAAATTTCAACTTGGTTCCACAGGGTTTGGCTGAGCCAAAGAACATTGAGGGGAAAGCCGTATAAAAACAATTGAGAAAGATACCAAAGATAATGCTGAAGGGATTAGATATATCAGATGGGAAAAGGTTTGTGTGGAATATATACACCAGCTGACACCCATTGAGCTGACTTATCTGGTTCTGTTCTGTAGGATTCAGTGCTGTAAAATTCATTGCTACTTTATGTCAATTCTGTTAGAAAATACAAGCAAAGATAATAGATGTGGTCAATTCTGATGAAGCCATATTAAACTCAAGATATCAATGATTTTTATCACCTCAGACCTGCTGAGTTTATTTCTGTTTTTATAACAGATTTGATCACTCATCTGTTAAGAGTCTGTCAGATTCTAATTAGGTGTCACAATAAACCAAAATTAAGAATGAGTTGACTAGTAAAAGTGTGATTGAATTCTTCTGGTCAACAATTACTCAAAATGAAACGGACTGAACTCTAACAAATGTATGGTCTTAATGTCCTTAGAACTGCAGAAAGCACAGGCTCAGGTATAAGCCTCAACATTTGAAGAGCTGAAGAAGCACACAGAATATGGAAATACAAAGAAAAATGTTGAAAAGCAATTAAATCCTAATTAGGATATGATGTATTTTAATGCAGCTCAGATAGTACACCAAGTGAAATGGACATCTGCCATTCAACCATAATCTTGTTCTAAAATATAATAATCTTATTTCCTAGATTCAATGGTTGGTACATCTACCTCTTGGAGAAGCCATTTCCTAGCAATAGCTAAAGACAAAGGAACAGAGAGAAGTCGAGGCATTAGCAGCATTGCAAAATCCATCTATCATCATCATCTGCTGTATGGAGAGAGCATCTGTCAGCAACATTAGTCTGCAAAGATCTCCCCATATTAGTGCCTTTGATGCAGAAACGAGACACAATCTCTTAGTAACAATCTATTGCGTAGGAGAGTTGTATGGAAGGTTTTTCTCTCGGCACGTTTCAGAGCGAAACACTAATAACTGATAAAGAAAAATATATTTTTGAAAGATTCTCTGCAACCCCCTTAGCAATCGGAACAGCACCGGCGTTATCTATAAAGGCATCTCTTGTATGGGCAGTGCTTTGGAAACACATTCTTAACATCATCAACTGTTTGCAAAGGTCATCTCTCGGCAACATCTACCCTATGGTTCTCATTGGGAAGGCCTTGGCATTGATAATTACTCCCTCCAGACACAATGAGTGTGAGATAGTTGAAATGTAGAAACAAAGAATGAGTCCCCAGGTCAATGCTGACATGTTATGTAGGTCACATCATTTCCCAGAGATCAATAAACCTGGTAGTGAGAAGGAAGAAGGAGCTGCCATCTGAAGTAGCACTCCCTGCGAGTTAGATAGAACAAAAAATACTCCCCACCTTGATCTCACAATGAAGTCTTCAATCATCCCTCTATAGGTGGCCTTTTTCATCAACTTACCCTTCTTCTCAAAGAACAATCTCTCACTTCCTTGTACAATAACCTCTTACTCTCAGGAAGGTCCAATCTCTTGTTCCGTTCCACAAAAGCCTCTTCCCAAACCCCCCCAGTTCTCGCTGTTTCGCTCCCACAATGACCCCTCATCCTTTGACTGCCGAGCCTTGATCTCCGGTGCCCTCTTCTACCTTTCCCAGTTGCTGAACACTGTCCCTAGGGGATACCTAGGGGAGCCTATCAATTTGTCTGGTTGCCAGGCAGGAGACAGATTAAAACTGACAGGGCCTCTTTGTCCCAGCTTCGCAGCTTCTTCAATCACTCCCAGGCTCCTGTGGAGACTGACTGTTCATTAAGATTAGGATTCACTTCTCTGTAACATTAACCTCAGGTGGAGCTGCATCTAGCTAAGCTCATTCAGGCTGCCTTTTCTTCCAGCTCCAGGTGAATACATGACAGTTTAATTTGCCCTAACAACTTCTTTTTTTCAGGAATAGAACTGGGATTTCTGAGCATTTTAGAAACCATGACAGCGCTTGCTCATTTAATGGCAGCCCAGAAACTTCCTAAAGTATTGGTCAGTTGCCATTGAGATTCAGTGTTGCAATCATTCAGCTTCTTCTTCACTTTCGCCAGAGGAGTGGAGAGAGAAAAGAAGACCACTGATCCTTGACTTCTACAGAAACATAGAAAATAGGAGCAGGAGTAGGCCATTCAGCCCTTCGAGCCTGCTCCACATTCTTTTTGATCATGGCTGATCACCCATCTCAACAGCCTGCTCCTAACTTCCCCCCCATATCCTTTGATCCCTGTAGCCCTGTAGCTATATCCTATTCCCTCTTGAAATCACACAATGTTTTGGTTTCAACTGCTTTCTGTGGAAGTGAATTTCACAGGTTCACCACTCTTTGGGTGAAGAAAGCTTCCTCATCTCAGGCCTTAATGGTTTACCCCGTATCCTTAGACTGTGACTTCTGGTTCTGGATTCCCCGTCATCAGGAACATCCTTCCTCGAGTTGGACTGAGGGGTCTGTTTTCATGCTGTATGACTATGCTCCTGTCTCATCTGGTTAAAATTTTATAAATCTCTAAGATTCCCATTCATTCTCCTGAACTCTAGCAAACACAATCCTAACCAACTCAACCTGCAGTTTTGTCCACATGACCATATTCAATCATCTTGATCTGTAAACCTATCTGTAAACCTAATCAGTTGACATCCAATCAATATTAATTGTTTCAGTCACTCCAAGTCTAAGGATTTTCTATTTTATTACACTCCACATACTTAGAACTGGTTCATAAGCAATGAAGTGCAGTCACTATTCTAATCTTTTCTTTACTCATTTACAGAGGTGGATATCACTGGCTTTATTGACCTTCCCTGGAGGAGATAGAGGTGAGCGGTCTTCTTGAACTACTGCAGTCCATGTGGTGTAAGTACAACCGCAGTGCTGTTCAGGAAGGAGTTTCAGGATTTTTACCAAACAACACTCAATGTTGTTACAATTATAGTCGACTCAGAATCAGAGGATGCTCAGGTTGAAACATTTGGAGTACGTGTTTGGCTGAAGAGCCAATGTTGCAAAGGCTACCATATGTGGGATTATGACTGAATGCCACTCCCTAAACATAACAGAAAAAACATGGAAACCAATTTGCGCAAAGCAAGATTCCACAAATAGCAAAGAGATCACAACCAGAGACTGTTGGATAGGTGATAAGTTTAGATGGACCAATTAGCTTCCTTCATCACCATCCATCATGTGCAAAAGAATCTGTTTTAAATATCTCACTGCGTGCTCACAATTTGTATTCAAGATTTGGCCTTTACTTTCATTATAATCAGCATTTTTAGACATTTGGATCATGTCTCCTTTTGGCCTTCCTTTCTCTAATGAAAAACAGAACATGAGGTCAGGGTGTCCTGCAGCTGGAGAGAAGTCATCTGGTTTACACAGCAAGGAAGAACCTGCTTCTAACACCAAGCAGAATCCACACGGGGCTCATGTCAGCTGATCCCTTTATTCCTCTCTCCCTTATGTGTTCATTAACTTCCTCATAAATGTATCGACAGAATTACCCACAACTGTGGCCTGTGAGTACCACATTCTAACCCAATCTCTCCAGGGTATTACCCAGCACTATAAATTGGGTATAACTGGCTGCAAAATGCTTCAGTATATTGCATCAACATTTCATTACACATCTGTAAAAGCAGCTCTCTTAAAAAAAGTCAAAACATCTACCATACTGAAAATGGACCCTTATTACTATTTTCACATGGCTTAATTTATCAGGATATTTTCATTTTCTTGAAAAGGCTTTCGGTTTTAAGGAAATGATGTAGACTTTATTTTAACATGCCTTTTTAAAGAGTAAGTGAAATAATTCCACAGAGGCCAGTATCCCACCATCAAGTCCCCCTTTATTTACATGTGGAGAGTCATTGACACTGATCCAGCTTCCTCAGAGGCAGCTCTCAGAGAGAACACAACCTCTGACACTCCTGTTCATATCGTTCAGTCAGGGCTCCCAGATTGGACCATATTAACAGACTTAATCAAGGAACCTATATTCCATGAGGTCCATGTGGCTGACCTTGTTAAAAAAATCACTACATAAGTAATTTATTTTGGTTTTTTTTCCTTGAGGTGGTGTCTGGGTGTGTATGCATGCATGCGTGAGAGAGAGTGTGTAGTCGTGAGAGACAGTCTTGAGGCACAGCGGCATCTCCCTGTCTCTAGCGGTCTAGGTTTCAGGCCCACCTCAGAACTTTGTGGCTATGAAAGGTGCATTCATAAAGCATCAAGCAGGTTGATTATCATCCTGAAAACTGTTTCAACATGTTTACGACAGGCAGCAAGAACAATGGAATCTTCTGGTCTGCCAGTCTTGGTGCAGAGTTGCACCCCTCAACTTACAGCCTTTGGCTTTGGACCAGTTACCCACCATGAGTAAATCTAGTGATGGAAATAAATATAAATGTGTGCTGTGCTCTGTCTGCATGTGTGTCTTTGAGTTGAAACAAGTAAATAGTTGACATAATACACAGCCTTGATTCTTAGTATCATGTCTCTTCCCTAGTCTATAAGAATGGTGATCTTTGCCTTCACAAGGAAACACTGAGTATCCTCTATGAATTCTCACAGTTGTATCTCAGAGTCAGAGTCCTACAGCACAAACTGGTCCATGCCGACCAAAATGTCCACTCAGGGTAACCCCATTTCCCTGCACTTGGCCCATATCCTTCTAAACCTTTCCTATTCATGTATTTGTCCAAATGCCTTTTAAATGTTGTTAATGTACCCACCTCAACCAGTTCCATTGGCAGCTGATTCTACATGTGTACCACCCTCTGTAAAAAAGTTGCCCCTCAGGTTCCCTTTTATTCTTTCCCTCCAACCTTAAACTGATGCCCTCTAATCCTTCATTCCCAACCCTATCCATGCCTCTCACGACTTTATACACTTCGAGAAGATCCCCCTCAGTCTTTTGCACTCCAAAGAAAAAAGTCAGACTGTCCAACCTTTCCCTCTAACTGAGGCCATCGAGTCCTGGCAACATCCTTGTAAATTTCTTCTGTATTCTTTCCAGTTTAATAACATCTTTCCTGTAGCAAGGTGACCAAAACAGAATGCAATACTCCAAGTGTGGCCTCACCAACATCCTGTACAACTGCAACATAACTTCCCAACTTCTATACTCAGTGCCCTGACTGTGTAGTTCCCAGGTTTTTCTCTACAGCCCTTCTTGAATGAGGGCACAACATTCACTACCCTTCAAGTCTTCCGGGACCTCACTCGTGGCTAACAATGATGCCGCAATATCAGCCAGGGCCACCGCAATGTCTTTTGTAGCCTTTTGCAGCGTTCTTGGATATATCTGATCAGGGCCAGGAGACTTATTCACCTTCATACATTCTAATACATCCAACAGCTCATCAACCGAGATATTGACTGTCCCCAAGATGTGACTACTAACTTCCCCAAGTTCCCAAGTCTTCATGTCTTTCTCCACAGTAAACCCAGAGGAGAAATATTCATCGAGAACCTTGCCTATCCCTGTGGTTCTACACATACGTGTCTACTTTTGTCCTTGAAGGCCCCTATTCTCTGTCTAGTTATTCTTTTTCCTTTAACATACTTAAAGAATCTCTTTGAATTCACCCTAATCTTCTCAGGCAAGGCTATCTCATGCCCCCTTTTTGTCCCCCCCGCCCCACCGTCCACCGATGTCCTTCTTCAGTAAACTCCTGTATCCCCGTATACCTCCAGGGATTCCCTTGACCCCAAACTGCCTGTTCCTGAGCCATACCATCTTTTGTCTGGTCAAAGGCCTAATATTTATTTAGTGTTAAATGCAACAGTTGCGTTTTTCAAATTGCACATCGCACAGGAAAAACCAGCATAATTTCTGAAACAATTTCCACATTCTAAACCCTCTGAAGTCATTTCTTCCTCTTTACAATCTTATGTGACGGTCTTACATTTTTTACCCTTAGCTTTGGACATGGCCAACAAGTGGAATGATCAAGCCTCATCATTGTTTTAAAGATTTCTATCACGTTACCATTAGAAGAAAGAGCTCCCCACTTATTACACCTTTGTGGATATTCATACCCTCTCATTTCTGGTATCATCCTCATGAATGACTTTGCATCTTCTCCAGCGGATCTTATATCATATTATGCGGAGATTAAAATCTTTACTTTCATTCCTTGGTAGGTCAGCTAATCAGGATCAATTTTGTTACACTGGACAAGACTCTCACTTCGGAGTCAGATTCAAACTCCCCACCAGAGACCTAAAGCACCAAATCTAGACTGAAACTTGCAGTTCAAGACTGAGGGAGTGCTGCAGTACCAGGGTGAGTTGTTTTGATTAAATTAACTAGAGACCACATCTTCCTTCTTAGGTGGGTGTAAAAGATTTCACCGTCACTACTTGGATGACAAGCAGGGAGTTCTCCAAGGCGTGGCCATGAATATTTATCTCTTAACTAATATCATAAAATCAGACCGTTCAATTTCATCTGTGAGGTGGCTGCTTGCAAATTGGTTGCTGCAATTGTCACATTACAATAGTGTCTTCACATTAAAGCAGTTAATTGGAAGCATTTTCGATATAAAAGATGTGTGAAAGGGGCTATATAAAATGTAAGTTCTTTCTTGCTTTTATTTTAACTCACCTATAATTTGGGATTTTTTCTGAAAGGCCAAAGTCTCCCACCACAGCCGTGTATGATTTCCCTTCATGCTTCACCAGGCAATTCTGAAAAGGAAAACAGAGCAATATTTCCAATGCTTCTGGATGAATCCCATTTGGGCCTTTTCCTCAATTGAAGTGAGTGAACTCAGTTGTTTTATTGATTAACAAGATCTGGGCATCATTTGGCTAGGCCGGCATATATTGCCCATCCCTATTTACAGCTCACCATCACCTTCTCCAGGGTCGACATATTTTGAGATTGAATGAAAAGATGTAATTGCATATTGACCAGTCTGACTGAACAGCAGCTGTCTGGCAGTATTGAGTTTGGAGCTGGTGTTCTGAGAACATGACCTGTCCCCCCCCCTCCCAGTGTAAATTGGGCAAAGTACAAATAACTGTAGAATCTAAGGGTCTAAACCACAGCCAGCCCAATGTCAACCACCTAGAAACAGGCACCAGGTTTATGGGACAAACGGTAATTGGCCCTGCAAATCTCAGGACACCATGACTTCATTATTCATTCATGGGAAGAGGGCATCGCTGGCTAGGCCAGCATTTAGTCCCCATCCCTAATTACTTGGAAGTGTAGAGCCAGCACTTCTTCATTCTGGGTTCAAAATCCCTGAACTCTCACCTCTCCACCCCGCTCCTCGAATCCCAGCTCACAGCAAAAATGTATACCATAGTCCTGCCATCTCCAATTGTGAATGATGGTGGATAATTAAACAATTAACAGGAGGCAGCGGTGGCTCCACAAATATTCTCAATGATAGAAAACCGAGCAGGCCGGTGTAAAAGACAAGATCCATCTCAACTCCCTCCAGAGGTCCCAAGCATCAGATTCCAGTCTTCAGCCAATTCAATTTACTTCCCATTATTGGAGGGAGCACTAACAAGGCCACCATTTGTTACCCATTCCTAAGTGTCCCTTGACGGGAGTGGGTTACTAGGGTCATTTCAGAGGGCAGTTGACTGTCATCCACATGGACGTGGATCCGAAGTCACATATAGGCCATATCACTAAAGGATTAGAGACAAAAAAAACTGCAGATGCTGAAATCCAAATAGCTAGGCAGGAGGCTGGAAGTATACTCAGTTGAAAGAGAGGCAGGTGAACCTCTGTCTCACCACCACCCCCTCACCTCCATCCAGGGCCCCAAACAGTCCTCCCAGGTGAGACAGAGGTTCACCTGTTTACTGCATCCGGTACTCTTCTCTACATTGGGGGGACCAGCGTAAACTGAGGGAACATTTTGCCAACATCTCAGCCAGACCCACAGGGGCTGGCCAGACCTCCCATTCACTGTCCATTTCAATTCCCCTTCCTACTACCTTTTTGGCATGACTATTCTTGGCCTCCTCCGTTGCCACAACGAACCAAACCGCAATTTGGAGGAACCACACCTCATTTTCTGCCTGAGCAGCCTGGAGGACTCAACATTGAGTTCTCCAATTTCAAAAAACCTCCCTTCCCAGCCCTCCCTTCTACTCCTCCCAGCCATCTACTGGATTCATTCCTCCCATTGATCAACCAGGTCATACCCCCTACCTGTCTTCACCTATCCCCATTTCACCGCCCTGCACCTGCCAGTCCCTTTGTCTACAGCTCCCCCTACACCCACCCCAGCCCTGAAGAAGGGTTACACCCAAAATGTCAACTTCTCCACCTCCTGATGCTGCCTGGCTTGCTGTGTTCTTCCAGCCTCCTGCCTGTCTACCATGCAAGGATGGCAGATTTCCTTCCCTAAAGGATATTAATGAACAAGACTGGTTTTATGACAATCCATAATGGTTCCATGGTCATGATTACTGATATTAGTTTGAATTAATTTCCACAAGCTGCCATGGTGGAATTTCAACCAATGTCCTCAGAGCATTAACCCGTATATCAGTGGATGCAGGCATCACTCCCTGGACCATTTACTGTCTGTTTCCCTCGACATAATGATGGTGAGCTGCGTTCTTAAACCGCTCGAGTCCATGTGCTGTAGGTAGACCACAATGCTATTAGAGAGGGAGTTCCATGGTTTTGATTCCGTGATACTGAAGGAATAGTGATATATTTCCAAGTCAGGATGGTGAGTGGCTTGGAGGGGAACTTGCTACTGGTGCTGTTCCTATGTATCTGCTGCCTTTGTCCCTCTAAATGGGAGTGGTTATGGGTTTAGAAGTTTCTGCCTCAGGATCTTTAGTGAATTTCTGCAGTACTTCTTGGAGATACTACACACTGCTTTTCCTGAGCATTGCTAGTAGGTGTTTATGGATGTGATGCCAATCTAGTGGGCTGCTTTGTCAAGCTTCTGTTGGAGCTGCATCCATCCAGGCAAGTGAGGAGTATTCTATCACATTCCTGACTTGTGCCTTAATATAGGTTGGATAGACTTTGCAGAGTCAGAAGTTTGAGTTAGTCAGTACATTGTTCCTAGCCTCTGACCTGCTCTTGCGGCCAGTGTACTTATGTGGTTAGTTCAGTTTCTAGTCAATGATGACCCCCCCAGAATGCTGACAATGGGGAATTCAGTGACAGTTATGCCACTGGATGTCAAGGAGTGGTTATTAGATTGTCTCTTGTTGGCAACGGTCATTGCCTGGCAATTGCGTGGTGTGAACGTTACTTGCCGATTATCAGCACAAGCTTGGATATTGTCCAGGTCTTGCTGTGTTTGGAATGGACTGCTTCAGTATCTGAGGAGTCGCAAATGTTGTGGATATTGTGTCATCAGCAAACATCCCCACCTCTGAACTTAATGATGGATGAAGGCTGTTGATGAAACAGCTGAAGATGACACTACACTGAGGAACTCCTGCAGAGATGTCTTGAAGTTGAGATAACTAACCTCCAACAACCATCTTCCTTTCGGTCAGGTATTGTTCCAAACAGCGGAAAGTTTCCCCCGATTCTGAAAGATTCCAGATTTGTTAGGGCTCCTTGATGCCACACTCAGTTGAGTTTGGCTTTGGTGTCAGGAGCTGTCACTCTCACCTCCCCTTTGGAATTCAGTTCTTTTATTCATGTTTGAACCAAGGCTGTAATGAGGTCAGGAGCTGCGTGGCTCTGGTGGAACCCCAATTGGATAACACTGAACAGGTGGTTGCTGAGCAAATGCTGCTTGGTAGCACTGTTGATGGCATCTTCCATCACTACACTGATGGTCAAGAGTAGACTGATGGCACAGTAATTGGCTGGGTTGAATTTGTCCTGTATCCAGGATATACCTGGGCAATTTTTCACATAGTCAATAGATGCCAGTGTCGTATCTGTACTAGAACTGCTTGCCCAAGTATAGATATTTTTCACCAACCTCTTGAAACAGGTCGGTCTCACCTGTAGGGTTGGACAATAACTTGGACTTCCTGGCCCACAGGCAATTGTCCAGGTATATCCTGCGCAAAAAAGCTGGACAAATGAGATTTGGCTAATTACCATTCCCTCAGTGTACTGAGAATTATCTAGCAATAACACAGTATTATCAAGTAGCACTCAAGGCAGTAACTTACCTTCCCTCTGTTTGCATTCTGCCAGAGCTACTCAGCTCTAGACCTCATTACAGCCTGGTCCAACCTGGACAGTAGAGCTAAATCTCAGAAGCCAGGTCAAAATGATTGGCCCTGATATCAAGACAACATGTGACTAGACATGGCATGAAGAGGTCCCCACAAAATTGATCTCAATAGGAAATGGGGGGGAGAAGTCGCCAGTGGCTTGCATCATAGCGAGGACAAGAGAGTTAGCTATAGTTATCCAAGTCTAAATATCTCAGCTCCAAGACATCTCTGCAGGAGTTCCAGTGTAAATAGCTTCCTAACTGACTTGTTCAGTGATGTTTACATACCTCTAGAGTAGGTGGGACATGAAACCCAGGCCATGCTTGTTCAGAGTAGGGACACTACCACTGCACCACAAGAACATTCAGTTCCTCAAATGTAGATATTTCCTAATCAACCCGGTTGAGAGATAGAATATCTGAACAGATAGGAGCTGAACCCAAGTCTCCCAAGAGCCCTTAGATACACAGTGTTGTCTCCTAGGCCCGATCATTTTCAGCTGGTTCATCAACATCAATTCCCTTGATTATAAAGTCAAAAGTGAAGAATGCTTTGGTCAGCACCATTCACGGTCCCTCAGATAGTGAAACAGTTTATGTCCATAACCAGCAAAATTGGTCAATGATCATTTTTGGTGGATAATTATGTTTGTGCCAAACAAGTTGTAGGTACTGACCAGTTCCAACAAAAGAGAATCTAACTGATCGCTTTTAAAATTCAATGGCATGACCATGCCGGAGTAGTCTCACCATCAACATCCCAGAGGTTATAGTGACCAGAAACTGAAATGAAGTAGCTATATAAATATTGTGGTCACAAGTGCAGGTCAAAGACTGGGAATCTTGCAACAAATAACTCATCTACTGACTCCCCACAGCCTGTCCAATATCAATAAGGTTCATGAGTGTGGTGCTGCAAAAGCACAGCAGGTCAGACAGAATCCGAGGAGCAGGAGAATCGACTGATGAAGGGCTTTGCCTGAAATGTGAATTCCCCTGCTCCTCAGATACTGCCTGGCCTGCTGTGCTTTTCCAGCACCACACTCTCAACTCTGATCTCCAGCATCCGCAGTCTTCACTTTCTCCCAATAGCTGTAAGGCACAAGTCAGGAATTTATAATAATTGCTGAAGCTTGTGTGGTATAAGAAGCCTCTATGTATCAGGAAATTCCCACTTGGAACCGGAGAAGAGAGTCTTCTGAATGAATAAAATTACCTTGCTTCTTTTATGCTTTCCCTTCCATGTAGTTCAGAAGTTAGTTCCTTAAGTCTAGACATTTATATCCAATTTCTGTCATATGAAGGCAATCTGGTGGATTCAGGTTAAGAAGGAACTTACACATTTATAGGAGGTTTACAACTCGCTTTACAGCTAGCAAAATGCTTTTCAAGTGTAGTCCGTTGTGATGTAGTGAACACAGTTGAGAGTTTGAGCACAGCAAGGTTTCACAAACAACAAAAGGACAAATAACCAGTTACTCACTTCAAGTCATATTTATGCAGTGACCAACATTGACTAAGACCAATGGGCGGAAGTCCCTTGCTCTTCCTCAACTCTTTTGTTTAATTCATTCAGGAATAGGAGTGTCACTGGCTGGGCCAGCATTGTTGCCCTTGAGAAGGTGGGGATGAGCTGCCTTCTTGAACTGCTGCAGTCCACTTTCTGTAGGTTGACCCACAATGCCCTTAGGGAGAGAATTCCAGAATTTTGACCCAGTGACAGTGAAGGAATGGCAACAGATTTCCAAGTCAGGATGGCGAGTGGCTTTGAGGGGAACTTGTAGGTGGCGGCATTCCCACGTTTCTGTAGCCCTTGTCCTTCTAGATGGAAGTAGATCATGGGTTCTTTAGTCAACTACTGGTGAGTTCTGGTGGAGAATTTCTCTAGAATGCATTGAGCAAGGTAGAGCAATGAGAAAGGGATACAATGTTCTGCATGGATTAAGCTAAACTAAGCTGAACATCCTTCTAATCCTATGTTGTCTTGCTAACTACAGTTTGATATCTCTGTGGTTTACTTACCTTCGATGTCAAATCACGATGAAAGATTCCCTTGGAGTGCAGGTAGCACAGGCCTTTTGCAATGTCCAAAGCCAGCTTAATCCTCACCAACCAAGACAAATACTCATTGCTGCTTAGCACTTGCTCGAGGCTCCCTCCATTAATGTACTGAAGGAAAGAACAAAAGAAAAAGGCCAAGATTAATGGATATTATTCATAAAAATACCAGTGCGTTTGCAATCTTCTCACATTTATCTGAATCTTACAATGCAATTTATGTGGACAACGTGGGACAGAGGTAACTCCTGCAAATTGTGGGCAACTGTGTCATAACCTCCCTTCTGCATTGCTTTGTCTTCACTCTAATAGATACACCTGGGTAAAAGGGAACAAGTCACTTCCAGCCAGTGCTGTTTGCTCCCATGTCTGCCTCAACATCATCTCTTTTACATATATAGTACACAGAGGGTCAAAGTGAACACTTCATTCAGGTCTATGATTTTACAAACTTGTGTCTCAATCTTGGTTGCTATATTCATGCAATGTGCAGCAGTAAAATAGGACACATTCACTCCCATCTGAATGATTTGTGAATTTCTGGATCCACTTCTATAAGCCTACAATACACATTCGGTATAAAAAAAAAACATCCAAGTTATAATCCTCTTGATGTGTGTGTGATGCTGCTAGCCCTAATCAGTTTATCTGGCTGCTTATGAAGAGGTGACATTGGCAGAAACGTGTCTTTCACATTGATTTGACAGGATAGAAATAATCCCTTAAACCCAATTGGTCCCTTTTGGTGATAATGATTCACACAAACTTCCACCCAATCTCATCTCACACCTTCTGTATATCTTTCTATTACTTTCTACTGCATGCATTTATCGTAATTTCCTTTAAGCACTACAGCACTATTAAGCTCAACCACTCCATGTTAAATTATAGAATGGTGACAGCCCAAAATGAGGTGACTCCATGTCAGTACTCTCTCTTTCTGAATAAATCCCACTCTCCTGGCTTTGCCCCAAATCCCTGCAAATCTGCTCTCCTCAGGTGTCTTTCAGTTCCTTTTAAAGCCACAACTGAATCTGTCTCAAAAATAGAAATTGCTGGAAAAGCTCAGCAGGTCAGGCAGCATGTGTGGAGAGAAATCAGAGTCAACTCAAAACGGAGTTCCGAAGAAATTCTGAGGAAGGATCACTTTACCAGAAACTTTAACTCTGATTTCTTTCCACAGGTGCTGCCAGAGCTGCTGATCTTTTCCAGCAATTTCTATTTTTGTCTCTGATTTACAGCATCCGCCTCTCTCCCAGTCAGTACATTCCAGATCCTAACCACTTGAGATATAAAAAAAAGCTTATCTTCATGCCACTCGTTGGCTGTTTTACCACTCATCCTATAAAATTTCCCACTATCACCTACACAGTGTTTTACAACTTCTGTAGTTTGTGCGATCTCACTGGGATAAGAAGGTTCTCTTCAACTTCCTATCAGATTTATTAGCTGGCTTAATATTTGTGATCTATAATTTTGGATTCACCCAGGAGAGAAAACATTTCCTCTATTGTTATGATCCCAGCTGATGGTAACGCCGGATAATTCAGATCAGAGTGTGAAACCCGCCTTGATTGACAGACAGTCAGTTTTATTTTTCTGTTGTTTACCATGGAGGCCCCTCACGGAACATATTCACAAGAAGCTGCCAACATACTTTTAACAAAAGATAGTCTGTCACCCAAAAGAATAAAATGCAACAATGTTACACCAGACAATAATTAATAAATAATCTCAGTATAAACAATACTAAGAAAAACTAATTCCTTTTATCCCGTCAATGTCCATACAGCACTCTAACCTCACTGAAGAGTCACTCATCTCTATACTAAAGCTTCCTGCTCAGTTGACATGACTGCAGTCAGTTTTTTCCCCCCCAGAAAACTGCTATACTACTGAGCTCGGCCTTTCTATTGAGTCCATACGTAAGGAGCCACCTTAGCTTAGCACCGGACTGCCACTTACACCAGAGTGCTGGGAGTTGAGCATCTCAAGGAATTCAGTGGAGGAAGGAGCGAGGTGTTTAATTACTTTTGCCTAAACAAAGCAGCTAATTGGAAAATTAAATTGGTGAATATTTCTAGTCTTTAATGTAAAAGTGAGGTGCTTAGTTCTGCTCTTACATCTCTTGATGTTATGATTTTAAAACTTCCTTTAAAATTACTCGAGGACTCTGCTTCAATCACCTTTTCAAGAGGAGAGTTCCAAAAGTTCACAGACCTGTCGAGTGCCTAGCGAGAGGTTTGGTAGGAGAATGACCCTCATCTTTGAGGAAAGTGGCAGGGGAGTTGTTTAGTGAAAAGGAGGGGCAATTAATTATCAAACCACAGCTGTGTCAAGGCAGGGAATTAGTTCCCACTGAAGAGAAGCTGCTCAGTACAGCCTCGGACATTCCACAACAGGATGTTCAGGAGAAGCAAGCTTCCCATTTAACTGGAATCTTAACAAACATGCAAGTGATTTACTGGGCCTGCCTGGAAACTGGTTTCAGGAATGACTCACCAAGTAATGAGCCAACAGCAACAAGTCCTGGCAACTCCTAGAACAAGGGCCTGAAAAGGCAATCTCATGAGAGATAGCTAGAGCGAGAGAGAGAGCGCTAGAGAGGGAGAGAGAGGGAGAGAATCTGCTCCCCAACATTCCCACTTGTCAGTGCAAAGCTATTTAATCGTCCAGATAATAGTAACAACTCAATTATAGAAAACCTTTCCTGCAGTGAAACATCCCAAAAGGCCTTTACAGGAGCAACAAACAAACATTTGACACCAAGCCTTATAAGTAGATGATATTAGATGATCAGATATTTCTGCAGCACTCAAAATTTCTTCAGGATGGTGTGTTGTCGCCCCGGTGCCAGAGTCAAGAATGTCACAGAGCAGCTTCAGAACATGTTTCTGGGGTGCAATGAACAGCCAGAAGTCATGGTCCACTTTGGTACCAATGGCTTAGGTTGGAAGGGGCATGTAGTCCTGCAATGGGGGTTAAGGGGGTAAGTAGAATATTAACAAGCAGAACAGCTAATGTGGTAATTAACAGATTACTTCCAGTGCCACATGTAAGCAGTACAGAAATTGGAGGATAAGGAACATGAATGATGAAAGCTGATGCAGGATAGAAGACTTTCTATTCCTGGGATTGGCTACGGAGATGGCACTTGTACAAGCCGGACATGTTGCCTCAGAACAGAAATTCATTACAGGGTATTGTGCTAGTGTTGTTTGGGAAGATTTAAACAAGCTAATTTGGGGTGTGGGAACTAGGAGAGAATATTAGCAAGTAACACTAGGGTGCAGTAAGTGCTGTAGATAAAACAGGAATAGAAAATAGAAAGTTTTTTTGGGGGGGGAGGAAGTTGGAGTAAGGGGGAAAGTAATGAAATCTAAATCAGTGGTAGACTGCACATTGGGAATGTACGGAGTAAAGTTAATTAAACTGGGGAGTTACACACACAGATTATCTTGTGGGATTGTGCTGTCCTAGTGATCTTGGAAATCTGTCTTTCAGAAGGGCAGATCTGGGCATTTAAAGAAAGCTAGGGAAGGGGAAATTATGTGCTGTTTGTTTTTGATTAAGGAGAGCATTGTAGTACTGGGGAAAGAGGATATTTCAAATGGACAGAGTCGATTTGGCTCGAACTAACAACTAAGGGGTATGATTACATTGTTGAACACTTGGGATACTTTGCATCTGTTTTCACCTCAAAGGCAGATGCTGTCCAGGTCATGGTGACAGAAAAGGAATCTCAATCACTAAACAGGTTTAAAATTCATAATCAGGCAGTATTGGATAAGCTATTGGTATTTAAAGTTGATAAAGCACTGAGACTGGATGAGAAGCTTCCAAGGATATTGAAAGAGGCGAGATTCCACAGTCACTGGCAATAACCGTTCATTGAAGCATAGAAGATAAAAGTAGGAGTAGGCCATTCAGCCCTTCAAGCCTGCTCCACCATTTAGTATGACCATGACTGATCATCGGACTCAGTACCCTGTTCCCACTTTCTCTGCACATCCTCTGATCCTTTTAGGCCTGAGAACTATATCTACATCTTTCTTGAGAGTCTTCAATGTTTTGGCCCCAACAGTTTCCTGTGGCTGAGAGTTCCACAGATCACTACTCTCTAGATGAGATTTCTCCTTATTTCAGTCATAAAAGGCTTACATCTTATGCACAGACTGTGACCGCTGTGTCTGGACTTCCCAGTCATAGAGTCATTGAGTTGTACAGCACGGAAATAGATTCTTCAATCCAACTTGTCCACAACAACCAGATATCCTACATTAATCTAGTCACATTTGCCATTATTTGGCCCATATCCCTCTAAACCTTTCCTATTCATATACCCATCCTGATGCCTTTCAAATGTTGTAATTGTACCAGCCTCCACCATTCCCTCTGGCAGCTCATTCCATACACGCACAGCTTCTGTGTGGAAAATGTTGCCCCTTAGGTCCCTTTTATATTTTTTCCCCTCTCACCTTAAACCATTGCCCTCTGACTCTGGATTCTCCCACCCTGTACAGCACGGAAATAGATTCTTCAATCCAACTTGTCCACAACAACCAGATATCCTACATTAATCTAGTCACATTTGCCATTATTTGGCCCATATCTCTCTAAACCCTTCCTATTCATGTACCCATCCTGATGCCTTTTAAATGTTGTAATTGTACCAGCCTCCACCATTCCCTCTGGCAGCTCATTCCATACACGCACAGCTTTTGTGTGGAAAAAGTTGCCCCTTAGGTCCCTTTTAAATTTTTTCCCCTCTCACCTTAAACCATTGCCCTCTGCCTCTGGATTTTCCCACCCTGGGAAGTATCACCAAGTCTTCAAGAACACTCTTCCTGCCTCTGCCCTGTCCAATCCGGTTTGAATTTTAGCGGTTCCAATCCTCTATGATTTCTGGAATGGAGCCAGAGGACTGGAGAATTGCAAGCATTACATCTTTGTTCAAAGAAAGTTGTAAAGATCTGCATAGCATACAGTCCAGTCACTTTAACTTTGGCGGTGGGTAAACTTGTAGGAACAATTCTTCATGGCGGAATGAATAGTCACATGGAAAAACGTGGCTTGATTTGGAAAAGACAGCATGGATTTATTAAAGGAAAGTCATGTCTAATAATTTTTTGGAGATTTTGAAGCAGGATCAGAAAGAGTTGATGACGGAAATGCCGTTGGTGTGATGTACATGGACTTCCAGACAGTACCACACAACAGAATTATGAGGAAAGTAATAAAATCATGGAATAAAAGGGACAGTAATAATGTGGATACAAAATTGGCTGAGGGATTGGAAACAGAAAATAATGGTTAATGGGTGCCTTTTGGGCTGGAAGAAAGTTTTTCTGGAGTATCCCAGGGTTCAGTATTGGGACCCTTATTTTTCCTGATAAACATTAATAATCTGGATCTTGGTGTGCAGGGGGACAAATAATTTGTTTGTAGTTGACACAAAACTTGGAAGAATTATAAGGATGACAGTGTGGAACTCTAAAAGGAGTTTAACATGTTGGTGGAGAGGGCAGATAGGTGGCAGATGAAGTTCAATGCAACGAAGTGTGAGATGGTACGTTTTTGTATAAGAACTTGGAGAGATATTATAAAGGGTACCACTCTAAAGGGTGCACAGGAGCAGAGAGAGGAAGAAAGAGCTGCGAATAAAATACATGCTATTTTAGGCTTCAATAATGTGTGTGTAGAACACAAGAGCAGGGCAATTATAGTGAACATCTCTCAGACCTGAACTGTGTACAGTTCTGGGCACCACACTATGGGAAGGATGTGAATGCACTGGGGATAATGCAGAAGGGTTTTAAGAGAATTTAGGATGAGACAATTCAGTTCAGAGGACTTACTGGAAAAATTGGAACTGTTTTCATTGGAGAGGAGAAAGATGATGTTCGATAGAAGTTTTCAAAATCATGATGGGTCTAGATGGACAGAACAGACAGGGAGAAACTATCAAGAGTGTGGTGCTGGAAAAGCACAGCAGGTCAGGCAGCATCCAAGGAGCAGCATAATCGACGTTTCATTCAAAAGCCCTTCATCAGGAAAGAGCCCTCATTCCTGATGAAGAGCTTTTGCCGGGAAAGTCGATCTTCCTGCTTCTCAGATGCTGCCTGACCTATTGTGCTTTTCTAGCACCACACAACTCTAATCTCCAACATCTGCAGTCCTCGTTTTCTCCTAGGGAGAAACTGTTCCCACTTTTGTAAAAGAATTAAGAATCAGTGGGTACAGGTTTGAAGCGTCTTGCAGAAGAAGCAAATGGGATGCAAGAAATCTTTTTGACTCGATGAGTAGTTAGGGTATGGAATGCACTACCTAGAAATGTGATGAAGGCAAGTTCAATCAAAACACTCAAGGGGACTGGATAATTATTTTTAAAGAAACAATATTCAGGATTAAGGGGAAAAGGCAGAAGATTGGCGATAGACCAATAAGCTCAGAGCTCATGTAGACACGATGGGCCAAATAGCTCCTTCTGCACTATAACAATCCTGTGTTTCTAGTCAAAGATGTAAGCTTAAAGATCACCTCAAAACACAGGTAGGGAGTTGAGAGCCTGAGAGGTCTGAGGAATCCATTCCCAGGGAACTAAAGACATGGTTTCTGATCGAGTAAAACTGAGGATATTTAAGTGGTCAAAATTGGAAGAGTGCAGAGATCATCGATGGCTGTGGGGCTAGACGAGGGCAAATAGACTGGGTGGGGGGTAAGCGCATGGAGGGCTTTGAAAACAAGTCAGGCCGGAGGAGAACGAACAAACACAGACACAGACACAGACAAATAACTTGGAAGTATTGTAAACGGTGAGGAGGACAGCATCAACTCCAGAAGGACATAGTCAAGTTGGTGGAGTGGGCAATGGCATATGAGATTCAAAGCAGAGAATTTTTGTAGGAAAGACAATATAAAATGGGGTACAATTCTAAGTGCAGGATGGGAAGGGTGCATGAGCAGAGGGATCTGAGTGTATATGCGCATAGATCATTTAAATTGACAGAAAAGCTGCAGAGAGCTGTAACTAAAGCATCTATAGGAATAAAGTAGCTTTGACTTTAATAGAGTACAAGAGCTAAGAGGTGATGTTGAAATTGTATAAGACACTTGTTAGACCTCAGCTGGAGTATTGTGTACAGTTGGGGTCACCACACTAAAAGAAAGGATGTGAATGCATTGGAGAGAGTGCAGAAACAATTTATAAAACTGGTTCCAGGGATCAGAAACTTCAGTGATGAGATTAGACTGAGGAAATTGAGATTATTCTCCTTGGAGAGAAGAAGGCTGAGGGATCTGATAGGAGGTTTTCAAAACCACAAATGGACTGGATGGATAGAGAGAAGCTGATGCCCCTTTTGAAGGAACAGGAACAAAACAGCATCGATTTAAAATGATGCGCAAAAGAAGCAAGGTTTGTGTGAGGAAAACTTTTATCACACAGCCTGGAGAGTCTGAAATGCACTGCCTGGACAGGTGGTGGAGGCAGCTTCAACTGAGGCATTCAAGAGGGCACTGGACAGTTACTTAGATAAAAATAATGCACAAGAGTTGTGGAAAAAGCAGGCATTAGCACTAGGTAACAATGTTCATTTAACAAGCTGGTGCAAGAATGATGGTCAAATGACCTCCTTCTGCACCATAACACTTCTGCAGTTCTGAGAAAGTCTTTTGAGACTACACAAGCAGCATGCAACATGATGGGGAATTAATCTGAGCCGGAGGTAAAAAAAATCCCACAGCTAGCTCAGGACGAAGAGGGGTTTCGGTTTGGGTCTCCTTGCCAACTGTGAAAAGGTCAAATATATCTCTCACTCCCACCCAAACAGAAAGACAAAGCAATAGCAAGAGGCAATATATTTGTAGGAGATTCTTAGGACCCAATAACACATGCTTAATTATACTTCGTGTTATTAGCAGATTAGCAATTTTCATTTTAACTGCTTGATTAAATCCAAAGCTCTCCTTCCTGTCACTATTTTTATCAGCTGCCCAGGGAGTAGTACATAAAACAGCCAGCAACACAGAACAAGAGACACTGAGCAACAGGATGAGGTAGCACGAGGATAACCGGCTTTTAGAGAGACAGGGAAAACATCTCTCGTTGTAGATGGGAAGGGATGAGTAAACACAGATGTACGGACACTGCTGGAAAATGTGTGGAGAGAAACAAGAATGAGAAAGAGTGCGGGGGAAAGCCAACAGGAATCATACGCATGCTGCAGGCTTGTGCACATTGAAGCAGAGCTGTGGTGGTCTTTAACATGAACCCAGGAGGGCAAACAGGTCTTCCTTTAAACAGCTCATCTGAAAGATGGCACCTCTGACACTGCAGGACTACCTCAGGGGTGTCAGCATATATTTTGTGTTCCAGTCTCTGCTAAACCCATATGTTTCTGGCTTAGAGGTGAACGTGTCAACTGAGCCACTGTGGACACCCACAGTACAACCATTCAATGTGGGGAAAAGAGCTTCATGGGTTAATTAGCACAGACAGTAAAGCTTGTGCCAGAGGAAGAGAAACAGAAAGAACAGCAACTTGTTCTACAAAAACAACTCTCTGTGCTGAACAACTAGCTGAACAGGACAGCGAGCTGGTGTACAAGGAATGGTATTCCCATACGTAATAGATCCTTGAACCTACAACCTTCTGACTCAGAGAGCTACCCACAGAGACTATGATTAATATCTGAAAGGAGAAGGAGTAAATCATTGGCATAGTTACCAGTGGTGGGAGTAAGAGAGGGGAAAATAGAGAGAGTGAGTGATCAATGACACTAATTGTTGGGGAAGGGGTTTGTAGCCTGTGTGAGGGTTATATGAAGAATGCGTTGATGTGGGTTTTGACCGTTCGCTTACCGTCACTGAACCTGCTGAGAGCACTGCACTGACAAATAAAGCTGAACATGAAGCCAGGAGAGCACCACTCAATGACATGTTCTTCAGTACAATCTCCTCAGTCTCAGGTGCTGAGTAATTCTTACAATAAGGGATGAGCCTGGGACTGTGTTGCTTAGCAACTAAGAGTCCAGCAGGAATTTGCTTTATTTGTCCCAGGCTGACAAATAGCTCCGACCCCAATCACAATGACATAATAGACCTACCACAAAGAGGGAATTTCACCTTTTTGACCTTTCAAAAACTAAAAAGTGTTTGAATTTAAAGGAAACAGGCAGGTTTCAAACCCCTGGCTATTGACAGGTTGCCCCATTCCATACTGCCACTTCACCAATTCTTCTGTGAATTTTGTACATGCCAGGTGTTTAGTATATCTATTCAAAATGGAACACATTCCACTTTAATCACTGTATTCAAACAACACGAGGTCTGATACAGCATGGGGTTAGATATAAGAGTAAAGTTCTCTCTACACTGTTCCCATCAAACACTCCCAGGTCAGGGACAGCATAGGATTAGACAGAGTGTAAAACTCCTCTACACTGTCTGCATCAAATGCTCCCAGGATTAGATAGAGAGTAAAGCTTTCTCTACACTCCCATCAAAACAATCCCAGGGCCTCACTGTTTCACAGAGCACATGATAGACTAGAACTAAGGATGAAAGAGACATAAGGATTCAAAGTGCTTAAATTTAGTTCCTACTGTGTAAACATTTGTCATTTGCCCAGTGTCTTAAGGCTGCGTTTTCACTAAAACTGTCTCAGGTTCTACGAAAATGTCTAGTTTAACAGTTCTCTCTGGCAGCATAGTGAAGTAATGCCAAACTTATTTAAAGTATTAGTCAAGGTTAAACTGTCAATGGAATGTTAGTTAGAACAGGCTTGGAACAGGCTTAAAATGCCCAGGACAAAAAGCCAATATTATAACAATGACGTTGAGGCACGCAGTACAAAACAGGATTCAGAAGGAGGATCCCTTCATTCAAAGCATAAACTGATCAGTAAACACTGAACATTCTGGGGCCCATTTCTCTCAAAGTAACTGAGGTGATCTGACAGTCTAAGATTATGAAACCTTTGGATTAGGCTGGATAGGGAGAAGATGTTTTCATTTAGAAGACCAGAACCAGGTGTCATAAACAGAAGAAGATCAGTTAGTAATAAATCCATCTACCCTTCTCCCTCACCTCTGATGGTCTGCATTGCCCTCAATAAATTATTCAGTGGGAGAATGCGGGGCGGGTTACTGGTGGTGATTAACATGAGGATAAAATATTGCAGGTGATTTGGTGATTGGGGAGAAAATGTTGAGTGTTAAGAGCACGTCTAGATATAGAAATAAAAAAGAAAAATAAAAATCCAACCTGGAGGGGTTTTATGGTGCAGTGATACTGTCCCTACCTCGGAGTCAGAACGCCTGGGTTCAACTCCCACCTGCGATTAAGGTCTCTGAATCGGCTGATTAGAAAATATCTAGTTAACTACATAAGAAAAAATAAATCCAGTCAGGGGCCCTTGTGGTGCTGTGGTAGTGTCCTATCTTTGGATGAGACAGCCTGGGTTCAAGTCCAAGCTGCTCCAGAGCTATGTCATTACAGTACAATAAAAACAAAAAACTGCGAGTGTTGGAGATCTGAAACAAAACCAAATTGCTAGAGACATTTGACAGGTCTGGCAGCATCTGCCGAGAGAAAGCAGAGTTAACATTTTCAGTCCAGTTCTGAAGAAGGGTCATTGGATTTGAAACAATGACTCTGCTTTCACCCAATTACGGTTGCTAAACTTGCTGAGTTTCTCCAGCATTCTCTGTTCCTGGTTGTTCAAAAATGAAATCCAGTCTGGGAGGATGGCAGCCACAGGAGGTGACCAGACTCATAGATGTACTGAGTGGCAGGGGCCTGAGCTGGATGTTGCCCAGGAATTCAGTCAGCAGGGAGTGCTGGAGGTCCAGCTGCAGGTTTGGCTCTCTATAGTAATTGGAGAGGTCAGTCAGATGGATCTCTCAGAATACAAGTTCCCTGGCTGGTGCTGTTAATGTGGTGCAATCAGAGAGCCCTGACTGACAGATATAAACAGGAGTGACAGAGGTTCTGTTCACTCAGAGCTGGCTCGGAGGGACCTGAAGAATGTCAAGAACTCTCCAAATGTAAATAAAGGGTGACTTGGTGATTGGATACCGGCCCCTCTGGAGTTATTTTATTCTCCACTGCCTGAAAACAGCAGTGCTCAGATCCAACATTAGGCACCAGTTGGAGGATTCTCAGGTGTACAGTGGGATCCCATCTCAGGTGAAATTTCACATCAGCTCAGGTTCCTGAACCTCCCTAAGACCATAAGACATAGGAGCGGAGGTAAGGCCATTCGGCCCATCGAGTCCACTCCGCCATTCAATCATGGCTGATGGGCATTTCAACTCCACTTACCCGCATTCTCCCCGTAGCCCTTAATTCCTTGTGACATCAAGAATTTATCAATCTCTGCCTTGAAGACATTTAGCGTCCCAGCCTCCACTGCACTCTGCAGCAATGAATTCCACAGGCCCACCACTTTCTGGCTGAAGAAATGTCTCCGCATTTCTGTTCTGAATTTACCCCCTCTAATTCTAAGGCTGTGTCCACGGGTCCTAGTCTCCTCGCCTAACGGAAACAATTACCTAGTGTCCACCCTCTCCAAGCCATGTATTATCTTGTAAGTTTCTATTAGATCTCCCCTTAATCTTCTAAACTCCAATGAATACAATCCCAGGATCCTCAGCTGGTCCTCGTATGTTAGACCTACCATTCCAGGGATCATCCGTGAGAATCTCCGCTGGACACGCTCCAGTGCCAGTATGTCCTTCCTGAAGTGTGGGGACCAAAACTGGACACAGTATACCAAATGGGGCCTAACCAGAGCTTTATAAAGTCTCAGTAGCACACCACTGCTTTTATATTCCAACCCTCTTGAGATAAATGACAACATTGCATTCGCTTTCTTAATCATGGACTCAACCTGCATGTTTACCTTTACAGAATCCTCAACTAGCACTCCCAGATCCCTCTGTACTTTGGCTTTACGAATTTTCTCACCGTTTAGAAAGTAGTCCATGCTTGTATTCTTTTTTCCAAAAGTGCAAGACGTCGCGTTTGCTCACATTGAATTCCATCAGCCATTTCCTGGACCACTCTTCCAAACTGTCCAGATCCTTCTGCAGCCTCCCCACTTCCTCTGTACTACCTGCCTGTCAACCTAACTTCATATCATCGGCAAACTTCGCTAGAATGCCCCCAGTCCCTTCATCCAGATCATTAATATATAATGTGAACAGCTGCGGACCCAACACTGAACCCTGTGGGACACTGCTTGTCACCGGCTGCCATTCCGAAAAAGAACAGTTTACCCCAACTCTCTGCCTGCTGTCAGACAGCCAATCCTCAATCCATACCTGTAGCTCACCTAGAGCACCATGGGCCCTCACCTTGCTCAGCAGCCTCCCGTGTGGCACCTTATCAAAGGTCTTTTGGAAGTCTAGGTAGACCACATCCACTGGGTTTCCCTGGTCTAACCTACTTGTCACCTCTTCAAAGAACTCCAACAGGTTTGTCAGGCACGACCTCCCCTTACTAAATCCATGTTGACTTGTTCTAATCCGACCCTGCTCTTCCAAGAATTTAGAAACCTCATCCTTAATGATGGATTCTAGAGTTTTGCCAACAACCGAGGTTACGCTAATTGGCCTATAATTTTCCATCTTTTGTCTTGATCCTTTCTTGAACAAGAAAGAGCCCATAACCCGAGCCACCTCCTGGAGCTGCCCCCTGCCTGGCACAGAGGTGCTTCTTGGACATGTTTCTGTATACCATCTACTTCAACCCCTTCAGCCGCCATCTGGACCCCTTGGCATACACAGCAGGCAGAGAAGGTCCTCAGTAGAGAGCTCCCTATGCAGGTGTTCTTCCAATTTCCACCTGGGACCTTGGATGGAGGGTGTTGCACACAGCAGTCCAGTGTAAACATAAGCTGAGGTAGTTCACAGATTCCCAGCTGGGGTGGGTGGGAAAACATTCAGGAAAGAGAGGGGGAGGGGAAAACACAGGTCAGAGAGATGGAAGAGGATGAGGAAGTGAACAACAGCGAGTGGTGAGGGTAAAGAGAGAATGAGGGTGGAAGGAGAAAGATGGGAAGGATGATAGGGAGACAGCAGAGAGAAAGGATGAGGGAGGGAAAGAGGAGAGACTGGAGACATAAAGAGAGAGGACAATGCAGGGTTATTTAGATCAAAGCATGTAAAGGTCAGAACAATGAAGATTCTCCACAGTTTAGAGGAATGAAAGAAAGACCATTTAGGACTGTGGTGAGGAGGAATTTCTTCACTAGAGGACTGGGGATCCTTGTAATTTTCTACTGCAGAGGGCTATGGAAACTCAGTCATTGAGTATGTTCAAGATAGAGATTAATAGATTTATAGATGTTAAAGACATCAGGAGATAAGGTATAGTGTGCCCTAGTTGATAGTGAACAAGCCATTGTTCATGTGGTCACATGAGAGAACACAATCCACCTGTCAGAACAGAGCCTGTCCTGTGCGGTACTGTTCTTCAGCCCACAATGTTGTGCCAAGAATTTTATCTTAAACTAAGATCAAACTAACCTACACACCCCTCAATTTACTGTCATCCATATGCTTGTCCAGCAGTCGCTTAAAATGTCCCTAATGTCTCAGATTCTTCTACCACCACTGGCAGTGCATTCCACGCACCCACCACCATCTGCATAAAGAAACTACCTTCCTCCAATCACCTTAAAATTGTGACCCCTTGTGACAGCCATTTAAGCCCTGGGAAAAGTCTCTGGCTATCTCTCCGTCTATGCCTCAATATCTTGTACCCCTCTATCAATTCACCTCTCTTCCTTCTTCTCTTCAGTATGAAAAGCCCTAACTCACTCAACCTCTCTTCATAAGAGAAGCCCTTGTGACAACAGGAACGGCACTTACCTCTGTCAGAGCATGTAATTGGCCTTCATGAACACAGACACCCATGAACCTGCCAAGAGAATCATACATCAATTAGCTAGTGTCATAAACATCTCAGGATGAGACAGTCAGTCAGTCATCACTCTCTAAATACTGTGTTTAGGAATTAGCTTCTCAGTCTGAAGCATTGGCAGATTAGTCATGAATTCATCTCCTGCCTCAAAAACAGGCCACGACTTCTTCTATAGACATTAATAGTCAGTCAGATAATTCTGGACACAGAATTGGTTGGCCCACAGAAGAGGGCGGCACAGTGGCATAGTGGTTAGCACTGCTGCCTCAGTGCTGGAGACCCAGGTTCAATTCCCGCCTCAGGCGACTGTCTGTGCGGAGTTTGCACATTCTCCCAGTGTCTGCGTGGGTTTCCTCCGGGTGCTCCGGTTTCCTCCCACAGTCCAAAAATGTGCAGGTTAGGTGAATTGACTGTAGTGTTAGGTGAAGGGGTAAATGTAGGGGAATGGGTCTGGGTGGGTTGCTCTTCAGAGGGTTGGTGTGGACTTGTTGGGCTGAAGGGCCTGTTTCCACACTGTAAGTAATCTAAGACTGAGGGTGGTGGTAGATGGAAAGTATTCAGCCTGGAGCTCGGTGAGCAGTGGTGTTCCACAGAGATCTGTTCTGGGACTCTGATCTTGTTGTAGGTTGTCAGGACAAGAGATCCATAATTTCATGCAAGGACATCCTAAATTGTCAACTCCAAATGGGACTGATGAGTTGATCTGAAACAAAATGCTCTCTTTCCAATGAAGACTCTGAAGTCAGAAAAAAGTCGTTAAATATTAAAAAAAATTTTGAAATGAACAATGGGGTTTTTCATTCATTGAGACAGATTTAAAAAAAAAGACTTGATTTCATGTGTCCAGAACTTTAGTTGAGCAACACTTGGAGTTATGGGGACCAATATTGGTCTGCATGTTATGAAAAGGATATAGCACAACAGGTGTGTAACAGTGTCAGTTAGAAAATGGCAGTTAGAAAAATATCTACAGCAGCATTGGGAAAAGTGAAAACAACATGTACACAGATCCTGCTAGAGCTAAGCCGTTATAGCTATCAGAATCAACTGATCAGGCTGGGCTCTATTCTCCAGAGAACTGAAAGCTGAATTCTTCCATGGGACCTTGGAGTCGCTGTCAATGCCACCATTTGTTGGTCATCCCTAACTGCCTTGGACTGAGTGGCTTGGCAGGGCATTACAGAAGGTAGTTAAGAGTCACTCACATTGCTGTGTGCCTGGAGTCATATAAAAGCATTAGAAAATAGTAACAGAAGTAGGCCATTCAGCCCATTGAGTCTGCTCCCACATTCAACATGATCATGACTGATCATCTAATTCAGTACACCATTCCCACTTTCTCCCCTATATCCTTTGATCCTTTTAGACCGAAGAATTATATCCAACTCCTTCTTTGTAACTTTCGATGTTTTGGCCTGATTGCAGAGGGTGGTGTTCCCACGTCTCTGCTAGCATTGTCCTTTGAGGTAGAAGTGTTCATAGGTTTGGAAGGAGCTGTCAAAGGATCGTTGGTGAATTCCTGAACAGTTGAAGTGAAATCATAGCTGGCCATTTGGTCAATTGCGTCTATACCAACTATACCAATTGCATCCCACCCACATCCATCCGGTCCCTGTAATCCTGCATTTCCCATGGCCATTCCACCTAACCTGCATATCTTTGGATTAGAAGCCCACACATACATAGGGAGAACGTGCAAACCCCACACAGAAGGTTGCCTGAGGGGGGAAAAAAATCGAACCTGGGTCCCTGGCGTTGTGAGACAGCAGTGCTAACCACTGAGCAACCATGCCACCAAATGGTATTAACACGTCTAATGGGAAGGGAGACCAGCCTCTGAGGAAGACAGGAAGACAGGGAAATGCTGAAGATTTTGATGAGGAAAGATGGGAAAAAAGACTTGAGCAGAGCATAAACACACGTATCGTTTTAGGGATGACCTGATTAGAAATAGAAACAGCAGCCTAGCTGCATTTGAGATGAAAAACAGAGAAAAATTCTAATTGTGGCATCACTGGTCGGCCATGAGTTTAACAACATAGAGATGTTCCTTATCTCAAAATTTAGGGAGTTATATGAGGAAGTAGGAGACTGAAAAAAATTAAGATAACAAGAGTTGAGTGAAACAGTTAGAAACTTCCCTAAACTTAAGTGACATTAGCAGAAAGGAAGTGAATAGCTATTTTTAAGTTTTATTTTTGTTTTATTCTTAGGATGTGGGCATCGTTTGCTGGGTCAGCACTTATTGCCTGCCCCTAGTTACCCTTACAGAGGTGGTGGTAAGCTGGCTTCTTGAACCACTGCAGTCCATGTGTTGTAGGTAGACCCAAGGTTACTGATTAGGCCTACTCTCTTGTTAGAGAGAGACAACTAGAGAGTTTAACCTAAAGTCATTGTGCCTCACATGAGGCAAGAGATTGAGAAGGAGGGACCTTCATGGTAACTAGACAAAATTGAGGACTGCAGATGCTGGAAATCAGAGTCTGGATTCCAGTAGTGCTGGTAAAGCACAGCGGGTCAGGCAGATAAATGGCATTTATCTCTCCACTCCGGAGGCTCCCTGCCTTCAATCCTGGTGAAGGGCTTTTGCCGAAAACGTCGATTTTCCTACTCCTCAGATGCTGCCTGACCCGCTGTGCTTTTCCAGCACCACTCTGACCTACACCTTTGTGGTAACCTCAGCTGGTATCCATCTTGATGATTTGATGTGCATTTTGATCTTACTTGCAAGTTTATTCATAAAGTTTATCTTCTCCCTCTTTAATATGTTTTTGATCATCTTTTGGTTTTTGAAACTTTACCAACTCTCTGGTTTACCACTAACCTTTGCCTCAACACACTTTTTTTCTTTCAGTGTGTTGTTATCCTTAACTTCCCGGTTTAATCATGGTTGGCTTACCTCAATCCTAGAATCCTTCTTCCTCACTGAGATATGTCTTTGCTGTAAGCCATGAACTTAAAAACCATTGTTCCTCAACCACTTTTGCTGCTAAAGTCCTTTCCCAGTTCACTCCAGCTAGTTCAGCCCTCATTCCTTTGTAATTACCCTTATTTAAGTTTAGCTCAGTTGTTTCCAACACAAGTTCTTCCCTCACAAAATGAATGCTAAATTCTACCATGCTATGGTCACTGTTTCCTAGGTGATCTTTCAGTCTGACATCATTTATTAAACATACATCACCAGATCCAAAAATAGCCTGATCCCTGGCTGGATCCACAGTATATTGTTCTCAGAAACTGTCTCAAATACACTTCATGAGGAAGAATTCATGGTTTCCTCTATCAATCTGACTGTCCAACCAAATGAAAATTAATGTCACCCATAAGCATTTTTTAACATGCTTGTACAACCTTCTGATCCATTCTCTGTCCAACCATATAGATACTCTCATTGGTGTCTTTTTGCCGTAGTTATTTCTTACTTCCACCCATATGGATTAGACATTTGCTGATCCAAGATAATTTCCTGTATTTGCATTTATTCCTGCCTGTGCTAACAAAACTGCCTCCCCTTTCCACCTACCCTTTCAAAAAGTTGACAATAGCAGCAGCAAGTCCCATCTTGAAGATGCCTGCAGAAATTTACCAAGTCTCCTCAGACAGCACCTTCCAAATCCACAACGACTCCCATTTAGAATGCTAAATACAGTAGATATATGGGAGCACCACCCCCTGCAAGTTCCCCTCCAATCCACTCACCATCCTGATTTGGAAATTTATCACCATTCCTTTAGTGTTGCTAGGTCAATTCCTGTCCAAGAGCATTAATCTGGGCCTCTGGATCGCTAGTTCAATGACATTGAGCCACCATGCAGCATAATGGTTAGCACTGCTGCCTCAACGCCAAGGACCCAGGTTTGATTCCACCTTTGTCTGTGTGGAGTTTACACACCCTCCCAGTATCTGCGTGGGTTTCGTCCAAGTGTTCTGGTTTCCTCCAACAGTTGAAAGATGTGCAGGTTATGTGCATTGGCCATGCTAAATTGCTCATATTATCCACGGATGTGCATGGGAAAAGCAGGGTTACAGGGATGTGGGTCTGAGAGGGACGCTGTTCAGAGGGTTGGCTGGACTCAACGGGCCAAATGGCCTGCTTCCACACTGTGGGGATTCTATAGTTACTAAATGCCACTGTGTCCCCTGTGCATACTTTTCCTATTGAATAGATTACGATCTAAAAAGTGAAAGAACTGCAGATGCTGTAAATCAGAGATCTACCCAGCTCTCTGCAAGAGCAACTCTTCTGGCTCCATTCACCCTGCAAATCTCCTTACAGATAACTACCAAATCTTTCAGAACTGAAGATCGATTTAAATCCGTCTGCAGCAGATTCCAAATTCTAACGAGTTGGCTGATCAGCCATGATCACATTGAATGGTGGAGCATGCCAGAGGGGCCAAACGGCCTACTCCTTCTCCTATTTTCTATGTTTTACCTGAGAGGGTAGGTGGGTGAGAGTTTATCTGAAAGGTGGAGTGCGTGACAGTGCTGCACCCCTTCATTACTGCTCCAGGAACATCAGCCCGGATTGTGGGCTTGGGTCGCCGGAACCATCCGTCACAACGTGAGAGAGCAGCTCACAGAGCTGCAGCACATGGTCGAGTTAGCACCTGTTCTACCCTTCACAACCATCTGCACTTAGATTGAGAAGGCTCTGACAGGGCTCAGCGTCTGGCAATTTAAATCACTTTGTATGTTTTATAAACTGCAGTGGGATATCTGAGCTCTACAACAAGGATTTAATTACACTCACAGCCTGGTTCTGGCTCGGATGTAAAGGCTGACCACATCTCCACAATGTAATGTTGCTGTAGAGCCACACACAGGAGCGGTACATGCTGGTAAATAATATACGTCCCTATAGCACAGCCCTGTGTCCGAAGAACACAAATGGAGAAGAGTCACATCAGAAGCAAGACATTAACTTTGTTTCGCTTTCAACAGATGTTGCCAGACCTGCTGAGTTTCTCCAGCACAGTTTTTATTTCAGGATAGCTGTACTGTACGTGGGTTTAAAATAGGAGAGTGGACCAAATTACTCCAATTATCAACAAGTTGTCACCTCTCATCAAAACAGTGGAGGGAAAATATTGATTTCAGCCTTTAGAATTAATAACCCTTGCCTAGAGACTCGAGATTGTTTTACAAAATCTCATCGCACCTCCAGCCTCATTGAATATAACTTCTTTCTCCTGACAAGTCCAAACTGCTCCTTCACTGCAGTACTGAGGGAGCACCACACTGCCAGAGGCACAGTCTTTCAGATGGACAAGAGATCACTTTCCCCCACACACATCCCTGCCTCCCCCCAACCCCCACCCGCCTGGGGTGGCCTCGAAGGGAGCCATGGTGCTTTTTTTGAAGCCAGACAGTGGAGATTACACCTTATTCAGTATCAGTGAATAAATATATTATCTGGTGGTTTATTCTGGCAGATTGTGGTATCTTGTGTGGAAATTGGCTGCATTACATTTCTACATTACATTTCAAAAAGCCACAATCGCAATGAATGCTTGGATCAAACTCGATGGGCTGAATGGCCTACTTCTGCTCCTGCCTCATGGTCTTATGGTAAATGCAGTTTGTTGCATATATGGCTCGGAGATGTCTGGAAGGTATGTCGGCACTGCTAGAATGCAGGTCCTTTCTTTGTCTTTTACACTAAACAGTCAGGATTTTCAGAGCACAGGTTCAGAACCTTTGGCCTATCGTGTCTGTGCTGGTCATCAAACATCCATCTATTTAAATCCCATTTTCCAGCACGTGGCCCCTAATCTTATATGCAAAGGTATTTAAAGTCTTCATTAAAAATATTGAAGGTTCCCACCTCTACCAAACATTTAGCCAGCGAGTTCCAGATACCCACCACTCTGCACAGGATGACATTTTTTCAAATCCCCTCTATACCTCCAACTCCTGTGCCCTCTAGTTACTGACCCCTCTTTAATAGAAGGGAAATGTTTCTCCATTTCTACCCTGTCTTTGCCCCTCAGAATTCTGTACACTTCAATCATATTCCTCCTCAGCCTTCCCCACCCCCCACCTCTAAAGAAAGCAACCCCAGACTTATCAGTTCTGAGGAAAGGTCACTGGACACGAAATGCTAACTGATTTCACCCCCATAGATGCGCCAGACTCGCGAAGCTTTTCCAGTAATTTCTGGTTTTGTGTCTGATTTCCAGCATCTGCAGTTCAGTGTGTGTTTTTTTAAAACCCCAGACTTCTCTCATCTCCTTCATTACTTCCATGATTTTTCTTCAGCCTTGCTGATTGGCTCCACGTGCCCTTTTCACTCCCTGCCTCTGGAAACAACAGCTTGCTGTGGAATTATGGTTTGTCAGAATTCAGGACGATGTGTGTTCAAGTCCCCCTTCAGGATGTGAGGATGAATATCAAATTTTCCCTTCATTGAGGGAGTGCTGCATTGTCAGAAGTGGTGTGGTTTTAGGGATGGGTAGGTGGTGTATGAGACTCCAAATTCAGCCCAAACTGTCCCATCAGTTAGACAGGGGTGGCACAGAGGCTCAGTGGTTAGCACTCCTGCCTCACAGCTCCAGGGATGCAGGTTCAATTCCTGCCTCAGGAGACTGTGTGGAGTTTGCACATTCTCCCCATGTCGGTTTCCTCCGGGTGCACCAGTTTCCTCCCACAATCCAAAGATGTGCAGGTCAGGTGAATTGGTCATGATAAATTGCCTACAGTGTTAGGTGCATTAGTCAGGGGTAAGTAGGGGAATGGATCTGGGTGGGTTACTCTTCGGAGGGTCGGTGTGGACTTGTTGGGCTGAAGGGCCTGTTGCCATACTGTACACATTCTAACCTAAAAGAATAAGAAACAGTTCAGCATAGGAACAGGCTCTTCAGCCCACCAAGACTGCACTGACACACGACACCATTCTAATTAAAAACCTTTTGCCTCTACGTCGTATGTATCCTTATTTATGCATTTGTCAAGATACCTCTTAAAATGTTGCTATTGTATCCTCCTTCACTATCCCCTCTGCCATTCCAAACATTTGCTACTCTCGATGTAAAAAAAAACCTGCCTGTCACATCGCCTTTAAACTTATCCTCTTCTCCGTTAAACCTATGTCCTCTGGTAATTGGTATTCATACTCTTGGAAACAAAATAAGACTCCAACTATCCTTTCTATCCAGGCCTCTCATAATTTTGTAAGCTTCTATCAGGTCACCCCTCAGCCTCTGACATTCAAGTGAAAACAAACTAAGTTTGCTCAATCTCTCCTCATAGCTAATACCAGGCAACATCCTGGTAAATTGTTTCTGTACCCTCTCCAAAGCTTCCACATCCTTGTGGTGAATAGAACTGTCTGACCTGCTTGCTCCTGGCCCACATCCGTCCAAACCTTTCCTTTTCATGCACTTATCGAAGTGTCTTTTAAATGCTGTAATTATACCCACATCCACCACTTCCTCAGAAAATTCATTCCACACACAAGCCACCTTGTATTTACTCCTCATGTCTTTTTTAAAACCTCTCTCTACTCACCTTAAAAATGCGGTACCTAGTCTTGAAATCCCCCATCCTAGGGAAAAGACACCTTACATTAATCCTATCTATACCTCATGATTTTATAAACCTCGATAAGGTCACCTCTCAACCTCCTGCTCCAGTGAAAAAAGTTCCAGCCTTTCTTGAAAACTTAAATCTTTAGTGGGCAACACCCTGAACTCTCTCCACCTTAATAATATCCATCCTCTTACTGGGCAACCAGAACTGAACACAGTAATCCAGAAGAGGCCTCATCAATGTCCTGTACAAACTCAACATGTAGGCAGATTGTGGGAAATAGGAGCAGGAGTTTTCTTTATTTGTTAATGGGTTATAGGTGTTGCCAGCTAGACCAGCATTTATTACCCATTGCTAAGCGTCCAGAGGGCAGTTAAGACTCAGCCACACTGCTACAGATCTGGAGTCACATGCAGACCAAACCAGGCAAGGACAAAAAAAAAAACTGCACGCGTTGGAATCCAAAGTTGACAGGCACGATGCTGGAAGCCAGGTAGCATCAGGAGGTGGAGGAGAAGCCAACCTTCTTCAGGACTGGGGATGGGGGTGAAGGGAGTTGCAGATAAAAGTGTGGGGGAGGGGTGGTGGGGGAGGAATGAATCCGGTTGGTAGCTGGAAGGAAGGGTCAGTAAGTGGAATGGAAAAGAAGGGGGATGGGAAGGGAGGTTATTTGAAATTGGAGAACTAAATGCTGCTCAGTCGGAGGACTGACAGAGGATTCCCTTCCCCTAAAAGGACATTAGTGAAACAGATTTTTTAAATGACAATTAGCAATAGTTTAATGGTCACTGTTAGACTAGCTTTTTATTCCAGATTTTCATTGAATTCAATTGTCCTGATGGGATTTGAACCCATGTACCCAGAATATTAAATCAGGTTCTGGTTACGAGTCCAGTTACATTGCCACTAAGCCACCACCTCCCTAACAGTAGGCCATTCAGTCCCTTGAGCCTACTTCCTATTCAATAAGGTCATGGATGATTGGGCATTAACATTAACTCCACTATTCTACCTGCTCCTCATAACCTTTGATTCCCCTACACTCCTGAAGCCTGTCTCTCTCAACATGTTCAAGGACTCACTGCCGTAGGGGAAGGAAGTATATTCGTTGTGAAAAAATGTTGAGGCGGATTGAATGAGATACACACCGAATATTATCAAAGGAAGCACCGGGGATAGGGCAACCAAGAAAAATGCAAGAAATCCCAAACCTGCAATTTGTACAATCTGGAAAGTCACAGACAGCAGTATTTGGTAAGGGGGAGCGGAGGAGGGTGGTGGAAGGTCATTCCCTCGGTCTCCAAAAAGGCACAAACCATCCTGACGTTGACATACAGCAGTCACTCCTTCACTGGTCGCTGAATCAAGTCGCTTGAATATCCTTCATAGTCTGACCTACACCATGACAGCTTCACAAGGAAGCTCCCTCAGCACCAACTGCCCCAAGAAAACATGGACAGCAAATGCTGGCCTTACCAAGTGATACTTTGCGACCAATGCAGAACTAAAGTTGAGATTGTGTGTTTTAGGGAGAGAGGAATGTGACAGAGAGACATGGAGAAATAAACAGCAAACAGCTCACCGCAGAATGTTGGGGTGTGAGAGCCGATTCATCAGCTGCACTTCGCGAAGCATGTTGGCACGGTTGCTCGGCAGCTTGTTCATCTTGAGAACCATCACTTGCCCAGATATCCGGTGTCGCACCTGTGGAGAGACACGGATTGTTACAGCAGTAATCCAGGAGGTCACCAAATCATAACCTAGTCCACTAGTAGGTTAATCAGATACCATCCAAAACACCTCAACATTGTGTACAGCGAGGGGAAGCAAGAGCACTGGTATTCCAGAATTCTGGACTTTCATAGACGTACAGCACGGAAACAGACCCTTTGATCCATCTCGACCATGCAGACTCGATATCCTAAACTAATCTAGAGACATAAGCTTACATTCCAACATTGAAATTTAAATAATACCAAACTAGTCTCCGTATTGACGATCACAATACTACTGACGTGATGGAAAAGCCCATCTGTTGCTCAGCAATACTCAGGAAGCTTGACACCATCCAGAAAATAAACTTGACTGGCACCATATTCACAAGCATCCACTCCCTCCACCACCAACGCTCAGTCACAACAGTGTATACTACTACAAGATGCAGAGATTCACCAAAGATTCTCAAACAGCACCTTCCAAACCCACGACTATTTCTTTCTAGAAGGAGAAGGGCAGCAGATACATGAGAACATCACCACCTGCAAGATCCCCTTCAAGCCACCAACATCCTGACTTGGAAATAGATCACCATTCCTTCACTGGCGATGGGTCAAAATCCTGGAATTATCTCCCTAAGGCCATTGTGGATAAACCTACAGTAAATAGCCACCAGCACTTCCAGAAGGCAGCACACCTCCACCTTCAAGAGCAATTAGGGATGGGTATTACATGGTATCTTTGCCTGTGCTATCAAAATCACATGAATGAAATAGCCAAAGACAAGTTGGTGAGGGGGAGGAATCAGGAGAGTGACAAACACACCCAAATGGTGACCCAGCCTCAACCCATCCGAGGCTGATTACATCTTTTCAGGGCTTTCATCGCCCCTTAACAATAAGGTTTCAGAACTGACCAGGTCAGGGTGAGGTGATGATCTCTAATCCTCTTGTGGTTAGTTGATCAGTGTCTTTGTTTCAGGCCACTCTAGACACAGATAGCAAAAGAATGAGCCATTCAGATACAGAACTGGCTTGAAGGTAGAAGACAGAGGTTGGTGGTAGAGAGTTGCTTTTCAGATTGGAGGCCAGTGACCAGTGGTGTGTCACAAGGATTGGTGCTGGATCCACTGCTTTTTTCATTTATATAAATGATTTGGATGTGAACATAGGTGGTATAGTTAGCAAGTTTGCTGATGACATCAAAATTGGAGATGGAGTGGACAGTGAAGATGGTTACCTCAGAGTACAAAGGGATCTTGATCAGATGGGCCAATGGGCCAAAGGAGTGACAGATAGAGTTTAATTTAGATAAATATGATGTGCTGCATTTTGGAAAGGCAAATCAGAAAAGGACTTATACACTTAATGGTAAGATCCGGGAGAGCGTTGCTGAATAGAGATCTCGGAGTGGAGGTTCATAATTCCTTGAAAGTGGAGTCACAGGTAGATAGTATAGTGAAGGCGGTGTTTAGTATGCCTTCCTTTATTAGTCAGAGCACAGAGTACAGGAGCTGGGAAGTCATGTTGCGGAGGCATTGGGTAGGCTACTGTTGGAATATTGTTTGCAATTCTGGTCTCCTTCCTATCGGAAAGATGTTGTGAAACTTGAAAGGGTTCAGAAAAGATTTACAAGGATGTCGCCAGGATTGGAGAATTTGAGGTATAGAGAGAGGTTGAATAGGCTGGGGCTGTTTTCCCTGGAGCGTTGGAGGCTGAGGGGTGACCTTATAGAGGTTTACAAAATCATGAAGGGCATGGATAGGTGAATGGCCAAGGTCTTTTTCCTGGGATCAGGGAGTCCAAAATTAGAGGGCCTACAATTCGGGTGAGAGGGGAAAAGATTTAAAAACCTCAGGGGCAACTTTTTCATGTAAAAGGTGGTGCAGGTATGGAATGAGATGCCAGAGGAAGTGGTGGAGGCTGGTACAATTGCAATATTTAAAAGACATGAATAAGTGTTTAAAGGAATATGGGCCAGTGCTGGCAAGTGGGACTAGATTAAATTTAGGATAGCTGGTCAGCATCGATGAGTTGGACCAATGAGTCTGTTTTCGTGTTGTATGACTCCGTAACTCTAAAACCAAAAGAAGTCCTCATCTTAAATAAAAACAAAGTACTGCAGATGCTGGTGATATGAAATTTGAAAGTGCTGGATAACCTTACCTTTCCTGATTAACATGAGTGTGGACAATATAAAAAACAAATGTTCAAAAACCGAGCAAAACACAGCCTGGTACAGGCAAAACCACAAAGTGTCAACTTGGTAGAACACCAGAACATAAATATTGACACTTATCAAGAAGTTGTTCTATTTATATTTACTTTCTATTAACTTTATAATGATTGCACAGACACTATCGCTGAGCCACACTAACACCCACTCTTAGCCACAATGCTGCCGATATGGGTATCTACACATCCCCCAGATCAAAGCAGAGATCAGTGGAATACTTGGATTTTCAGAAGGCATTTGATAAGGTATCACACATTAAGCTACTTAAAAAGAAAAGAATCCAAGGTTTGGAGGTAGTATATTAGCACGGATAGAGGATTGGCTATTAACAGAAAAAACAGTAAGATGGGATAAAAGGGGAGAATTTTCAGGATAGCAACCTTCAACTAGTGGGTTGCCACAGGGATCAGTGCTGGGTTCACAGTTACTTACAATCTATATTAATAACTCAGAACAGGAAAGTGAATGTACTGTAGCCAGGTTTGCAGATAACAGAAATATATGTGGAAAGGCAAGTGGTAAGGGTAACACAGAGCCTGCAGAGGGACACAGGCAAGATATATGAACAGGCAAAAACTTTGCAGATGGAATAGAGTGTGGGAAAACGTGAGGTTGTGCACTTTGGCAGGAAGAATAGAGGAGCTGAATATTACTTAAATGGAGAAAGACTACAGAAAACTACAGAACAAAGTAATTTGGGAGCCATGGAGTCAGTCAGCATGGAAACAGACTCTTTGGTCCAACCACACATCCAACAGGTAATAGGGAAGGCAAACGGACTGTTGGCCTTTATTTCAAAGTGAATGGAGTATAAAGAAGGGAGATTTTGCTAAAACTATACAAGGTACTAGTCAGACCACAGCTGGAATACAGTTAATAGCTTGGGTCCTTTATCGAAGGAAAGTTATACTAGCATCGGAGGCAGTCCAGAGAAGGTTCCCTCGGATGATCCCAGGTAAGGAAGGACTGTTTTACGGTGACAGTGGCGTAGGTTGGACCTGGAATACAGGAAAATGAGAGAAGTCCTAATCGAAATATACAAGATTCTTAGGAGGCTTGACAGGAAAGATGTGAAGAGGTTGTTTCTCCTTGTCAGAGAGAGAGTTTAGAACCAGGAAGCATCACCTCTGGATAAAGAGTCTGCCATTTATGACAGAGATGATGAAGAATTTGTTTTTAGATTAGATTAGATTAGATTAGATTATAGTGTGGAAACAGGCCCTTCGGCCCAACAAGTCCACACCGACCCGCCGAAGCGCAACCCACCCAGACCCATTCCCCTACATTCACCTCTTCACCTAACACTACGGGCAATTTAGCATGGCCAATTCACCTAACCTGCACATCTTTGGACTGTGGGAGGAAACCGGAGCACCCGGAGGAAACCCACGCAGACACGGGGAGAATGTGCAAACTCCACACAGTCAGTCGCCTGAGGCGGGAATTGAACCCGGGTCTCTGGTGCTGTGAGGCAGCAGTGCTAACCACTGTGCCACCGTGCCGCCATCAGGGAGTAGGGAATCGGTGGAATTCTTTACTGTAGAGTACTGTCAAAGCTGGGTCATTAAATATATTCAGGGTGGAGATGGACAGAGTTGAATCTATAAGGGAATTAAGTGTTATGGGAGAAAGGCAGGAAAGTGGAGTTGAGGAATATCAGATTAGCCATGATCACAGCTGTTCAATGGGCTGAATGGCCTACCTCTGTTCATACATTTTATGATGCGTTTCTTCTGTTCTTTCTCCTCATTAACACTTTTCAATAATCATCCTTGAATTTCTCAATTGAACCTGGCTCCACCACATTTCCAAGCAATATATTCCATACCCAAACTATTCACTTTTTTACCCCACACATCGCAATGGCTTCTTTACAAATGAGTCAGAGTGTGTGTGTACGCACACAGGTAAGAAAGCTGGTGTGAATCCACCGGAGATTATATGTTTCAGGGAGTGAATGAGCATGCTTGTGTGTTGGAGGAGTGTTTATGTCTGTGTGAGTGAGCATGCATTTGAGTGCATGCATGAGAGCATGTGTGTTTGAATGTGTGTCTGCATGTGTGTGAATGTTTTCATTTTAGCTGGTGTGTGTGTGTGTGTGTGTGTGGTTATTTTTAAAACAAAAAACAATTAAGCTCTGTCTGTGAAGTGCCTACAGCTCCAGAGTTCCACAGGGAGCTTCCACCAACAGAGCTCTCTTCCCTTTTTTGTAGAAATGCTCAGAAATGTGCTTTGCCAGGCATCATTTCGCAATCATTCAGCTCCACCACCAACATCACCACCCCCCCCACAACCCCTACCCCCCGCTCCCAAACACGTGCCGTCTGGATGTGCTACTTATACTCTGCTCAATTTACTCTGGTTTGAGCCCTGAACCACAGCACTGCCTGATAGAACTCCCCTCCCCCACTTCCTCTGCACAACTGAATGAAAACATGACAAGGCCAAACCCAACCTAATTAAAAAATACATCACTCCCCTGTCCTTTTTCCTTTACGTCCCATGCTGAACACTTCAGAGAAGAGCAGAGGAATTTTCCCCAGCATCCTGGGCCGCTTGGAAAAGAAAATCTAATCAATATCGTATAACCATTTGTGGGATGTTACTAAGTGCAAATTTGCTGCCACACTCCCTATGTTGGCGACATCCGTAGTAGTACTTCACTGATTGTGGATTGTGTTGGAATCAAATCAGTATCACAGAATTGTTACAGCACAGGAGGCTGAGAGGCCCATCATGTCTGTGCCAGCCCTCCAAATAAGCAATTCACCTATTGCCATTTCCCTACCTTCTCCCCATAACCCAGTCCAATCCCTCACCCAAGCTCTCACTGCATAAATATGCTTTCCCTCCCATTGGCTCCCATCGACCACTTCAATCTGCACCCACTCTTTCTCGATTCCTTCACCAATGGGTTGAGTATTCTCCCCTTCTCTACTGTCCAGCCTCCTCACGATTTTGAACACGAGCTACCAGTAAACAATTCATACTTATTCTATCTTTCTTTGCTAATTTGGAATCAAAAATTCCCATTCATTACCCACCAAGAGGCTGTTCTATTATTTTACAAATCAGGGGTCAAGTAGTCCCCCTCTTGACTCTGTCTCAGAAGATTGTACCAAGTCCCTCTCTACAGCCCATGACCGAGCTGAGACTGCAATGCGATACTAAAGGTGTACTGCACTGTCTGAGCACCCTTCACAACAATACTCCAGGACTGTCTGCCTGCGGTATGTGTTATTGGGTCGTGACTGGGTTCTGACTCTTAACATCTGACTCAGGGACGACCCAGTAATATTCTGCTCCAGTAGAAAATCAGAAGAGCAGAAGGAACTTTCTCGTAACTACTAGATTTTAACAAAACAGTTTCTCAACGCTTTCTGGGGAAGTTGCATAAATAACTGTCAATTTTCACCAAATGATTACTTCAAGTGCGGTTATTACAGCAACGGCCCCAAACAGTCATCTTCCCATCCCCACCCATCCAGCCCTAGCCCGTCTACCCTGTTGGCACCTCCATCAGACTCATCCTGCTTCCTCCTCACTCTCTTCTCTTTCCCAATCCCCATCCTCCTCCCTTTGTCATCACACCCCAAACAAATCACCTCCCAATTACCACGCCCAAAACCTTACACCTGCTCCCTTACCCCCAATACTTTATGGCTTCCCTATTACCCCACTAAATCTCCCCTATTAACTCGCTATACCTTATACCTCTCCTAATCGCACCATATATCTCCATTTTCTCTCCATTCCAACTACTTACATCTCCCCCATTAACCCCAACATCATCTATCTCCCCATGATCTCCCCATTACCTCCTCCACACTTTACACTTCCCCATCCCCATGATCCTCCTGTTCCACACCAATGACCACTATCATCTAGAAGAACAAGGACAGTAGATACATGGAAACACCATCCCTTTAAAGCTCCCCTCAAAGCCACTTGCCATCCTTACTTCAAAATATTTCACTGTCCCTCCAGTGTCACTGGGCCAAATTTGTGCACGGATGAGCACCTGAGTGACATTGTGGGTCCACCTACAAGGTAAAAACAATGACTGCAGATGCTGGAAACCAGATTCTGGATTAGAGTGGTGCTGGAAAAGCACAGCAGTTCAGGCAGCATCCGAGGAGCAGGAGAATCGACGTTTCGGGCAAAAGCCCTTCATCAGGAATAGAGGCAGAGTGCCTGAAGGGTGGAGAGATAAATGAGAGGAGGGTGGGGGTGGGGAGAAAGTAGCATAGAGTACA
>NC_057711.1:13028205-13053608 GCF_004010195.1 Chiloscyllium plagiosum | reverse complement strand
TAGTCACAGAGGGAACGGTCTTTGTGGAAGGCGGAAAGGGGTGGCAAGGGAAATATATCCCTGGTGGTGGGGTCCGTTTGGAGGTGGCGGAAATGTCGGCAGATGATTTTGATTATGTGAAGGTTGGTAGGGTGGAAGGTGAAGACCAGAGGGCTTCTGTCCTTATTACAGTTGGAGGGGTGGGGTCTGAGGGTGGAGGTGCGGGATGCGTTGGAGGGCATCTTTAAGCACGTGGGAAGGGAAATTGCGGTTTCTAAAGAAGACGGAGGCTATCTGATGTGTTCTGTGGTGGAACTGGTCCTCCTGGGAGCAGATACGGTGGAGGCAGAGGAATTGGGTCTACCTAAAGCACATGGACTGCAGCGGTTCAAGGCGGCAGCTCACCGCCACCTTATCAAGGGGCAACTGAGGATGGGCAATGGACGCTGGCCCAAGCAGTGACATCCACATGAAATAAAATTTAAAAATGTATGAACATTTTTTGGCAGGAAGAATTAGATATTTACACTTCTGTCTGGTGTGAAAAAGTGACTTCTTGTTCTGCTCTCGAATGACATCTCAGCTTTAATGTTAAGCTTTTTTTGTTCTCAATTTCTTTGATAGAGTGATTGCTTCTCCAATCGTGACTTATCGAATCCTTTTAACATTTTATACACCTGGAGTAGATTATCCCTCAATCTCCTGATCTGATCAGACAATTTTCTGCTGTCCGCCCCTGTATTTAACCCTCAAAGTGCCATGTTGGCTGCTTGCCTGACTCCTGAGGTGGTCTGTCAGCAGCTGCTGCTGTCTGGCTTAGGGTTGCTTCACTGCTGAGTCGTAGGGTTGAGATCACCTAATGTCCATCACTAGGACAAAATGCAGGTGAAGGAGAACTCAGTACCTGGGTTAGGAATACTAAGAGTGGGCCACTTGGCACTTGCAAAGGAACTTAGGCAAAGAATGCAGGGCTGGAAGAGCAATTTATCAGAAAATTTGATTAATATCTACAGGTGTGTGTGTGTGAGAGAGAATAAATCATACAGCATTGGTTATTTGGCCATTCATCTCTTGCCATCTGTGGGATTTTGCTGTGCATGCACTGACTGCTGCTCTTCCCACATTAGAAGGGTGCCCACAATTGTAAAGTCCCCCCACTGACTGAAAAGCACTCTGGGGAGTTCCGGAGGTCTTGTTGAAACTATTCTTCTTCAGCCTCTGTGCGCTACCCAGGCGGTTCAGCCACCCCAGTTCCTTGTACCCACCTTGTCAGTGGGGTCTCTGAGTTAGCTCTCCAGCCTATTCATTCATCAATGCTGGGGCAGGGGCAAATAGGGTCGGAGGACAAATAGCCTTCGGTTTGAATTCTGCCCAAGAGTTTGCTTATGGACGGTAACGCCCAGCTGAGGCAGGTACAGTCTGGTTCTGAATTTATAGGCAAACAGAAAGGCACTCTGCAATATTCCATCTGACAGAGTTTAAAAAATTTAGCACCCCTCCATAAATTAATCAACAGCCGTCTGGCAAAGGGCTGGGGGTATGAGAATACTGACTGTTTCCACATGACCAGTTCTCATTGTTCCATTTTGCGATTCACCATTTATAATAAACTATCCTCTCCCTACCTCTTCCCTCTATCCATCATCACCTCCCTGTACCCATCCTGATAGATCTCTGTAGGAAAGGAGTTCTGGCTCTCCCGGAGGGCATGTGCAGTGCAAGGATTAACAGACAGGAAGCAAGGGGTAGGCATCAATGGGGCATTTTCAAGGAGGCAGGTCTTGAGGAGTGGAGCTCCACAGGGATTTGCTATTCACAGCCAGACAAAGGGACGGAGAGTAATGTAGATAATGTGGCAGCAGGGTGGGAGTGTAAACTGTAAAGAGGACACCAAGAGTCATAGAAGCATTAAAGAAAAAAAAAAGGACCAGGATGAGGCCATTTTAGCCCTTTGAGCCTGCTCTGCCATTTATCACAATCAGGGCTGATCATCCAACTCAATAAGAGCCTAATTGGGTTTTACAGAACACAGAACATCACAGTGCAGTACAGGCCCTTCAGCCGTTAATGTTGTGTCGATTGGTGGAATCAATCTGAAGCCCATCTAACCTATACTATTCCATTATCATCCATATATTTACCCAATGACCATTTAAATGCCCTTCAAGTTGGTGAGTCTATGACTGTAGCAGGCAGGGTATTCCACACCCCTACTCCTCGAGTGAAGAAACCACCTTTGACATCTGTCCTATAACTATCACCCCTAAATTTAAAGCTATGTCCACTCATGCTAGCAAAAAGGCTCTCACTATCCACCCTATCTAATCCTCGGAGTATATGTCTCAATTAAGTCACCTCTCAACATTCTGCTCTCTAACGAACACAGCCTCAAGTCCCTCAGCCTTTCCTCAGACGTTCTTCCCTCCATACAAGGTAACATCCTAGTAACATCTCCTCTGAACCCTTTCTAAAGCCTCCACATCTTTCCTATGATGCATAGACCAGAACTGTACGCAATATTCCAAGTGCGTCTGCACCAGAATTTTATACAGCTGCAACATGATCTCATGGCTCTGAAACGGAATCCCTCTATCAATAAAAGCTAACACACTGTATGCCTTATTAACAGCCACATCAACCTGGGTGGCAACTTGCAGGGATCTATGTACATGGACAAAGAGATCTCTCTGCTCATCTACACCACCAAGAATTTTACCATTAGCCCAGTATCTTTATTCCAGTTGCTCCTTCCAAAGTGAATCACTTTTCTGCATTAACTCCATTTGCCACCTCTCAGCCCAGCTCTGCAGCTTATGTGTGTCCCTCTGTAACTGTCCACAACTCTACTGACCTTAGTGTCATCCGCAAATTTACTCATCCATTCTTCTACGCCCTCATCCAGGTAGTTTATAAAAATGACCAGCAGCAGTGGCCCCAAAATAGATCCTTGCGGTACGCCACTAGTAACTGAACTCCAGAATGAACATTTCCCATCAACCACCATCCTCTATCTGCTTTCTCCCCATAACCTTTGATCCCACTCACCCCAAGTGCTATATCTAGCTGCCTCTTGAATACATTCAATGTTTTGACATCGACTCCTTCCTGTGGTAATGAATTCCACAGGCTCACCACTCTTTGGTGAAGAAAGGTTTCCTCATCACCATTCGAAATGGTCCACCCGAATTCTCAGACTGTGAGCCCTAATTCTGGACACACCCAACATCGGAAACATTCTCCTTGCATCTACTCTATCTAGTCCTGTTAGAATTTTGTAAGTCTCTATAAGATACTCCCTCATTCAACTAAACTCCACTGAAAACAATCTTCGTCAAAAGGAGTGTGGTTCTAATAAAGCACAGCAGGTCAGGCAGCATCCGAGAAGCAGGAGAGGCAACATTTCAGGCATAAGCACTTCACCAGAACGGTGTATGGGGTTGGGGGGGGTGTAGATGGCCAAGGGGGCGGAGAGATAAATGGGAGGGGGATGGGGATGAAAGTACTTTGTAAGGTGATAAGTGGATGCCGGTGGGGGATGGTGGTGATCAGTCAGAGCGGAAAGGAAGATGGATGAGTGAAAGAAGTTCAAGATGGCATGACTGGTTGGAGGGTCGGATCTGCGATAAGTTGGGGGTGCGTGGGGGAAAGAGGGGAGATGAGAAAACTTGTCAAATCTACGTTGATCCCATGTAGTTGGAGGGTCCCAAGGTGGAAGATAAGGAATTCTTCCTCCATGTGTCAGTGGCTAGGATTTGGCAGTGAAGGAGGCCTAAGACTTGCATGTCCTTGGCAGAGTGGGGGTGGGGGGGGAAAGAGTTGAAAGTTGAAGAGGTTGGCCACAGGGCAGTGGGGTTGTTTGGTGCGTGGGTCCCAGAGATGATGTTCTTGAAAAATAATCCTAACCTCGTAAAATCTCTCCTCTACATCAGTCCTGCCAGCCCCGGAATCAGCCTGGTAAACCATCGCTGCACTCCATTAAGAACAAGAGCATCCTTCCTCAAAAAAGGAGGCCAAAACTGCACACAACATTCTATGTGTGGCCCCATCAAGGCCCTGTATAACTGCAACAACACATTCCTGCTCCTGTACTCTAAATCTATCGCAATGAAGCCAACATACCACTTGCAAATCATTGCAGCCTGTTGCACCTTCAGCATGCTGCACAAGGACACCCTGGTCCTGCTGCACTCACCCACCCACCCCCCCCGCCTCCCAATTTACAACCAACCATTCAGGTAGTAATCTGTGCGCTGGTTTACTTCCAGAGTGAATAACCTCATTTATCCAAATTATACTGTATCACCCATTGATTTCTTCACTCATCTAACCTCTCCAGATCATGCTGAAAGGACTTCTGCATCCATTACAGTTCACCCTCCCACCCACCTTGGTATCAACTGTAAACTTTGAGATGTTACCTTTTGTTCCCTCATCCAAATCATTAATATATATTGTGAATAGCTGTCAGCAATAGCTTTCTGCAAGTCATGAATGGACAACAAGATGACAGCTGAGTCTTAAAACTGAAAGAACTGTGAATATTGTAAATCAGAAACAAAAACAGAAATTGCTGGGAAAGCTCAGCAGGTCTGAACCTTCAGAACTGAGAAAGGTTCACTTGACCCAAAAAGGTTAACTCTGATTTCTCTCCACAGATTCTGCCAAACTTGCTGAGCTTTTCCAGTAATTTATGTTTTTGTGACAGTTGAAGTATAACATGCAGGGGTGGGAGGCTATTCACTTTGATTGTAACAACAGAAAAGCAGAATTGTTTATAAAAAGTTATGAAACGTAAGTATTAATGGTCAGAGACATGGATGTCCTCGTATAGGGGACACAGTCAGTGTATGTACAGCAAGGAATTAGGAAGGTGAATGCCATAGTTGCCTTCATTGTAAAGGCATTGAGTGCAGACATAAAGAGGTCTTGCTGCTATTGGATGGGGATTTCGAAGGACTACACATGGGATTCTATTTTCATTTCTGGTCTCCAAATGTAAGGCTAGATAAAACTTAGCTAGTCCAGCAAAGGTTCATTAGATTGGTCTCTGGGTTGTCCTGTGATGAGAAGCTGAGAAAGTTTGCTTTAAATTTTCTGGAATTTAGAAGAGAGAGAGAGGTGATCTCACCGAAAACAGACAAGACTCTTAAGAAGACTTCCACAACACCAGGTTATAGTCTAACAGGTTTATTTGGAAGCACTTGCTTTTGAAGCGCTGCTTCTTCATCAGGTGGTTGTGGAGTATAAGATCGTAAGACACACAATTTATAGTAAAAGTGTGATGCAACTGAGTATTAAAATGTCCAGCTCAGTATAAACACATACTGCCCATCAGGGAAGTGACCCCCAGCCTCGTGCAAGACAGGCAGAGAAACTAACCTCTATGCTAACAAGGAGCTGCCCTCCAATTCCTCACATACGGCCAAATTTAAGATGCAAATTCAGACAGCAAGCATCCACAGGAAGAGCTGGCAACCAAGCCTGACTGTAATTACATCCAAACTGCACATACAAATCAGACACATACATGCACAATCCAAGTCATATACACACACACTTTAATATGTCCACACACACAAATGCAAATTTAGACATTCATGCCCATGCATATACACAAAAAAAAATCAACTGTACCCACAACCACCCCAAAAAACCTCACATCCACATTCTTCCATATACATATCCACACACATTTACACCCATGCCCATACACATGTGCAGTGTTAATCAAATAGAATCTAGATATTAAATAATTGTTTGCAGTGCTTTTAATTATGGTGTAACTCCCCTGTAACCACAATACAGCATTCAGTCTAATAATTAAAAAAGGTGCTTTACAGTCTTCATAACTGTTCAAGACTTTGTGGCATAATCAGAAAGTACAATATTCATATTTTAAACTTTGAGAATGCAGATTCAAATTAAACATATCCAAGAATGACAGCAAAAGCCAAATAAAATGTTGAGCCCAACAAATGGAGGAACTTGATCAATGATCGTCACTCGGCATATCCTAAGCTTCAATGAATAAAATGTTGCCATGGATTGTCCAAAGCATAAATGATAACAACAAAACTTTCATTTACATTCCACCCTTAATGGAATAAAACCACAAAAGGTACTTCACAGAAGCAATTATCAAACAAAATTTTAACACCACGTCAAATATGGGGATAATACCACTGGGGAACACAAACTTGGTCAAAGGAGCAACTTAAAAAGAGGAGCGGGAGTTGGAGAGGTGAAGAGATTTATGGAAGGAGTTTCAGAGTTTAAGGCTGAGACAGCACCTCACACAGTTGCTGAAGATGGAGCAATCAAGATCATGGATGAGCAAGAATCAAAACAGCAACATTTCTACTGAAAGAATATCGGCTGTGAGAACCTTTACTCAGCATCGACTTGGCAGGCTCTCTCTGACACAATTCTGGCTCCAGATACCAACAGGTTAGGCCACCACCCCTACAGATGTACCTCTGGAGCAGGCATTTAATAGAAGAATGTCTGTCATTTGTCAGTACTATTTTCCAAAAAGGTTCCTCCCATACTAGGGACTACAGTAACTGATGCAGGCTGTGACTCCAGTGCATTACAGGGACAGGGCAGCACTACCAGAAGTATTGCATTTTGGATGACATCTTTAAATCTGAGGTCTTCCCTGTCAGGTCCTATATTGCACGACATACTTGAAAGAAAAACTGGGTGGATTCTCTGGGACATCCCAACCAATTTGCCTCACTCAACCAACATTTTTAAAATACTAGGGGTTTAGCTTGGATGGCTGATTTGTGATACAAAGTGATGTCAGCAGCATGGGTTCAATTTTTGAACCAGCTCAGGTTATCACAAAGGAGTCTCCTTCTCATGCTCTCCCCTCACACGAGGCATGGTGACCCTCAGGTTAAACCACCACCAGTCCTTTTTCGAACGAGACAGCAGCCTATGGTCTAGTAAGACTATGGTAACTTTTACATTTTCACCAAAACTAATATGGTCATAATTACACTGCTGTTTGTGGGAACTTGATCAGTGCAGACTAGCTAATCCATGTTTGCATTATAATTCAATACATTTCTAAAGCACTCCATTGACTGTGAAACACCTTAGATACATGTTAAAAGGTCATAAAAGCTTCTATATAATCTCAAGTCAAACTCTCAGTATCTTTGTCCTTGTTACAGCCATATCCACCTTGTGATCCTTGATAAACAAAGTTACCTGTAAGAATAATAGGGTGGTTATGGTAGAGGATTTTAACTTTCCATAGACTGGGACTGCCATGGTGTAAAGGGGTTAAGATGGAAAGGAATTTGTTAAGTGTGTACAAGAAAAAATTCTGATTCAGTATGTGGATGTACCTACTAGAGAAGGTGCAAAACCTGACCTACTTTTGGGAAATAAGGCAGGGCAGGTGACTGAGGAGTCAGTGGGGGAGCACTTTGGGGCCAGCGACCATAATTCTATTAGTTTTAAAATAGTGATAGAAGAGGATAGACCAGATCTAAAAGTTGAAGTTCTAAATTGTAGGAGGCTAATTTTGATGGTATTAGGCAAAAACTTTCAAAAGCTGATTGGGCGCAGATATTTGCAGGTAAAAGTACGGCTGGAAAATGGGAAGCCTTCAGAAATAAAATAACGAGAGTCCAGAGAAAGTATATTCCTGTTAGGGTGAAAAGGAAATGCTGGTAGGTAGAGGGAATGCTGGATAATGAAATAAATTGAGGGTTTGGTTAAGAAAAAGGAAGCATATGTAAGGTATAGACAGGACAGATCGAGTGAATCTTTAGAAGAGTAGAAAGGAAGTAGGAGTATACTGAAGAGGGAAATCAGGAGTGCAAAAGGGGGACATGAGATAGCTTTGGCAAATAGAGTTAAGGAGAATCCAAAGGGTTTTTACAAATACATTAAGGACATAAGGGTAACCAGGGAGAGAATAGGACCACTCAAAGATGAGCAAGGCGGCCTTTGTGTGGAGCTGCAGGAGATGGGGGAAGACACTAAACAAGTATTTTGCATCAATATTTACTGTGGAAAAGGACATGGAAGATATAGAATGTAGTGAAATAGATGGTGACACCTTGAAAAATGTCAATATTACAGGGCAGGAAGTGCTGGATGTCTTGAAACACAAAAGTGGATAGATCCCCATGACCTGATCAAGTGTACCCTAGAACTCCGTGGGAAGCTAGAGAAGTGATTGCTGGGCCTCTTGCTGAGATATTTGTATCATCAATAGTCACAGGTGAGGTGCCGGAAGACTTGAGGTTGGCAAATGTGGTGCCACTGTTTAAGAAGGGCGGTAAGGACAAGCCAGGGAACTACAGACCAGTGAGCCTGACCTCAGTGGTGGGCATGTTGTTGGAGGGAATCTGGAGGGACAGGATGTACATGTATTTGGAAAGGCAAGGACAGATTAGGGATAGTCAACATGGCTTTCTGATTGGGAAATCACATCTCACAAACTTGATTGTGTTTTTTGAAGTAGTAATAAAGAGGACTGATGAGGGCAGAGCAGTTGATGTGATCTATATCAACTTCAGTAAGGCGTTTGACAAGGTTCCCCATGGGAGACTGGTGAGCAAGGTTAGATCGCATGGAATACAGGGAGAACTAGCCATTTGGATATAGAACTGGCTCAAAGTTAGAAGAGAGAGGGTGGTGGTGGAGGGTTGTTTTTCAGACTGGAGGCCTGTTACTAGTGGAGTGCCACAAGGATCGGTGCTGGGTCCTCTTCTTTTTGTCATTTATATAAATGATTTGGATATGAGCATAAGAGGTACAGTTAATAAGTTTGCAGATGACATCAAAATTAGAGATGTAGTGGACAGCGAAGAAGGTTACCTCAGATTACAACAGGATCTTGATCAGATGGGCTGAGAATAGCCAGATAAATGCGAGGTGCAGCATTTTGGGAAAGCAAGTCTTAGCAGGACTTATACACTTAATGGTAAGGTCCTAGGGAGTGTTGCTGAACAAAGAGACAGGCTCATAACTCCTTGAAAGTGGAGTCGCAGGTAGATAGGATAGCGAAGGCGGCGTTTGGAATGCCTTTATTGGTCAGAGTATTGAGTATGGGAGTTGGGAGGTCATGTTGCAGCTGTACAGGGCATTGATTAGGCCACTGTTGGAATAGTGTGTGCAATTCTGGTCTCCTCCCTATCGGAAAGATGTTGTGAAACTTGAAAGGGTTCAGTAGTGATTTACAAGGATGTTGCCAGGCTGAGGGATGACCTTATAGAGGTTTATAAAATCATGACAGGCATGGATAGGATAAACAGACCAAGTCTTTTCCTTGGGGTGGAGGAGTCCAGAACTAGAGGGTATAGGTTCAAGGCAAGAGGGGAAAGATATAAGAGATCTAAGGGACAACTTTTTCCACTCAGAGGGTGGTAGGTGTATGAAATGAGCTGCCAGAGGAAATGGTGGAGGCTGGTACAATTGCAACATTTAAAAAGGTATCTGGATGGTTACATGAATAGGAAGGGTTCAGAAGGATATGGGCCAGGTGCTGGCAAGAGAGACTAGATTGGGTTGGGATATCTGGTCAGCATGGACGAGTTGAACTGAAGGGCCTGATTCCGTGCTGTACATCTCTGGGACTCTAAGAGTTCACAAAGTTATGCAGACTACAAGTGGTCACTGATAGATGGCAGATGGAGTTCAGTGTACACAAAGTAATAGAGTAATATACTTTGAACAGTAAGATTTTCAGTGGAGTAGAGAATCAGCATAGAACCAAACACCATATGACGAAATCATTTGACCTACTGAGCCTGTTTTTGCTTTTTGAAAGAACATATTTCATAAGGTTTTCAAGGATAATTAACCTGAGTTACGCCTAGCTTATGATCTACATGAACCTCTCACCACCCCTCATCATCTACCTTGTCAGTTTATTCTAATTATTTTCACTATTTCTCATCAATTCTGCTCCTTCTCTATAATTTTGCAATAATTGCATGTTCCTTTTAAATATTATTAAATCTACTTCCACCACCCTTTTTAGATCCGAACAAAAATTCATCTCACTCCTGGTTCTTTATACAATGATTTAAAACCGTATCCTCTGGTGACAGACCTTCTTACCAGTGACAGCTTCTCCTTATTTACTCTATCAATACCACTCAAGTCAAGAACTTGTTGTACTATGTAGTCATAAAAGTTTGTCACATAAGTAAATTATAACAAAAGACAAGCAGAACATGTGGTTTTGTATCTTGATTCGCAGTGTACAACAATAAAGGGATAATGTACTTCAGGTGGGCCACAATTGGATTGGGTCTCTAGTTTTGACAATACCATTAAAATATGCAGGCTTGAGTCACTGAGGTATTTTCAGGGTCTTGCAGCGTGGCTTTTTTTTTGGGAACTGTATCCAATAGCATGGGAAAACAGAAACAGGAGGTCATTAGGCCCTTTAAGCCTATGCTGTCATCCAACAGAATAACAGCTTATAAGTGGAGAAAGTGAGGACTACAGATGCTGGAGATCAGAGTCAAAATGTGTGGTGCTGGAAAAGCACAGCCAGTCAGGCAGCATCTGAAGAGCCCCATCTTCATCTCCCTATTACATTCCCAGCTACCTTCTCCCAGCCCCACCCCCTCCCAATTATCTCTCAGCTCGCTTGAGCCCCTCCCCCCCAGCTCCCACCCCTCATTCCTGATGAAGACCTCATGGTTGAAACGTTGAATCTCCTGCTCCTCAGATGCTGCCCGATTGTGGCACTGGAAAAGCCCAGCCACTTTTGAAACAGATTATTGGCTGAAGGGTTGAGCGCCTACCTCTGGGAGGGTTGACTCTTATTTCTACAATCGGCTATTATTCAGAGTTCAACCCAACAGAAGTCAGTGTAAATCAGACACTCCGGAATATTACAAAACAAAATGAATTGTAGATGCAGGTTGGCACAGTGGCTAGTGGTTAGCACTGCTATCTCACAGCACTAGGGATGAAGGTTCAATTCCAGTCTTGGCAACTGGCTGTGTAGGGTTTGCATATCCTCAGCATGGGCTTCCTCCAGGTGCTCTAGTTTCCTCTCACAGTCCAAGGATACGCAGGGTTACAGGGATGGGAGTGTGGGGGTTATGTCTGGGTGGGATGCTCTTTGTCGAGTCGGTGTGGACTCGATGGGCCGAATGGCCTGCTTCCACACTGTATGAATTCTATGCTGGAAGTCAAAAACAGAAATTGCTGGAAAATCTCAGTAGGCCTGGCAGCATTTGTGGAGACAAAGTAAAGTTAACATTTTGGGTTCAGTGACCCTTCTTCTGACTTTTTTATGTTTTAATTCTTCTCGGAGTACAGGCCCAACCTACTTAACCTCTCCTCATAAGACAATCCCTCCATACAGGAGATCAGCCTACTGAATCTTCTCTAGACTGACTCCAATGACAGTAGCCCTTTCCTTAGATAATGGGACCAAAACTCTTCACTGTTTTCTAGGTCTAACTTGCATAATTTTGTGCCTTGTATAGATTTAACAAGATCTCCCTATTTTTATACTCCATTTCCTGTGAAATAAAGGCCAACATTCCAAATGCTTTTCCTATTCTGGTCACCATACAAAAGGAAGGATGTGGTGATTGCACCCGAGGGGGGTGTAAAAGAGATTCACCAAGATGTTGCCTAGGGCCAGAGCAATTTCGCAACGAGGAGAAGATGGATGAACTCGGGTTGTTTTCCTTGGAGTAGAGGGGGGGACCTGATTGATTGATTGAGGTGTATGAAATTAAAAGGGGCATGGATTGTATGGATAGAAAGTACCTATTCCCCTTAGTTGAAGGGTTATTAACAAGGGGCATAACTTTAAGGCAAAAGACAAGAGGCTTAGTGGGAATTGGAGGATTTGTTTTCACCAAAAAAAAGTGTGTAGTGCCTCAGAGGTGGTTGCGGTCAGAAATGTCACAAACTTTAAAATGTACTTGGATGAGCACTTGAAATGGCATAACATTCAAGACTATGGGCCAAGTGCTGGAAAGTGGGACTAGTGTAGATTTAGAATCTTTTTTAAAAGTAGTTATCAGTGCAGATTTGATGGACCAATGGGCCTCTTCTGTATTGTATGATTCTATTACCTGCTGAACGTAGATGCTAGCCCTTTCTAATTTATGCACAAAGACTCCCAAATCCTTCTGTGCTACAGCTTTCTCAAATTTAAATAATATCCAGCTTCTCCATTCTTCCTGTCAAAGTGCACAACCTCACATGTTCCCATTGAGGGTGGTGCATTCCATCCACCAAATTTGTACCCACTTGTTTAAACTTGTCTATATTTGTCTATAGACTCTGTGTAATCCTCACCACGTGCCTTCCCATCTATTTTTGTGTTATCTACAAACTTGGCTACAGCACATTTTCCACATCAAAGTCATTAATATATCTTGTAAATAATTGTGCCCCCCCACCCCAGCACTGTGGTATTTCACTAGTTGCAGGTTGCCATCCTGAAAAAAAGCCTCTTTCCGTTGACCATTCCACAATTACCTCCGACACCAGGGGCCCTCATATTATTACATAGCCTAATCAAATGCCTTTTTAGAAATCCAAATATATTACATCTGCTGATTTTCCTTTATCTGTCCTGCTCAAACCTAAATGTGTCAGGTATATTTAACTTGCATAAAGCCATGCTGACTCTGCTTGATCATATTAAGTATTTGTAAATACTCTGCTGTTACATCCTTCATAATAGTCAAAGACGCTTGCGGGGTACATTTTGATAGGGTAACATTTATAGAATATAGAGACAGAACTGAGAAGATTGATGCTTCTGGCATATCTAAATAGCACTGACAGGATTAATGCTCTCAGGGAATTTGGATAGGATGAAAAGGATTAATACTGTTAGGGTATATATCAGGACCAAGGGAATTAATATTACAATGCTATATAGATAAAACTAAGAAGATTAATACAGTTAAGTTATCTAGACAGGATCTTGAGGATTAATACTTTAATTTTTCAATAGCATGGAGACGACTAATGCTCTTAGGGTATCTAGACAGGACCTAAGTGATAAAAGCTCTTGAGGTTGTATAATGCCAATAGAATATCGGGACAGGATTCCGAGAGTTAATTAAGTAGCATTGAAATTTAAATTGTGGTACATACAATATGTCCAGAAGTTTGTACTCTGCAAGTCTGAGACCCAGACTGACACAGAGTTTCACATGGCCCTAACACTCCATGACCTTGAGGTATCAATACAGCAGCTCCCCTGCACCATATACAACATATCAGGAAAGGACAAATATTCATTCTGTGCATTACAGAACATCTCCTTCCTCCCAGTGAGAGCAGCAATAGGAGGAGGAAAGGAGGCAAGAATTACATTTCCATTGCATCTTTCACAACTTCCTATTGAGCCACTGACGTAGCATTCAAATTACAGTCATTGCTGAAATGTTGGAATGCAGTTGTATTAATAAATCTAGAATCAAAAACAAGCCTAATCTATTTTTCTAATCAACCTGTTTACAGATGTTATTACATGCAAAATTAGGAGCGCTGTCTCACAGACGAATCAATCCTGATGAAGGGCTTATGTCCAAAACAGTGATTCTCCTGCTCCTTGGATGCTGCTGTGCTTTTCCAGCACCACACTCTTTGAATCAACCAACAACCTGACATTGTCCATAAGATATGACTCCGTGAGTATGACCATGTCCCAGACATTACAATCACCACCACAGGATATATCCCAACAGGACAGACCCAACAGAGGCACAGTGGTTTTAGTTGGGAGGACCTTCTTTTGTTAACATCTGCTTGAGTGAGCAAGCTAGGCTTTACTGCTGACAATGCAGCACTCCCTTAGCACTCTGGGTGTCAGCCTACATTGTGTGCTCATTCTTTCTGGAACAAATGCCAACTAACAACCTGCAGACTCTGAAGGGAGAATGAAAGCCATGTCCCAGGCGTTACCTGGGTTCTAGCATTCTCCTCCTCTACCCCACACACATACCAACAGTAACCTTTGAACCATATCCCACCTTCTCCCAGTCTAGCACAGGCCAGGCAGAAATAAAACAAAAATCAAATACAATGCAAAGGGTCTGGCAATCCAGAGAGCCCCAGGTCCAGATTCCTGCAGTGGCAGTCAGGAAGATCGAGAATAAAATCTACTGTAGATAGTACTGACACTGGGTGACTCTTTGCTAGCCATCTTGAATCCAAACAAAAAGTGGCAGCAAAACTAAACAACTAATTATTGACTTCAGGAAGCAAGGAGGAAGACATGCTCCTATCTACATCAATGGAACAGAGGTGGAGAGAGTCAAGAGTATTAAGTTCCTAGGAGTGACAATAACCAACAATCTGTCCTGGTCCTTCCAAGTAGATGTGATGGTCAAGAACACCTTAACAACAACTCCTCTCCCTCAGGAGGCTTGGCAAATTCAGCATGTTCATAAGGATCCTCACCAGTCTTTAGAGATACATCACAAAAAGCATCCGGAGTGCATTAGGGCTTAGTACGGTAACTGCTCTGCCCAAGACTTAAGAAACTGCGAAAAGTTGTGAATATAGCCCAGACCATCACACAAGCCAAGCTCCCATCTGTGGGCTCTGTCTATATCTCTTGTTGCTGCAAAGAGGTAGCCAACATCATCAAGGACCCACCCTGGTAATATTCTATTCCAATCTCTTCCATCAGGTAGAAGATACAGAAGCTTAAACACATGTACCAACAGGTTCAGGAACAGCTTCTTCCCTGTTATTATTAAAATACTGAATGGACCTCTCTAATTTCAAATCTAATGTTGATCTTGCTTTCGTGCAGCCATAACTTTGCATGCCTCACTCCGTCTAAGCACCTTATGTTTGCTATGAATCCACCACAATCTCATTCTGCTTCAAGCCACTGGCTATTTTACCTGAAACCCACATATTATTAAAATCAACTACATAAGCTAGAACCCACTGCTTCAGAGAACATGCTGCATATGCACTGGAATTTTCCCAGTTGTGACGATGCTGCTCCTTTAACAAGGTTAGGTTGTCCTTGTGTTTTTTTTCAGAGGGATCGTGGAGACAGAGGTTCCGTTTTGTCTGGGTTTATCTACTTGAAGAAGCTTTTAAGTTTTTAAACAAACACTTGTACAATGAAAAGGGAGTGGCCAGTTCTCCCAGCTCAGATTTTCTCTGGTGTGGTGGGGTCTGGTCTGGTTTGGTCTGGTTTGATTTGACTTGACTTGACCAAACAGTCAGTTGTATGAGGCTGCTGATCAAAGAAACAGCTCCATGGGCTGAGGATCTCTCTGCCCTTTCTCTCTCTCTCCCTCCCTTGTAAGACCCTGTGTTTGATTTTACCTTTTTTGCCAAGGGGTGTTTATGGGGATTGTTGCAGGAATTTGAAACAGCGTCATTAAGTTGGAAGAATCTGTTGGGTTTTTGGATGGGATAAGTTATTCAGAATTCTGTTCTCTTTTGTTTGCATTTCATTTGGTACTCTAAATAAATTCTGTTTTGTTTAAAACTGAGGGGTTTTGACCAGCTGCATCATTCCTGGAATATTCATATCACACCTTCTCAAAAAGGACTACAAAAGTTACAGACTGGCAACCATCTTGAAATGTTTTCAGGGGGTCTGGTCTGGTCCATAGCACAGCCCCCGAGTAACATAGGAAAACAGGGGCGAGATCAGCAAAAACGAGATTCCCAACATCAAGCGGAAAGAGTCTGATCCTCCAACCAGGTTTTGGATGGTGAGACAAGAATCTCACTGGTCAGTGTCGAGAGAGTTATTTGCATGCACTGACATGCATTCCATGCCATTCTCACTAATGTTCCCTCAAATGCTGCTTGTGGGGTTCTACACACACCAATCAATAGAATCATGGTATCACAGAATCTCTACGTGAAGAAAGAGGCCATTCGAGTCTGTCTCCAATCCTCTGAACAGCGTCCCACCCAGGACCAGCTTCTCATCCTATCCTTTTAACTCCACATTTCCCATGATCAATCCACCTAACCCGCAAATCTTTGGACTGTGGGGGGGGGGGGAAAAAGGGGAGCAACCAGATGAAACCCACACAGACACAGAAAGAGTGTGCAAACTCCACACAATACAGACAGTTGCCAGAGGCTGGAATCAAACCTGGTTCTCTGGTAGTGTGAGGCAGCAGTGCTAACTGCTGAGCTACTGTGCCACCCTAATGTCACTATTGGTGAATGTCAGTGCATTCACAGAATTATAACAGTGTAGAAGGAAGCCATTTGGTCCATCATGCCTGCACCAGCTCATTATCTCATACCATCGCCTAATCTTCCCCATACCCTTACAAATTACTTCTATCCAAATAAGCCTCCAACACCGTGGGCGGCACGGTGGCACAGTGGTTAGTACTGCTGCCTCGCAGCGCCAGAGACCCGGGTTCAATTCCCGCCTCAGGCGACTGACTGTGTGGAGTTTGCACGTTCTCCCCATGTCTGCGTGGGTTTCCTCCGGGAGCTCCGATTTCCTCCCACAGTCACAAAGATGTGCAGGTTAGGTGAATTGGCCATGTTAAATTGTCCGTAATGTTAGGTAAGGGGTAAATGTAGGGGTATGGGTGGTTTGCGCTTCGGCGGGTCGGTGTGGACTTGTTGGGCCGAAGGGCCTGTTTCCACACTGTAAAGTAATCTAATCTAAAAAAAAAACCCCTCTTGAATGTCTAAATTGAACCTGCTTCCACTACATTTTCAGGCACTGCATTCCAGACCCTCTTCCAGTTTCTCAGCTGCTGCCACAAAAGGACCTCAGTGGCTGGACGAATGAAAGGGAATGTAGCTTACTACTTAATTTTGCATCATTGATAGGCAATTTATCATTCTCCCATAATTGGATAGAAACTAGACACCGGCAGTTCCTGACATGGATGTCTAAGTGGGTACTTGATGACTCCATTTAGGTTTGCTTTCTCTTGGAGACCAGGTACCAGCACCTCAGGACACATTCCACGTAACGCTTCTGCCAGCACACTGCGCATAGGAACAGGAAAGCATGGATTGAACCAGAGTGCATACAAGGCCTCCTCGCTTGCTTTCTGTGTGCACTCACTCTATGCTCTGCTTTATTGTGCTTTGACTTTCAGCTAGAGTTTAAAGGCTCAAAGTACTTCTATCTTGTTTTGCTGTTTAGTGCAGGCAGCTTGTCAGCAGTCAGTCAGGGGGTGGATATATTCCCGCTATATCAATCTCAAATCTACAGATTGTGCCAGCAATGTACATGGAAAACACACTACATCAACTTAGTGGGCGGCACGGTGGCACAGTGGTTAGCACTACTGCCTCACAGCGCCAGAGACCCGGGTTCAATTCCCGCCTCATGCGACTGACTGTGTGGACCGGGGGCTCCGGTTTCCTCCCACAGTCCAAAGATGTGGTGGTCAGATGAATTGGCCATTCTAAATTGCCTGTAGTGTTCGGTAAAGGGTAAATGTAGGGGAATGGGTGGGTTGCGCTTCGGCGGGGCGGTGTGGACTTGTTGGGCTGAAGGCCTGTTTCCACACTAAGTAATCTAATCTAAACTTAATGGTCATGTCTCAAAGTCTATGGGGTATAGTCCTCAGTCAGGCCAAGGAAGACATGTTGTGTGCCTGGCTAATAACCTTAACTTGGCTGTTAGTGCAATTCTTAGCATGCTCAGGGTCATCCAGTAAGTGCTGCCCAACTGCAGGATCACATTTCATGTTGGACACTGTGTTATGTTTTGCAAGCATGAGCTCATTGGGTACAGTCAGTACTCTGCATGTTGCAAACAGCAAAGGGATGAGCTGTGTTTTTTTTACGCTGAGCCAGTCATTGGATTGAACAGCTTATGTGTCTGGCATCACTCCAGCACATACACTCAAGTGTGACCAATATATACATCCCCTATGGCAGTGCATCAGGCAGAGTTGAAGCAGGGTCGCTACCCACTGCAGCACATGATCTCCACAAGCAGCAGTGGAGGGGTGGAATCCTCGCTCACAGAAAGCAATGGCTGCTCACTCAATTAGAAAATTTCAAGCATGCTTACTTCCTGCTGAGTCACAAGGTTCTATGTTCAAGTCCCACTCCAAGGAGTGGAATACAAAATTCAAAGCTAACATTCCTGTGAAGAACTGAGGGAGTGCAGCACTGTCAGAGGCACTGCATTTTGAACATTTGACTGAGACAGCCCCACCCCTGAACCCCTACCTTCAGCTGGATGCAAAAAAGATCCCATGGCATGATTTTGAAAAGGGCTGGAGAAAGTTATTGCCAGTGCCCTGATTAACATTCATTCTTGATCAATACCACAAAAGGATTGCTTATCATCATCACTTTGCAGTTTGTGGGAGCTTGTTGTGCACAAATGGGCCACATTTTCTACATCACAACTATGATTACTTTTCAATATAGACATAATACTGCAAATAGAGTCATAGAGATGTATAGCACAGAAACAGACCCTTCGGTCCAACTCGTCCATGTATACATCATTCACATTTGAGTGTACGTGTTGGAGTGATGCCAGTTATGCAAGCTGTTCAATCCAAAGACTGGCTCAGCGTAAAAAACAGCTCATCCCTTTGCTGTCTGCAACATGCAACTTGTCCATGCCGACCAGATATCCTAAATTAATCTAGTCCCACGTCAGCATTTGGCCGGAACCTCTCTAAACCTTGCCTATTCATATACCCATCCTGATGCCTTTGAAATGTTGCATTTGCACTGGCCTCCACCAGCTCATTCCTCTGGCAGCTCATTCCATGCACACACCACCTTCTGTGTGAAAACATTGCCTCTTAGGTTCAGCTTAAATCTTTCCCTTCTCACCCTAAACCTATGACCTCTGGTTCTGGACTCACCCAATCCAGGGAAAAGACCATGTCTATTTAACCTATCCATGCCCCTCATGATTTTATAAATCTCTAGAAGGTCACCCCTCAGCCTCAACGCTCCAGGAAAACAGTCCCTAAGGATTCTATGTGTCAAACCCTCCAACCCTGGCAACATCTTTGTAACCAACGCCCTGTCCAGCAACAACATGACTTCCCAACTTCAGCACTCAGTGCTCTGACTCAGAAAAATGTGCCAAATGCCTTTTTCACTTTACTGTCTGCCTGAGACTCCACTTTCAAGCAATTATGAACCTGCACTCCAAGGTCTTTTGGAGAAAGTGAGGTCTGCAGATGCTGGAGATCAGAGTCAAAGAGTGTGGTGCTGGAAAAGCACAGCCCATCAGGCAGCATGTGAGGATCAGGAGAGACAACATTTCAGGCATAACCCCTTCATCAGGGACACTCCCCAGGATCTTACCATTAAATGTATGAATCCTGCCCTGATTTGCCTTTCCAAAATGCAGCACCTCACGTTTATCTAAATTAAACTCCATCTGAAACAAGTCCACGAGGTGTTGGAAAATCTCAGCCAGTCTAGCTGCCACAGCTCCTCACAGATGCTGCCAGACCCACAGTTTCTCCAGCATTATCCATATTTGTTAGTGACTACGCTTCATTGGCTCAAGAGATTAGAATACTTACAGTGTGGAAACAGGCCCTTTGGCCCAACAAGTCCACACCGACCCTCCAATATTCAGCTATTGTGGAAAGCACTATATAAATGCAGTCTTGCTTGTTGGAAGTACAATGGAATATAGTGCCAAGTTCATTGGATGTAGTCGAGATATAGATAAACCCACAATCACTTTCAATGGCAGAGTAAGCTTGAAGGGTTGAATAGAACATCCTTTTCTTCTGTGCCTAAAACACATGTTTATACAGCACTACCCCGCCTCCCTCAGCCAATGCAGGTCCCAAAGTGCCTACATTAGGGATGGAATGTAATTGTGTTACTCGGCAAACAATCCCGAGAAAGACTGCAGGTCACATTTCGGAAACTATAATCCAGTTAAACCAGACTCTGGACATTTTTTTTTAAAAAATGATTTTGGTAAAAGTGATGCTGAAGCTTGTAGATTTTTGCAGGAAGTCATTAATGTCCTTTAATATGACATCAGTTCAGACTCAGGTATAAGTCCAGACCATCCCTCCCAGGATGACATTTTTATACAAGGGAGAGGAATGGGGTATCCAAAGGACTAGATGAACACCTCATGAACCAGCTGAACCCTGAATCTGGCGCTTGGTGATTGAGTATTATACCAAGTTCTATCCTGCTGTGTCTCTGTCTGTCTATGCCTCTATCCTGCCATCTGGTCTCTCTCTGTCGCTCTCTACGTGACTGTCTGGCAGCTCCACGGGCACTTTCCATCTCGGTCTCATTCCCTCCAACTATTATTCATTTTCTCCTTGCCTGAATACATTCTGAATTATTAACCACCAGCCGATGCTCTGTCATATTTCCACCACCATCCTCAAAGGATACAGGAGAGCAGACAGAATAAGTTTCCAAAAGGGATGGGATCTGATTACTACCATATTCATGTCAAACAGGTTAAACAGCACAGACAAAACGACTAACTTCACAAAAGGTACTGGACCTAGCAAGTGAACAAACTAGACTATTCCCAACTCACCCATCACTGAGCAACTCCCAGTATCTCCAAGGGTTTAGGAAGGGCTTAAAGAATATGGGCCAAATGCTGGCAAATGGGACTAGATTAATTCAGGATATCTGGCTTGACGAGTTGGACCAAAGGACTGTACAACTCTTTGATTCTATCAATCACTTCTGGTATTGAAGGGATGGTATTTTCCAGGGAGCTTAGTCAAGGATTCAAAGAACATTGATAAGCTGCTTGTTTAAATCGTTACATTGCACGCTCTACTTCGACATTAACTAGACAACACGAACTGAAGCTCAACTCTGCTCTGGTTACACCTCAGGGTAAATTCCTGGGTCATCCCTCTCCCTAGAAAAACTTACAACCAGTACTTTTGGATAGCCAATCACTCTCTCCCATTTGCAACAATGACAACTTGCATTTATATAGTATGGCGGACACACTAGGGCACATCCCAGTTGAAATAAAATTTGAGACTGAGAGATGGGCAGCTCACCACCTTCCTCAGGGCAATCACAGAACTATCGCAGTGCAGAAGAAGACCATTCAGCCCATCATGTTTATAGCTGCTCTCCGATCATATTGACTGAATGCCAATCTCATGATTTTTCTCCAACAGCTCTGCACATTACTTGGGTTCATTTCAATAATCTCTTGAAAGCCTCAATTAAACATACCACCACTACCACATTTCCAAGTCGTGCATTTGAAACCCCAGCTGTTCGCTGAGTGAATTTTTTTTTCCTCACATCACATTCGCTTTTGTAAATTACTTTGAAACCAAATGCCCAGATTTGATCTGTTAAGAAGTAGGAACAGTTTATCCCTATCTACTTGATCCACACCCTCCATTCAGTCCCCACCCCTTATGATTTTGAAAACTTTTATCAATTGTCTCCTCAGCCTTCTCCTCTCTGATGAGGACAATCCCCACTTCTTTCATCTAACCTCAAAACCAAAGCGTCTTATCCCTGGAACCAGTCTCTAATGAATTCAAGCATTGCCTATAATGTGGCACCCAGAATTGTACACATTCACACTCCAGCTGAGGTCTAACCAGTGTCTTAGGGATGAGCAATAAAAGTCAGCCTAGCCAGTGACGTGCATATCCCATGAATGGATTAAGGAAAAGTAGGTATAAAGCCTGGCGACCAAAAGACCAATCACAGACCAAGGTAGATTCGAAGCCTTACAAGAGGAAACAAGTTGGAGAGCCAGAGACATGTAGGAAGGGAATTCTGGGCTTTGTGGCACAGACAACTGGAGGCTCAAATGGTAGAACAATTTGAATTGGGGATACTTGAGAGACCAAAATTAGAATACAAGAATCACACAGGGTTACAGGGCTAACAAGGGTAGAAGGAGCAAAGATTCAAAAACATGGCTGAGATGTTGCCAGACCAAGAACTAATGCAGATCAACGGGTACACGGGTGATGGGTGAATGAATGGGACTCTGTGCATCTTCGAATAAGTTCTGTCCCTATCAGTTGTACTGCTATCATTCAGGGTAAGTGGTTGTGTGCAGTGAGTGAGATCATTGTCTGTCTGAGTTAACACTTGACACAGAAACTGTAACTTTCAAAAGAAACAGAATTGGCTAAGTACTTAAAAAGGAGATGATTTCAGTGCAATGGGGAAAGACTGAGTCTAAATGGTTATCTTTTTTAAAGAGATGGCACAGCTTTAATTGTGTGAATAGCCTCCTTTTACACAATGATGGTGCAGTGTGTAAGTATCCATGGTTAATGATGCTTCTCCTTTCTGTCTGCAACTTGCTGCAGCGTGTTATAATTTACAGTTTAACAAGGCACATTTAATCTTTTAGTGGCATACAGAATTCTTTCTTGCAATGAACTCAGATGACCCCTGCTTGAACATCTCAGACTGCTGGACAGATTGTAATACTGAGTTAAAAGGGATTACTTTGAGCTAAAGAAGAAGAAAATCACCTTACACAGCCTGCAGCCTGTTGCGTTTTGGTTAAGCGTGAGGTTTAATGACTTGTCTTAAAGCTGAAAATGGAATTTCACGACACTGTGCCTCAGAAAAGCTAGTCAGCCCCTGCCAGTGGTATTAATTTCCTTTAACTCCATGCTGCTGTGATGAGGGATGAACATCACATTCCCAACACACTGGTGGGCCAGGGTAAGCACAAATTCAACATCAACAAACCTAACTGACATTTGTATAGCCTGTCAGATAATAAAACATGGCAGAGGCTTGTCGCTGAACAGAATTAAAGAAGAATAATTTCAAAGCTTGGCTCTGCCGGGTACCTTTTAACCACAAATATTTAACAATAGAGGACATTAGAGAGTCTTAATGTGCCTCATTCCCCGATTCCACTGTTGGGCAAATCCCTTCCTGCCTTGTGCAGATTCCCCACTCCGTCCCTGACTGGAGTACACGTCACAGCACTACCCTGTGAGAGCTACGACAGATACCAAGCACACAAACATTATTAAGATATGTTTTTGATCGAAGAGGTAGATTTTAGGATCCTTTGAAGAAAATTTGCTATGGGGTTAATCACGTGCTCAGAGAGGGTAGACTGGGCCTTGCTCCAGCATCTCATCCAGCAGTGCACCGATCCTTCAGTATGGCACCAGTATCAGTCGAGGTGAAAATGTGTTGCTGGAAAAGCGCAGCAGGTCAGGCAGCATCCAGGGAACAGGAGAATCGACGTTTCGGGCATAAGCCCTTCTTCAGGAAGGGCTTATGCCCGAAACGTCGATTCTCCTGTTCCCTGGATGCTGCCTGACCTGCTGCGCTTTTCCAGCAACACATTTTCAGCTCTGATCTCCAGCATCTGCAGCCCTCACTTTCTCCACCAGTATCAGTCGAGGTGATCCACACAGATGCAGAGAGTGGACAGTGGGAATAACACAACTCTTACAGTGGGCCAAATGGCCTCCTATTCTGCAATAAGATTTTGAGAGACCTGAATCTGCATGAGGCATGTAGGGATTTGCCCAGTGGAATCAGGGAGTGAGGCATTGAGCTGTATGCTAAGTCATGGCTGACAAGTTAGAAGGGTGCAAAATTAACCATTTCCAGTCAATGTGAGATAACCCCTGCACATCTTGGATTTTGGGAAATTGGTGACTGCTCAGCTCATCTCCTTGGCCTTTAGCAGTGATAGGAAGAGAGAGTGAGAACAGGTCTCCATATCTCTTATATATTGAAACTAGGAGCACCAGTAGGCCATGTGGCCCTTTTAGCCTGCTGTGCTATTCAACATGATCATGGCTGATCCTCTATCTCAATGCCATATTCCCATTTACTCCCCATACTTCCTGATGCCTTCAAAATCTTGAATGTATTTAGTGACTTGGCCTCCACAGCCTTTTGTGATTGAGAATTCCACCAGTTCAATGCCCTTTAAGTGAAGCATTTTGTTCCTCATCGGAGTCGTAAATGGATTACCCTGTATCCTGAGACTGTACCCCCGGTTCTCAATTCCTCTCCTCATACTGCAGTCCTTCCATCGCTGGTGTCGGCCCAGTGAACCTTTGGCACACTCCCTCAAATGATAGGTATATCCTTTTTTAGACAGAGAGACCAAAACTGTACACAATACTCCAGATGCAGTCTCACCAATGTCCTGTATAACTGCAATAAGATTTCTGAACTCCTATCTTCTTGCAATGAAAGCCAATTTGCCTTCTTCATTGTTTGCTACAGCTGCCTGACCACTTTCATTTGTTGGTGGACAAGGATACCCAGATCCTTACGTACAGTCACACTCCCAATATTATCACTGTTTAAATAATACTCTTCCTTTCTGTTTTTCACACCTAGTTGTATAACTTCACATTGAGCGATAAATGCATCTGTAATATGATTGCCCACTCATTTAACTTGTCTAAATCACCTCAAAGCCTCCTTGCATCCTCCTCACACCTCACAATCCCACCCAATTTTTTTTTAAAACAAAGAACAAAAAAAAAACAGAACATTTACGGCCCAGGAATAGGTTCTTTGGCCCTCCAAGCCTGAGCCAATCCAAATGTACTGTCTAAACCTGTCGATCAATTTCAAAGCATCTGTATCCCTCTGCTCATGCATTTGTCCAAATGAATCTTAAATGAATCCACCGTGCCGGCCTCTACCACCTCTGCTGGCAACATGTTCCAAATGCCCACCCTGTGTGTGTGAAGTACTTGCCGCGTGGATCCCCCTTAAACTTTCCACCTCTCACCTTGAGAGTGTGACCTCTCATTATTGAATCCTTCACCCTGGGAAAAAGCTGTTCTCTATCCACCCTGTCTATACCCTTCAGGATTTTGTAAATCTCAATCAGGTCCCCCCTCAATCTCCTTTTTTCTAATGAAAATAAACCTAACCTACTCAACCTCTCTTCATAGCACCTTCCATACCAGGCAACATCCTCGTAACCTTCTCTGCACCCTCTCCAAAGCGTCCACATCCTTTTGGTAATGTGTCGACCAGAACTGTACACAGTATTCTAAATGGGCCGAACCAATGTCTTGTACAATTTTAACAGGACTTGTCAGCTCTTATACTCAATGCCCCATCCAATGAAGACAAGCATACTATATGCCTTCTTGACCACTCTATCCACCTGTGAAGCAAACTTCAGGGTAAAATTGGACCTGCACTCCCAGATCTCTCTGCCCATCAACTTTTCCCAAGGCTCTTCCGTTCATTGTATAATTTGCTGTAGAATTAGACTTGCCTAAATGCATCAACTCACATTTGTCTGGATTGAAAACCATCTGCCACTTTTCCGCCCAACTCTCCAGTCTATCTATATCCTCCTGTATTCTCTGACAGTCCCTTATGCTTTCTGCTACTCCACCAATCTTTGTGTCATCTGCAAACTTGCTGATCATACCAATAATGCCCTCTGCCAGATCATTTATGTATATTACAAACAACAGTGGTCCCAACACTGACCCCTGTGGAACACCACTGGTCACCTTTCTCCA
>NC_057711.1:13025503-13026867 GCF_004010195.1 Chiloscyllium plagiosum | reverse complement strand
AGCTCAAATTCTCCAACCCTGGCAACATCCTTGTAAATCTTTTCTGAACCCTTTCAAGTTTCACAACATCTTTCCGACAGGAAGGAGACCAGAATTGCACGCAATATTCCAACAGTGGCCTAACCAGTGTCCTGTACAGCTGCAACATGACCTCCCAACTCCTGTACTCAATACTCTCACCAATAAAGGAAAGCATACCAAAAGCCTTCTTCACTATCTCTAATCTCAACATTCATCATGTTCCTCTCCTCAGTGAGCACTGATGCAAAGAAATCATTCAAAATCTCACCCATTCTCTCAGGTTCGACACACAACCTTCCTTCTTTATCCTTTAGTGGACCAATCTTTTCTCTAGTTACCCGCTTGCTTCTTATATAGGAATAAAATGCTTTGGGATTTTTCCTTAATTCTGCTTGCTAAAGCTATTTCATGACTCCTTTTAGCCTGCTTGATTCCTCGTTTAAGACTTGTCACTTCCGATATTCTTCCAGGGCCCGTTCTGTTCTTAGCTGCAGAGACCTTATGTATGGTTCTCTTTTCCTCTTGGCTAGTCGTACAATTTCTCCTGTCATCCACGGTTCACAAATCTTGCCCTTCCTATCCTTTGCCTTCAATGGGACAGGCCTATCCTGCACTATCTTTGAAAGCCTCCCACTTCTCAAATGACACTTCAAATAGCTATGTCCAATCCACATTTCCGAGCTCCTGCCTAATTTTGATATAATTGGCCTTGGCCCAGTTTAGTACTCTTCCCTTAGTACTCAGTTTAGTACTCTCTTCTTTATCTACGAGTATTCTAAAACTTATAGAATTGTGGTCACTGTTCCCAAAGAAATCCCCCACCGCAACTTCTACCACCTGGCCTGGCTCGCTCCCCAGTTCCAGATCCAATATGGCCCCTTCCCTCATTGGACTATTGACATACTGCTCTAGAAAACTCTCCTGGACACTTCTTACAAATTCTACCCATCAAACACTGTTCCCAAAGAAATCCCCCACCGCAACTTCTACCACTTGGCCTGGCTCGCTCCCCAGTTCCAGGTCCAATATAGCCCCTTCCCTCATTGGACTATTGACATACTGCTCTGGAAAACTCTCCTGGACACTTCTTACAAATTCTACCCATCAAACTTGGAAAATGTTGCGTTTGGTTTCCTCACCAAGATTATTAGGTAAAAACAATGACTGCAGATGCTGGAAACCAGATTCTGGATTAGAGTGGTGCTGGAAAAGCACAGCAGTTCAGGCAGCATCCGAGGAGCAGGAAAATTGACATTTCGGGCAAAAGCCCTTCATCAGGAATACAGGCAGAGTGACTGAAGGGTGGAGAGATAAATGAGAGGAGGGTGGGGTTGGGGAGAAAG
>NC_057711.1:12995494-13024963 GCF_004010195.1 Chiloscyllium plagiosum | reverse complement strand
CGTGGACCTGACCAGGTAGTCACGGAGGGAACGGTCTTTGCGGAAGGCAGAAATGGGTGGGGAGGGAAGTATATCCCTGGTGGTGGGGTCCGTATGGAGGTGGCGGAAATGTCGGCGGATGATTTGGTTTATGCGAAGGTTGGTAGGGTGGAACGTGAGCACCAGGGGTGTCCTGTCCTTGTTAAGGTTGGAGGGGTGGGGTCTGTGGGCGGAGGTGCAGGATGTGGACGAGATGCATTGGAGGGCATCTTTAACCACATGGGAAGGGAAATTGCAGTCTCTAAAGAAGGAGAAGGCCATCTGGGGTGTTCTGTGGTGTAACTGGTCCTCCTAGGAGCAGATACGGAGGAGGCAAAGGAATTGGGAATACGGGATGGCATTTTTGCAAGAGGTAGGGTGGGAAGAGGTATAATCCAGGTAGCTGTGGAGTTGATGGGTTTGTAAAGAATGTCCGTGTCAAGTCGGTTATCCACCTCCCTCCTCACTGTCCAAAGCTCCAAACACATCTTCTACGTGAGACAACTGTTGACTTGTACATCTTCAAATCTAGACTACTTTATCCACTGCTCACGCTCCTCTATGTCCAATACACTATCTTGCTTTCACATTTCTGTCAACAGCCTGTTGCAGTACTTCAGTGAAGCTTAATGCAAGCTGGAGTAAGTGGCTCACTTTCAACCCTCAGGGCACAACATTGAACCTAACAACCTCAGACCATGAATATTGTCCACCATTTTGATATTCCCCAACCCCCACCATCTTGCTTTCATTGTTTTGCTATCTATTCTACCATTAACATGGAAGCTATGTTGCTCCACTACAACTGTAACCAATTCCTTTGCCTTTTGTTCTGCAACCCTTGTGATTTCCAAATGCCCCTCATCCTCTACCCTTCTCATGTTCCATTACCTGTCTCTACTGGAAAAACCCATTCTGCCTTTAGTTCTGAAGAATATCATGTTGGACACAAATTGCAAACTCAGTTTATCTCCTCTCCAGAGCTCATAAGACGCAGGAGCAAGTAGACCATTCAGCCCAACTGCCAATGAGATGAGATTATGGCTGACCTGATAACTCAACTCCACAATACTGCTTTTCCCCCATAATCCTCAATTCCCCTACAGATGAAAAATTGGTATATCTCAGCCTTGAAAGTACAGTCTTGACAGCCCTCGGCATTAACGAGTTCCACAGCTTCACTACCCTCAGAGAGAAGAGATTCTTCCTCATCTCCATATTCTGAGATTATGAGCTCATGTCTTAAACTCTCCCACAAAAGGAAAACAACAATCCATATCCACCCTGTCAAATCTCCTAAGGATCTTATAATGTTGCTGTAAGGTCTCCTCTCATTCCTCTATACCCCATCGAGTACAGGTCCAATCTACTCAATTTCTCTTCAAAAGAAAATCCCTCCATACCATCAGTGCAGTGAACCTTCTCTGGACTGCCTCCAATACTTTCCTTTGATAAGGGTCCCAAAACAGTTCACAGTATTCCAGGTCTGACTAATGTCTTGTATAGATTAGAGTGGTGCTGGAAAAGCAGGTCAGGCAGCATCAGAGGAGTAGGAAAATCTACGGTTCAGGCAAAAGCCCTTTATCAGCCCTTCATGATGTCTTGTATAGTTTTAGCAGACTGGCTGATTTTCTCCAGCATGTTCTATTTCTGCTCTATTTCTTTCTGCTAGAGGGGAAAACATCTGAATCAAAACATGGAGATGTTCCCACTTGCAGGCTGTCCAAAACTGGGAGCATTGGACATAAAACAGTTACTAATAAATCCAGAATTTGCTGGAAAAGCTCAGCAGGTCTTGCAGCAACTGTGAAGAAAAATCAAAGTTAACATTCCAGGTCTGGTGACCTCTCCTCAGAGCCACCCTGAGGAAGAGTCACCAGACCCAAAACGTTAACTTTGATTTCTCTTCGCAGATGCTGCCAGACCTGCTGAGCTTTTCCAGCAATTTCTGTTTTGTTTTTGATTTACAGAATCCTCAGTTCTTTATTTTTCACTAATAAGTCCAATTGGGAATTCAGGAGAAACCTCATCACCAAAGAGTGGGAAGATTTTTAAACTCACTGTTAACTAGAACAGTTGAGGCAAATAATATTGATGCATTTAAGGAAAAGCCAAAGACATAAGAAGAAAGGAATAGAAAGATTTGTAATTGACAATGAGATGAATTGATGGGGTGTGGGAGGAGGCTTGTGCAGGCCATAAACATCAAGGGAAGCCCAGTGGCTCGTTTCTGTAAAATTCTATGTGTCTCTCAGTAAACAATATTAGTTTTATGCGGGGAGTGTCATGAGGTAAGGGTAGGAAATACCTGATTTTTACAAATATTCTAAGTTCAGACAGTTTACTGGTGCCCTTGGCCTCAAGGCAGACTCTTGCCCTGACAAACAAACCTGACGTGCTAGGTCCCAGTTCATGCTGAGAGTAGCTTCCACCCAGCCACTAATTCTCTGAGCTCTCAATTTGCTTCCATCAGTGAACATGGATCTGATTAGATTACCCTGGGATCAGGCTGCTCTCACAGCTGCTGCAGGTTTCTAGGGAAATGACTGGATTAGGCATTTTGGGTGAGAGGCGCCAACTCTGGGCCCCAGAATTTTCAACTGCCTCTGTCGTTAAGATCATACTTCTCCCACACACTAAAAAGAGAGTGTCATTTCCTGCTCTTTGACAATATAACCCTTCAAATGATCCAAACATTTACTCTAGATGTAATATGTGTTGGGTGAACTCCAGAATTTTGGTCCTGGGTACTAAAGATACAGTCCACATGGTGGAATGATGAAAATCAAGATGCACAATTGTCAGCATTAGAGAGGTCTGTAGAATTGCAGGACGTTGCAGAGATAGGGAGTCGGGTGAGGATCAGAATTTTAATATGCTAGTGGTGACAGTGACCAATGGGGCTGATAGGTGAGTGGGACTTGGTGCAGGCAAGGATATGGGGTGATGAGATTCGGCCAGGTGGAACCACAATCTGCTCGCAATAAGACGTGCTTGTACTATAGATAGTTCTGAGATTGTACATTCATAAACAGAGGAGGTGGTGACAAAGTGGTAATGTCACCACACTAGCAATCCAGAACCTAACCCCCTTCAGGGAAGGTAACTGCTGTCCTTATCTAGTCTGGCCTACAATGTGACTCCAGACCCACAGAAATTGTTGGAAAGTCTCAGTAAGTCTGGCAGCATCTGTGGAGAGGTATCAGAGTTAACATTTCAGGTCAAGCGACCCCTCCTCAGTTCTGACTTTTGCTTTAGGTCACTCAACCCAAAACATTAACTGATTTCTCTCCCTAGATGCTTCCAGGCCTGCTGAGCTTTTCCAGCAATTTCTGTTTTTGTTTCCGATTTACAGAATCCGCAGTTCTTTCGGTTTTTTAGACAATAAATGCTGGTCTGGCCAGCAATACCCACATCAAATAATAAAAAAAAAAGGCTCTCAAACTAGACCTGCTACCTCTCTCCTCAGGAGTTTAACTTCAGTTGAGAAACAAAAAAACACTTAGATTTGTACAACAAAGCCCATTAGTAGGTCTTGAGCTCACAAAAAGAGCTACATACAGGCAACCATCAGGTTGAAAATGGAGCCTGTTCACAAGGCGATTAGTACGCAAGTTGGAACACAATGCAGGACAATATAAAATAGCCATACATAAGTACTGGAAACTTTCATATGTCAGATCTTTAAAATTACATCTACGTATGAGATGACGTTCCTCAGTATGAGCATTTATAAATCAGGGAACTCCTGTAGGTGCAATTTTTTTTGTTACAGATTTGTTGGTGAACTAAGAGAACCTCTCAAATCTAACTTGAGAAATAATTTGTCATCCATGTGTTTCGCATTCAATTCTAAAAAAACGTTTTTGAACATAATATAACATATCTTCTGATTGTACAGCTGTATTTATGCACCTTTGTGCTCCTCACTATTTTTGTTGCCTTTTGTTTTTAGTTGAAGGGCTCAGCATCTTTTAAAAGCCTGGGCCTCAAGTGAGTATTTTCACAACTTGGAGTGGGCGAGGTCTCAGTCATGTGTGAATCTTCTGAGCATGTGGATATACTTCCAGCAGGCAAACTGCATCATCATGGCCATGAGGTGTCTTCATCATGTGAGGATGACAGGCTTTTGCCTCAAAAGACTTTTAAATGTAATAGATTGTGAATTCAGCCAAATAAGAGCATTAATGAAATTTTATCAGCAGGCACCGAGCTGGCCATGTTCAACTGATGTAGACAATGATGATAAGAATTTGGTTTTAGAATACCTGCCACCTAATGGTTAAAGTTTGCAATTACACAGTGACACAGGTGAGGTAAGGGAACTGAGTGGGAAATGTTGACATGGTAATTTGTAAAGTTAGAATTGACAGAAAGGTGTGACCAGAAATCATCACAACAGGAATTTGGTTTGTGAACAGTAAGTGTAGTAGAATATTTCTGAATACATAAATGATGTTTCTCTGTTCTGAACGGCTCACAGACAACACCTGTGTTCAGCAGTACCAACTATTTCTTTGTTGACTGTTACCAAAGAAAACAAAGATTGTTTATCAAAGAACACATTTAAAAAAAAACATGTCTTTATATCTGAGGCATTTTGTAAGGCTGCCTTTTCAAAGAGGCTACTGAGGAATAGAAAGGCATTTCTTTAGGTTTTTTTTTTCCTGGGATGTATTCAGCAATTCTGAAGAGTCCATAATGGGCTCAAAAAGCTAACCTTACTTTACTCTCCATAGATACTGGAGTAATTCAGCAGCTCTGGCTGTAAGTTCTGTTTTTATTTCAGACCCCCTAGCATCAGCAGTATTTTGTTTTTCCATTAAGCCTTTGTCAACATTGGCATTGAGCATGACCCCGAGGTGAGCTTTTGACCTCACATCCACAAAATCACTAAGAGTCTATTTTCATTACTGTAACTTAGATTACTTTTCCTGTCTCAGCCGATTTGCTGCTGAAACCTTTATTCACATCTTTTATGTGCTGGACTTGACGATTTCAATGACTGCTGCCCTACCAACTACACATCATAAACTTGGAACCATCCAAATCTCTGCTAAACATATCTGAACTTGCATAATTTCTGTTCCCCTGTCACTCACTAATTTATTTTGGCTCCCACTGAAATAGCAACTTTTCTTAAAATTTTCATCCTTGATTTCAAATCCCTCCAAGGCCTCACCCCTTGCTATCTCTATTTTCCCCTCCTACTCTACAATCCTCAGAGATGTCTGCCTTACTGGAATTCTGGTCTCTTCAAACATCCCTGGTTTTAATCATTTCACTGTTAACAATTGTTTCTTCAGCTCTAGAAATCTCTCTCTACACCTGTCTACCTCACTTCCTTCCTCTTTAATGCTTCTTAAAAACCTATCCTTTGATCTAGCTTTTGGTCATCTAACCTCATCTGTCCCAAAGTGGCTTGATGCCATATTTTGTTACATAATTTTCTTGACAAGCACAGTGGGTATCCTATTAAGTTAAAGTCAAAGTTATTCTTATTGATGTTATGATTACTAATCCATTTGAAAGGTAGAATTCTACCAATAAATTCTGTAACTATTCATTTGATCTTCTCGATAATGAACTACAATCCCAACTACTGCATAGTCTCATCTGCAGATTTCAGCACGTTTCCTGTATCCAAACCAGAGAGACAGTAGCAGACAAAAGCTCATGTAATAGAGACTAATCAGATATATGCAGAGCCCCACATAGGCAGGCAGTATGATCATCAGGTACAGTCAGACTACCAGGCACAGACACACTGCTAAGGTCCAGTCATACCTCTCAGGTGTACACAGTGTTCCCAAGAGCAGTTACTGCCTCATGTATTTGGCACTGCCTCTCTCTCAACCAATTATCAATCAACTTCCCTGGTAGTATGAGCAACATTCACAGCCACCTACCTTGAACACCTCAGAAAAGAATCCTGACCCAATTTTCTCACAGTGGAAGTCATCAATCCTGGTCAAAGTGGAGACTGCACTACGCAGCGCTCTGTAGGAAGAGGGGCGGAGATGGCTGCACCCAGGTATCGTGCCCAGCACCGGAGCAGAATATGGCCCAGGGTCAGGTATCAATACATCACTGGACAGGTCCAATCTGAGTGCCGATTCTCTCGACATCTCCCCTCACACCCCCCTCCCCCCCACTCCTGAAATCCAATTCACATCTTTCCCAAATCAAGAACCTCTTAATGATAGAATGAGGAGGACAGGGGGAAGATTTCCAGGATTTATAAGCAGGTCTTCAAATCACCAGAATCAGAGATGGGTCCACATGCAGGTGATTTCAAATTGATCAATCAGAAGTGATCAGATCTAATTAATAATGCAGCACTGGCTTGGATTAGCAATGGAGGAGAAATCAATGATATCTTGACAGTCAATTGATAATATGACAATAAGTAACTTCTGATTTATGAGTCAGTCAGTGATCTGGTTCCAGTGAAGTAATAATCCAGTAACAATCAGTTGATAATCCAGTTTTGTTAATCCAGAAAGTCAAAATCATTGATGATCAATCAGGAAATAATCAAATCCTGATCTATTGGTAATCTGGCTCCAATGAATGGATAATCCAACAGTGTTAGGTCGAGAAAGTGATAATTCATCAGGTAATAACCAGAGACCAACTTATTGATTATCAGCCAATTCATCAGCATACGACCCCATGTTAGGACTTTGGCAACCCTTTCACCAGACAAGTGTACTTCCCTCGGGAGAAATCCTAAGTAAAACACTAAACCAGTATTTGATTTACCAAAGGCAATCCCAAACAAACTTTACCCTGATCCCAGTCCTCCCCAAACCCTGCTCCAAGTTTGGTCCTGGTTCCTCTTTCATCCAGTTCTAGGTAAACTGTCAGTTTCCTTTCTGATGCTGCTCCTGGTATAATCCTGATCTAACTCTGTTTCTGGTCTAATCCTAATTCCCCCTCACACTTTCCTCCTGGTTTAATCTTACTGCTGGTCTCTGACCATGGTTTCCCCTCTGATGTTGCTCTTATTCTAAACCTTCTCCTGGTCTAATCGAATTGCTGGTCTGATCCTGACTTCCTACTCCAGATCCGTTCCTGGTTTCCCTTCCAATCGTGCTCCAGGTTTAAACCTATTCCTGATTTTGATCCTGGTCTCTCTGTAATACCACTGCTGATCTAATCCTCGCTTGCTCCCTGCTCCAGCTCCGATCCCGATTCCCGTCGGGAATGACGATGTCGGCGCTACCGCTCCTTTTTTTCAGGTTTTTGTTTTGTTTTTGCAGCCGCTCCGGGTGTTGGCACAGTTTATTACAACAGCTGGCAAGCAGCGAGCTCGAGTTGGGATCCTGCTCCGGATTGCTGCTGCTCCGGGAGTGATTGCTGGGTTTGCACACCTCAGTGTGGGTGTTATTCCGGAACGTTGTCTCTCTCTCTCTCTCTCTCCCACACACTGTGCGCTTGTGTTCTGCTGACACTCCGCGTTCCCATATGTGGAAGGCACGGAGGTTGGGTGGAAGGCGGCGCTGCTGAAATGCCCCCGCCCTACTAAAGCCTTCCTCATTCTCCACCCGCTCACAGGGAGGCAGGGACCAGGCGCCGCCTGCGGGCTGTATACATTGACTGGCAATCAAGTATTCACTACACCCAGAAAACACAGGTTACGGATGAGTCTGAATGAAAAAAAAACACAACAAACGCCCATAACCTTCAACCAACATAATTCAAACAGTTTATCAGGTCATCGGTTTCGAAACGTTAACTCTGTTTGTCTCTCTACAGATGCTGCCTCGAACTGTTGAGGTCCCCAGTATTCTTGTATTTGTTTTATCGGGCCACGGTCACGTTGGTAGCCGACGGGATCTTGCTGTGCCCAAATTGACTGGTAAGTTTTTCTGCCACACAACCGTTGACAGGGAACTATGCCCCAGGAGCTGATCGGGGCTTCTGGAAGAATCAAAAACCCAGAAGGCACAGACTCAAAGTGATTTATGAAAAAAAAGCAAGAGGGGTGGGGGGGGAATGTTCAGGGACTGGAAACACTGCCTGCAAGTGTGGAGGAAGTTCACTTAGAATATGGTTCAGATGAGGCATTCAAGAGGGAAACGGATGAATATTTTAATAGACATGATGAGGAGGTGCTGTTGTTGGACTGGGGTGGACAGAGTTAAAAATCACACAACACCAGGTTATAGTCCAACGAGTTTATGTGGAAGTACTAGCTTTCAGAGTGCTGCTCCTTCGTAAGATAACTAGTGAAGCAGGATCATAAGACACGGAATTTGTAGCGCAAGATCATAGTGTCATGCAACTGACACAATATATTGAACAAACCTTAATTGCTGTGAAGACTTTGATCTTTTAGAATGGTTTGCAGGTTTCAATTCATCAGTATATAAATCCCAGAACTCCTTTCAAGTCACATTCCTGAGATAACACAAGGTTTTATTTTAAAAAGGTGACATCTCTGCTCAGTCAATGCAGTAAAGGTGTAAGGTTAGAGTTTGTATTACAACCTTGAGTCAGACTGGTTCTATTTCCAAAATAGAAATTTATAAAATGTCACATGGATTAACTGCTTTTGCTTTTAGACCAAAATAGAATGTATCTGCAAATATAATTCTGCAAATGAAATTCACCCTATAGATTTATATGTATGTGTGTGTGCGTACATGTGAGGGAGAGAGAGTGTGTGTTTGTGGGAATGAATGTGTATGTGTGTGCATGCGTGTGTATGCATGTGAATGTGTGTGCTTGGTAGAGTGTGTGCATGAGTGGGTGTGAGTATGGGAGTGGGTGTATGTATGTGTCTGAGAGAGAGCCTGTGTATGGATGTGTGAGTATGTAAGGTTGTGGGTATGTGTGAGTGTATTTAGGATTGGGGTCACCTGTAGTGTGACATGAATCCCAGATCCCAGTTGAGGCTCTCCTCATGGGCATCAAACTTGGCTGTCAGCCTCTGCTTGGGCACTCTGCATTGTTGCATATCCCGAAGTCTACCTTGGAGGATGGTGACCTTAAGATCGAAGGCCGAATGGCTCTGACTGCTGAAATGTTCCCCAACTGGGAGGGAATATCTCTCACTGTCTGGTGATTGTTGCGTGGTGTCCCTTCATCAGTTGTCTTAGCATTTGCATGGTCTCGCCAATGTACCATGCTTCTGTGCATCCTTGTCTGCAGCATATGGGATAGACAATGAGGCGAACTTTCATTTGCAGAATTGTATTTGCAGTTACATTCTATTTTGTTCAAAAACAATCTGTGGGCAGTTAATCCATGTGACATTTTATGAATTCATATTTTGGAAATAGAACCAGTCTGACTCAAGATTGGAATATAAAATGACTCTAACCTCGCACCTTTAATGCATTGTCTGAGCTGAGATGTCACTTTTTAAATAAAACTTTAAGTTGTGTCTGGAATGTGATTTGAAAGACGTTCTGGAATTTACACACAAATTAATTGAAGCCTGTAACCCATTCTAAAAGATGAAAGACTTAACAGCAATCTAGGATTGTTGAATATATTCTGTAGGTTGCATGACACTATGATCTAGTGCTATAAATTCTGTGTCTTATGATCCTGCTCTACTAGCTACCTTACGAAGGAGCAGCGCTCCAAAAGCTAGTACTTACAAATAACATGTTGGACTATAACCTGGTGTTGGTGTGATTTTTAACTCTATTTTAATAGATACATTGTGTAGGGGTATGAGGGAAAGGCAGGCAATTGGCACTAAGTCATGATGTTCATTTGGAGAGCAGTGCAGACACAATAGGCCAAATAGCCTTCTTTTACGCTGGAAGGTTTTTATCATTCTGTGAATTCCTCCATGTCCTCTTCCCAATCCCACCTCACTGATCTGGCCCAGTTCCACTGTACTTCAGATCTCCACATTCTTCCAATTCTGACTGCTGAGCGTGTCCTGATTTCAGTCACTCTACACTGGCGGCCATGCCTTCAGGCATCTGGGCTCCAAGCTCTGGAACTCCTTCCCCAAACCACTCTATCTCTCTCTTCTTTAAGGTGCTGCTTTAAACCTCCCTTCCCACCAAGCTTTTGATGATGTCCCAACACCTCCTTTAGTAATTAAATGTCAATTTTTGTCCAATAACAGTCCTCTAAAATACCTTGGGAGATTTTGCAATGCAAATGTTGCTCTATGAAGGTGCAAGCTGTATAAATGCACTCATCTCGACAAGACTTGACTAGTATTCTGCCACACTCCTGACTTATGCCTTGTCGATGGTGGATAGACTTTGAAGAGTGAGAATATGAATTACTCACTGTAGGAATCCTAGCCTCTAACCTGCTCTTGTCGCCACCTTATTTATATGGTTACGTTTCTGCTCAATAGCCCCAGGATCAAGAATTCTTCGATATTTGACATTCTTCCGCAATAGTAAAAGAAATAACTTTATTTATATAGGGGATCACCTTCCATGAGTACAGAACATTGTAAACCTCAATCTGATTATAATACTCCCATTTCTCTCTCACTATTCAATACCTCAGGACATCCTAGAGTGCTTTACAGCCTCTAAAGTTTGCACCTTCATTACTTTTGTAAGATTGGAAAATGGCTGGCAGTTTACTTACTATTGACAATACCACAAATAAACTGCTTTGTTTCTCATAGCTTTCACAACCTCAGGAACCCCAAATCACTTTACCAATAAATAACTTTGAAAGCGTAGTCTTGTTGTAGGGAGGTCTTGTGGCATAGTGGGTAGCTTCTCCACCTCATAGCCAAAAGCTTTGGGTTCAAGTTCACACACCACAAGTTGTGGCCACAGAATGTGTGGTCGAACAGGTTAAGTGTTGGCTTGGAAATTCCTCCGACACACCAATGTCAGGTAGTCCATTCTCTGGGTTACAAAATACTCAGATTCATTGGGTGTCAGGAGGTTCAACGGCCAGTGTGTATCAGATGGGGACCAACAGCAAGATGTTCAATGCTTTCCCCTGCCCTCTCCCCCATTCCAGCTGGAAATAATTCAGGACGTGCCTCTTTCTGGCACTGGTTGTGGCTCTGTTATTTGGATGGCTTCTAAGCAGATAGCTGGAGAGAAACACAAAGTGACTGTTGTAAAAAACACAGTAGCCAGATTGGACACAAATGTCCATATCAGAGAATCCCTACAGCATAGAAACAGGCCCTTCGGCCCAGCAAGTCCACACTGACCTACCGAAGAGTATCTCACCCAGACCCATTCCCCTACATTTACCCCTGAATAATGCACCTAACCTACCCATCTCTGAACACCATGGGCAATTTAGCATGGCCAATTCACCTGGCCTGCGCATCTTTGGACTGGGGGTAGAAACCAGAGCAAACCCACGCAGACAGTCACCCAGGGCTAGAATCAAACCCAGGTCCCTGCCACTGAGGCAGCAGTGCCAACCATGTGATTCGGAGAAATGGATTGAAGGATAAATGTTGGTCAGGTCGTCAGTGAGAACTGCCCTACTCATTCTCAAAATAATGTTGTGTGACATGGGCCTCTCCATCTGGGTCTGCATTTATTGCCTGCCCCTAGTTACCCTTGATAAGGTGGTGGTGAGCAGCCTACTTGAACCACTGCAATGCATGTGCTGTAGGTTGACCCTTTGTATCTACTGCCCTGATAGAAGTGGTTGAGGGTTTTAAAGTGCTATCCAAGGACCTTTGGTGAATTTCTGCATCATGGGGGACAGTCACTGATGGCTGGGATCTCTGGAAGGTGACTGTGTAAGGTCATTGGAAGTGGTGAGTGAAAACAAAAAGCTCAGCTGCTGAGAAGAGGGGACCAGAGAAAACCAAGACCAGAGCAACCAACACCTTTTCAATCGTATCTTCCTCTGCAGCAATGGGAGCAGAGACTGCCTTGTCAGAGTGCAGCTTCTGGGCCACACCAGATGATTTTTAACAGATTTGACCATCATAGTGTAAGCAATGATCTTATGTGACAGAAGGCTACCAAAAGAGGAAATATGGAACAAATGTCAGTAGATGAAGCTGGAATTGCAAAGTCAGTTTTAAGTATTGGAACAGGCATCACTTCCAATATTATTCCAACTGGGTTTGAATGGAATAAAATGGTGAGCAATTTGTGAATGGACAATAAATGCTGACTTGTGGGGGTGGGGGAGCTCTTGCAGCACAGTGGTAGCATCTCTCTCTCTGAGCCAAGAGGTCTGGGTTCAAATCTCAGCTGCTTCAGAGGTGTAAAATAACATTGCTGAACAGGTTGACAAGAAAATATAGCGAACATTGGCTTTGCCAAAAAAAAAAATTAAAAGAGCCAAACCTATAATGAACCATCTCTTGTGCACAAAATCGAGATCCATGCCTGGAAAAATTCTCCTGCTGTTCTCTGCATTGTGTCTTAGGATCTATTAAATCCATATGAATAAACAGACAGGGCCTTAGTTAATGGTCTGATCCAAACAACAGCATTCACTCTCATGATGCACTGAGTTGTCACCATTGAATGTTTGCTGGAGTAAGGCTTAAAACCAAAATGAACCATCTGACATACTTAGATACTAATACCACCATCCAGTCAAATGGTAATCAATGGGCTTGAAACAAATAAATCCCTTGACAGAGGCATGGGATGAGTATATTCAGTGCTAATAGCAGCCATGAAAGATGGTAAGGGAGCAGTGGTAATTTGCAAAACAAATTTACATTTTCAAAACAAAAATGACAGAACAGATCCAGATGCGTTAGTCTGAAATAAAAACAGAAAAAGCTGAAAAATAACCTGCAGACCTAGCAGTGTCTATGGAGAGAGAAGCAAAGTTAATAATCCAGATCAAACGTTTATTGTCAGAACTGTTCTGCAATTCTGGCTGGAATTTTCTCTGTCCCATGGAGGCAAAGCAAATTTAGAATGAAGTGTGGTGTGTCAACTTCCTGAAATAACTCCACAAAGGCCAGTATCCTCTCTCCAAGTCATCCTTTATTTACATGTGCATAGTACTTGACACTGGTCCAGCGAGCACAGAGCCAGCTCCGAGAGTGAGTAGAACCCCTGACACTCCTGGATCAGGTTAACAGCTCCAATCAGGTAACTCATATTCGATGAGTTCCACTTGGCTAACCTCATTCCAATCACTACATCCCTCCCCCTCTACGTTGTCCTCCACCCCCACCCCTAAGACGTAAGCCTGTTCTTTCTCTTTGTAGCATTTGCATAACAGGCCCAGTTGCTCCAACTCATCCTTGGATGCATGCAATGTGTATCAGACCATAGCCAACCTATTCTGCCCAGAACATCTCCGCCAACATTCATTGCCTTTGTCAAGCGGCAATGGCATTGAGGCTGCAACATCTGTCATGTCCATGTTATCCTCAGAGGTTTCTTTGATACAAGGTGGAGAGGAAGAACTCATGGGCTTTGACAGCCTTGCCAGATCTTTGGAGGGGCTGGGTATGCTTAGCTCCTGCCACATTTTCAAGGTTGCTGCTTTCGTGTGCTTGTTCAGGACTGCCTTGCCTATTCGAACTTTGTATATCACAGGACTAACTTATCATCGACCATGCCTCTTATCCATCCAGGGTCTTTCGCATGGTTTTGACACCAAACTTTGTACCCTTTCTTACATGGAAGAGTCTTGTGTCTGGCATTGTCATTCCTGATGCTGTTTCACCCTCTACCCCACTCCACCAGGTCCAGAAAGATCAGGTTTAACCTAGTGCAGTGTCTTCTCTCCATTTGCAACTCTGCTGGATGTATACTTGTCAATGCATGAGGGGTGGTTCTGTAATCAAACAGGAACTTGGACAGATTGGTACTGAAAGAAGCCATAGGCTGTTTCTTTCAGTCTGCCTTCAAAGTTTGGATTGCTCTTTTTGCCAGACTACTGGACAATGGATGGTATAGAGCTGTCCTTACATGCAGAATGCCATTCGACTTTAGGAAATACTCAAACTCCCTGCTAATAAATGATAGCCTGTTGTCTGTGACCAACACTTCTGGGAGTCTGTGTATTGCAAAAGATAGTAAGAGCTTTTCTAACATCCTCCTTGTATTTGACAGATGAACTTTCTGCACGTCCATCCACTTTGAATGGGTGTCCATAATGACTAAGGAGTCCATAATGATTAAGGACATTGACCCCATGAAACATCCTGCATAGTCGATGTGTAACCAAGTCACAGCTGACAATGTGTTAGTCTGAAATAAAAACAGAAAAAGCTGAAAATAACCTGCAGACCTAGCAGTGTCTGTGGAGAGAGAAGCAAAGTTAATATTGCAGGTCAAAAGTTTATTGTCAGAACTGTTCTGCAATTCTGGCTGGAATTTTCTCTGTCCCATGGAGGCAATGCAAATTTAGAATGAAGTGTGGTGTGTCAACTTCCTGAAATAACGGGCCATTTCCACAAATGTGGGGGAGCTGCTGGTGGTAATTCTTTTCCTTGTTGGCACTATGGGCGCAGCCCCACCAATGCAGCTATGTCAGCATCCATTTCTGGCCGTCAGACATAACTTCTTGCCAATATCTTCATTTAGGAAACTTCTAGAAGACCCTGGTGGAGTTCAGTTAGTATCTGGCAGTGACCTATGCTCAGGACAATCACTCTTGCTCCCCAAAATAATATGCGGTGTTCTGGTCTTGCTGAGTCCAGAAAGGTTTCAATTCTGGTTGTGGTGGCCATTTGGTTTTCCCATCACTACCAGCTGTTTGACTTTTGCCAGATACTTGTGATCTTTTTGTGTCCACAGTCTCACATTGTCTACTGTGACGATACAGGAGGTGCAAGAGGCAGTAAGGCAGCTCCAAGGTGGCAAGGCGCCCGGTCCAGACGGGTTCCTGAGTGAATTTTACAAGGAGTTTACACACGTTAGCTAAACCACTTCTGGAGATGTATAGTCATTTGTATAGCCAGGACTGCCTTCCACTCTCTCTTAGGGAAGCCAATATCTCCCTTAGTTTAAAGAAAGAGAAAGACCATAAGGATTGCACGTCATATAGACCAATCACGTTGTTGAATGTGGACTTCAAAATTTTATCAAAGATGTTGGCTCTGAGGTTGAAAAAGGTGTTGTCTGTTATTATAAAAGAGGACCAGATGGATTTTATCAAGGGCTGCAGCTCCTCCAACAATATCAGGCGGGTACTGAACGTAGTGCAAAAATGTCAGCAGATATTGATTCCAGGCTTAGTGGTCTTCCTGGATGCAGAAAAGGTGGAATGGTTGTATCTCTTTGCTGTTCTAGATCACTTTGGTCTAGGAGGGGCCTTTGCCAGGTGGGTGGCAGTGTTACACAGAGACCCCCAAGGTGGCGGTTATCACAAATGGGGTTAAATCGAGCAATTTTGGTGTGATGAGAGGCAGTGCACATGGGTGTTCCCCCTTGTCACTGCTGTTTACCATGGTACTTGAACTGTTGGCATAGGCCATCTGAAAGGACCCTGAAATAGTTGTATCAAAGGTAGGAATTGGGGAAATCAAAATTACTATTTATGCGGATGATGTCCTTCTGTTTGGCTAACCCGGAAAAGTCCGTACCCCGGCTAATACAAAAAATTTAATTATTTGGCAGTTTTTCGGGATACAGGATAAATTTTGCAAAGTCAGAAATCATGTCCCTGGGGGGGATGGGTGGAAGTACCAAAGCTGGAGGACGGAATGGAGTTTTCTTTTAGGTGGTCACAGAAAGGTTTTCTCTATCTGGGAATTTTTATTACACCTGTCTTTTGTCAGCTGTACAGAACTAACGTTTTGTACAGTTGTTTGAGAGAATAAAGACAGGACTTGCAGCGGTGGGAGGGTCTACCCATTTAATGGTTAGGTCACATAGCCTTGATTAAAATGAATGTTCTTCCTTGGTTATTATATCCCTTGACGATGCTCCTGTTATTATTACCCAAACAGGTGCTGTGGCGGTTTGCCAGTTGGCTTAGATCATTTATTTTGTGCCGTAGGCAGCCCCTATTTAAATTTACCAAATTGCAACTACCACACGATATGGGTGGGGAACCTCCCAAATCTGAAGAGATACCAAATAGGCACCCTGCTGTCATATGTGGGTAAATGGGTGTGTAAGGACTTGAGGTTGATATTGGCTTGATGTTGATGCCTCGTAGGTGAGATGTCCCCTCATCAACTTATTGTTAATGAATATGATGAGATCTGTGGTTGAGCACGGATTATTATAAATATAGTGAAAGCATGGAGGATAATGCGGCAGGATGAGGGCAATTTGCTTAAGACTTCGCCGTTCACCCCATTAGTGGGAGCCCCAGGATTTAGACCAGAGTCACTGGATTCCGGCTTTGAGCATGGAAGGGTAAGGAAATCGTCTGTTTGGGAGATTTATTCGAGGGAGAGGTCTTGATGTCTTTCAACCAATTAAATCAGAAATACAGGATCCCTAATAGGAACCTTTCCCTTCTTCTGTATATAGGGATTATATACAGAAGAAGACCACGCTCTTGGCCAAGCCTACAAGTCGAATATAGAAAGAAGAGTGCTCTATGTGGGGGCGCTCTCTCGGTTAGTATCATATATCATCTGCAGAGGGGGAATGCTTTTGGGGATATGGAGAGACTCCATAAGATCTGGAATCAGGAGTTAGGTAAAGAAATCTCATTAGAAATATGGGAGGATATATGGCGGAGTGTAAAGAAAATTTCAATATGCAATATAGCACAAGCGATACAATTAAAGATCCTTCACAGGGCCCACAGGGCACCAAAGAGGTTAGCAAAGTTTAAGAAAGGATCTTCTCCAAAATATCCTAAATGTAAAATTAGCATAGGCACCCTTACACATTGTTTTTGGTCCTGCTATAAGATTCACAGATGCTGGTGTGCCATAGTGAATGAGCTGGAGAAGATCCTGGGAATGGAAGTCAAAGGTATCCCTTCTTTTGGGACTACCAAGTCTGCCCTCTTTGGGTAAACACAGGAACAGGTTATTTAACATTCTTAGATATTGTGCGAGGAAGAAAATCCTAATTAATTAGATATCAGGAAAAGGTCTTTCAAGGTTGGGCACACTTGTGATAGGGCACATCCCTCAAGGTTACCTGACAAATATGGTGTGCCATGGAATAGAGCAGTTTTATAAGACATGGCGGCCCTTTCCAAATTACATCAACATGGACCTATCACTGGTACTGATTAGGGCTTTTATTTTGCCACACGGGCCATATATGGTGGTCCGGGGACCCCAGGGATGGAGGTCTAGTAAATATGGGTATAATAACTGTTGCTCCCATGGACGGGAGTTTTGGTGGAGGTGCAGCAAGTGGAGTAATGTAATGTAAAGTAATGGAGTAGTGTAAAGTAATGTAGATCAATTTTAGTGAATTGTAATTTAATTTAATACTACTTTATTTAATTTAAGTTTATTCTAATTCTGGTTAAATTCAGTAATTATGAGATGACCATCTTGAAGAGTCATAAGCAGTTTATAGTTAACTTTACTGTAATATAATAACGTGATATTATTTCTATTTTTCTGTAGTTCTGTACTTTGATAACTTTTTGATTTTTTTTTTGAAAGAGTGTGTATATATATATATGTATGTATGTATGTATGTATAAAACAGATGTTTATTTTGATTGGTTCGGACTTGGATGTTGCTAAACAATTTAACTGTTCCAAACCAGCTGTAGGTGGACTTTCCAGTGTGTGCACTCTCCTGGATACCAGCTCAGATTCCTTTTGCCTTCTAGCATCTTCATAATGGCAGCAACTACAATGGCCTGCTGGCCAGCTTTCTCAAGAAACTTTTAACTTTGGCCAAGGCTTGGCTTTGTTTTGGGGTTTTCCTGTGAGCTGATGTAGAGTCATAAGTTCATAATATGTAGGACCAGAATTAAGCCAATCAGCCCATAGAGTTTGCTCTGCCATTTGATCATGGCTGATATGTTCTTTACTCCTATTTTCCTGCCTTCTGTTCATATCCTTTCAACCCATTTCCAATTAAAAATCCTTCAATTTACTCATTGTCCAAGCATCCACCACACTTTGGAGTAGCGAATTCCACAGAAGTAATTTCTCCTCAACCCTGTTTTAAATTTGATACCCCTTATCCTAAGACTATGACCTCAAGAGATGAAGCATCCACTCCATGCCTATTTTATCCACACTTTTTTAATCATCTTTAATATCTCAATTTCATCTCCCCTCATTCTTCTAAATTCCAGACAGTATAGCCCTAAACTATTCAGGATATGTCATGAATGAGGCTATGCAATTGCCTTGTCCCCCAAGCCCAGTTGTCTGGGTGCCCACTTCTATTGGTATACCTTGCTCCATTTGCCACATTTTCTAATGACAAAGCCAGTTGTAGTGTTTGAAATCCAGCTGAGTTTCAGCTAGAAGGTGCTTTTGCATGGTCACATCATTAATCCCACTCTTGTTGCCACTGAAATAACTGCACAAAGACTAGTATCCCATCATCAAGTCACCCTTTATTTACACGTGCATAGTACATGACACTGATCAAGCTAGCGCAGAGCCAGCCTCCGAGACTGAATATAACTCCTGACACCCCTGTTTACATCTGTCAGTCAGGACTCCCTAATTGCACCAATCACAGCATAGACAGACCTGCAAATAGCTGCTCCCAGTCGATATTTGCCAGATCTTATCTAATGATAATGAAATTGGCCTTCCCCCAATTTGGATACTTAATTTCTACATTATCCTTACCTTTTTCCATAATGACTTTGAAACGTTCAAAGTTATGGTCATATCACCAAATTCCTCACCCACTGAGACATCAATCACTTGACCAACTTCTTTCCAGAGGATTAGATCTAGCACTACCTCACCTCTAGTAGGGATATTGACATACTGCCATATAAAACTCTCCTGGAAGGACTTTGAAAATTCCACCCATCTAATCCTTTCACACTAATGCAAGCTCAGTTGATGTTAGCAAAGTTGAAATCTTGAACTACTCCTCTCACACTTTTCTGTGATATACCTATATGTCTGCTCCATTATCTCCCTCTGATTGAAAGGCCTTTAGCATAATCTCAGCAAAGTGATCACCTTTTTTTTTTAACTTCTAAGCTATAGCAAGATGGCTTCATTTATAATCATAGAATCATGACGATGTACAGCACGGAAACAGACCCTTCGGTCCAACTCATCCATGTCGACAAGATATCCCAACCCAATCTAGTCCCACCTGCCAGCACCTGGCCCATATCCCTCCAAACCCTTCCTATTCATATAGCCATCCAGATGCCTTTTAAATGTTCCAGTTGTACTCTGTCACTTGCTTTAGCAGCTCATTCCATACACATACCACCCTCTGTGAAAACGTTGCCCCTTAGGCCTCTTTTAGATCTTCCACTCTCACCCTAAACCTATGCCCTCTAATTCTGGACTCTCCCACCCAGTGAAAAGGCTTTGTCTATTTATTCTATCCATGCTCCTCATACTTTTATAAATCTCTATAAGGTCACCCCTCCATCTCTGAAGCTCCAGGGAAAACAGTCCTAGCCTATTCAACCTCTCCCTATAGCTCAAATCCTCCAATCCTGGCAAAATCCTTGTAAATCTTTTCTGAACCCTTTCAAGTTTCACAACATCTTTCCGATAGGAAGGAGACTACAATTGCACGCAAAATTCCAACAGTGACCTAACCAATGTCCTGTACAGCCGCAACATGACCTCCCCAACTCCTGTACTCAATACTCTGACCCGTAAAGGAAAGCATACCGCTTTCTTCACTATCCTATCTACCTGCGACTCCACTTTCAAGGAGCTATGAACCTGCACTCCAAGGTCTCTTTGTTCAGCAACTCTCCCTAGGACCTTACCATTAAGTGTATAAGTCCTGCTAAGATTTGCTTTCCCAAAATGCAGCACCTCACATTTATCTGAATTAAACTCCATCTGCCACTTCTCAGCCTATTGGCCCATCTGGTCCAGATCCTGTTGTAATCTGAGGTAACCCTCTTCACTGTCCACTACACCTCTAATTTTGGTGTCATCTGCAAACTTAGTAACTATACCTCTTAAGCTCTCATCCAAATCATTTATATAAATGATGAAAAGTAGTGGACCCAGCACCGATCCTTGTGGCACTCCACTGGTCACAGGCCACCAGTCTGAAAAACAACTCTCCACCACCACCCTCTGTCTCTACCTTTAAGCCAGTTCTGTATCCAAATTGCTAGTTCTCCCTGTATTCCATAAGATCTAACCTTGCTAACCAGTCTCCTATGGGAAACCTTATTGAATGCCTTACTGAAGTGCATATAGTCACGTCTGCTGCTCTGCCCTCATCAATCCCTCTTTGTTACTTCTTCAAAAAACTCAATCAAGTTTGTGAGACATGATTTCCCATGCACAAAGCCATGTTGACTATCCCTAATCAGTCCTTGCCTTTCCAAATACATGTACATCCTGTCTCACAGGATTCCATCCAACAACTTTCCCACCACTGATATCAGGCTCACTGGTCTATAGTTCCCTGGCTCATCCTTACCACCCTTCTTAAACAGTGGCACCACATTAGCCTACCTTCAGTCTTCCAGCACCTCTCCTGTGACTATCGATGATTACAAATATATCAGTAAAAGGCCCAGCAATCACTTCCCTAGCTTCCCACAGAGTTCTAGGGTACACCTGATCAAGTCCACTTTTATGCATTTCAAGACATCCAGCACTTCCTCCTCTGTAATATGGGCATTTGTCAAGATGCCACCATCTATTTCCCTTCATTTTATATCTTCCATGTCCTTTTCCACAGTGAATATTGATGCAAAATACTCATTTGGTATCTCCCCCATCTCCTGTGGCTCCACACAAAGGCCGCCTTGCCTTTCACCCTAACAGAAATATACTTTCTCTGGACTCTCATTATCTCATTTCCTAGAGCTTCTCATTTTCCAGCCGTCCCTTGACTGACAAATATCTACCCCCAAACAGCTTTTGAAAATTCTTGCCTAATACCGTCAAAATTGGCCTTTCTCCAATTTAGAACTTCAGTTTTTAGATCTGGTCTAACCTTTTCCATCACTATTTCAAAACTAATAGAATTATGGTCGCTGTCCCCAAAGTGCTCCCCCACTCAGAGACCCTTTGCAGAAAGTCTCCCTCATTACTACGGTTAGTTTCCTTTAACAACAGTGCAATGACTCACCTAGAGTATCAGGTAGAAGGCATTTGATATGCTTTCCTTTACTGGTCAGAGCATTGACAATAGGAGTTGTGAGGTCATGTTGCAGCTGTACAGGACATTGGTTAGGTCACTTTTGGCTATCTGGTCTGCATGGACAAGTTGGACTGAAGGGTCTGTTTCTGGGCTGTACATCTCTATGACTCTATGTTTGGTCTCGCTTGTTCCATGCCTCAGGGCATCCTTGCCTACAGCGTATGAGATAGACAACATTGGCCAAGTCACACGAGTACCTGACGTGTACATGGTGGGCGGTGTCCCCACATATAATGGTGGTATCCATATTGATACTCTGACATGTCTTGCAGTAGTTGCCATGACAGGGTTGTACAGTGTTGTGGTAGATGTTGTCCTGATGGCTGGGCAGTTTGCTGCAAACAATGGTCTGTTTAAGGTTTGTCAGTTGTTTAAAGGCAAGAAGTAGAAGCGTGGGGAAGGTCTTGGCGAGATGCTCATCCTCATCAATAATGTGTTGCAGGCTGCGAAGAACATGATGTAGTTTCTTCACTCCTGGGAATTACTGCACAACGAAGGGAGGCTATCGGTTGCATCCCGGGTCTGTCGTCTGAGGAGGTCTCACACAAGCACACATACGCACATACTCTTACATATTTACACACTCATGCAGACCCCTTTCATACGCACGCTCTCTCTCTCAGACACATACATATACACCCCCAACACTCACGCCCACGCACACACCCTCTCACAGGCTTAGACTCCGTCACACTCACGCACACACCCTACCAAGCCTGCACACACGCAAACACACACACTCTCATGCGTGCACTCACACTCACATGCACACATACTCCCTCTCTCTCTGTCTCATGCACGCCCAGACACACACAAATCCATGGGGTGAATTTGCATTTGCAGATATAGAACATAGAACATAGAAAAGTACAACACAGAGCAGGCCATTCAGCCCACAATGTTGTGCAGAGTATTAATCGTAATCTTAAAAAAAACTGATCTACACACCCCTCAATTCATTGCTGTCCATGTACATGTCCAGCAGTCACTTAAATGTCCCTAATGACTTTGCTTCCACCACCACCACTGGCAACGCATTCCATGCATTCAGAACTCTTTGTGCAAAGAACTTACCTCTGACATCTCTATACCTTCCTCCTAACACCTTAAAAGCACACATTCTGCAAGCAGGCAATTCATGTGACTGCTTGTAAATTTCTATTTGGAAATAGTACCATTCTAACTCAAGACTGGTATACAGACAGACTCTAACTTCACACCTTTAGTGCATTGTCTGAGCTAAGAGCTCACCCTTTTTTTATAAAACCTTAAGTTATCTTGAGACTGTGACTCAAAAGAACTCCTGGGATTTACAAATTAATGAACCAAAACATGCAACCCATTCTAAAAGATGAAAGATTTAACAGCAATCTAGGTTTGTTCAATATATTGTTTCAGTCCCATGACACTGTATTCTTTTGCTATAAATTCTGTGTCTTATGATCCTGCTCCACAGCGATCTGATGAAGGAGCAGTGCTCCGAAAATTAGTACAGCCTGTACCTCCAAATAAACCTGTTGGACTATAACCTGATGTTGTGTAATTTTTAACTTCCTGTTCTTATACTCAGTAGCACATGGCACTAAGTAATCAGAAGTGTGAAACTTTTGTAGTCCTCCTCTTTAATCTATAATCTAACTCCCTAATTTCCTGTTGCACGTTACCTTTTCTTTAATCCACGTCATTCACGAGTTCCACGAGTGTTGGCTGTTCACCCTCCCCCTTCAAAGTGCCCTGCAGCCACTCTGAGATATTCCTGAACCTGGTAGCAGGGAGGAAACATGCCATTTGAGAGTCTCAATTGCAGCCACAGAATTGCCTGTCAGTTTCCCTATCTAGTCCCCTATCAGTAAAGCTGTCCCAATCCTTATCGCCCCCTGCTGTGCTGTAGAGAATCCAAACCCCCAACTATATCCAATATTGTGGGAGGGGGGATGGCCACAGGGGCCTCTTGCAATACCTGTCCATGCCTACTAGTCTTCCTGGTGGTTACCCAATGTTTTTCTGCCTGTGTTTACCTTGTGGTATAACCAACTCATTAAATGTACTATCCAGAGCATCCTTAGCATCATGGCTGCTCCATAGCAAGTCCATCTGCAGCTCCAGCCACTTCATGTGTTCACAATGAGCACTTGAAGTATCTCTATTTCTCACATATTGGAAGAGGGGCATTCCATGGACTGAGTACTCCTACCTTTATGATTCTTATCAACTGCAAACAATAAACTTGGAACAAATTACTCAACCTTACCCATTATTCAACAATCGGATTAATCACTCCTCTCTTGCTATTCCTAATCGATTAATCAAAAGGACTTCACGCTGTTTCTCTCCTGATACTCCTCTTTCAGTCCCTAAAGCTAGCTTCTAAGCAGCCAATCACCACACTGCTTCCCTATGACATCACTCTGATTGTTTCTCCCTATTCAGAATGGTTTATTTTATTTTTATCACTCACAAGTCAGTGCAAGCTGATTCCCAAATGAGTAGCCTCATCTACCCAGTAGTAAATTTATCACTCACTGCTCAACGCCAGCTCCTCTCCCACAGGATCCAGTTCGAGACCCCAGTTCCCAGTTGTTAATTTGATTTTATTTAAAATTCTTACTGGACTTTTGGTTTCAAATCTGCAATTGCTTCTCATATTTACCTTCGACCTGAAAGTAACCTATAATCAAAGCAGCATCCAATATCAATCAATAAACTTATGATTTATCCGTGATGTCACTCAGCTTGACAATGAGTCCCCGATCTGGGCTTCAATATATCTTGTTAAAAAGACCTTACAAACTATGAAACAAAGATGAAAGCAAAATGCTTCTTCCTGTCTGCATCAAGCTCCAACACTGCTCCAAAATCTCTGCTATATTCACCCATACTGTGCCTCACTTCAGATGTGGTCTCTCCTTTCTGATCACACGAAGCTTACTTACTTATACTTTCTGATCCTAGTTTAAGCAACTGCATAAATTCAAAGAGAAAAGAAATCTTAAAACTACCAATTATTTACAAAACTAATGCTTCTGTTCTTGCATTTTGCTGTCTCTTTCTCCCCATATTGAGCAACGTATTTCTTTAAAGACCAGAACAGCAACTCTTTCTTCCCTGCCTCAAATTATCTAATTTGCAAATGGCCAGTTAAATAAGCACTTTGTCTGGGTAGAATCTATTCATTTAAACATCATGTTAATTTGTGTGTTTGTTTGTGAATGCATGATTCACAGCTTTAGGTTAAACGTGGGCAAGGAAACCCCATACTCATTATCGCATACCACCCTCCCTCAGTGAGCAACACTTAGTGGAAGCACTGGGATAGCAAGGGAAATAAAATGTAGTCTGGGGGGGATTTCAATGTTCACCACCAAGAGTGGCTTCACAATAACAGTACTGATCAAGCTGGTGGAGTCCTAAACAATATATCTGCTAGACTGGTGGGGAGCAAACCAACAAGAGGGAAAAAGACATGTGTGGCGCTATGGGGCAGACTTGTTAAATGGGACAGACTTCAAAGGCATTCATGAGGCACTGTGGGCACCAACAGCAACAGAATTGTACTCCAACACAATCTGTTACACCATGGTCCAGCATATCCGTCACTCAACCATTACCTTCATGCCAGGGGATCAAACCTGGTTCAATGGAGAATGCAGGAGGGCAAGTCAATTGCAGCACCAGGCATACCTGAAGATGAGATGTCAACATGGTGCCGTGACCATACAGGACTACTTGGGTGCCAAACAGCATAAGCAGCAAGTGACAGAGAGTTAAGTGATTCCACAACCAATAGATTAAATCTAAGCTCTGTAGTTCTACCATATCCAATATTGAATGCAGTGGACATTTGAACAACTCACTGCTCAATGATGGAAGAGCACAACACATCAGTGCAAAAGATAAGGCACTCACAGCAATATTCAGTCTGAAGTGCCAAATGATATATTTCAGTATCCTCAAGTGATCCCCAGTATTCCAGATACCAGTTTTCAGCCAATTCAATTCACTCCAAGTGATATCAAGAAACGGTTAGAGGCACTGGATATGGCAAAGGATATGGGCCCTGAAAACATTCCGGCAATAGTACTGAAGATATGCTCCAGAACTTGCCATTCTCTGAGCCAAACTGCTCTTATATAGTTACAATACTGGCATCTATCTGACAATGTAGGAAATTGCTCTGGTATGTCGTGTATACAAAAATGTAGGACAAATCTAACCCAGCCAGTTGCTGCCCCATCAGTCTATACTTGATTATTAGTGCTGGAAAGTGTCATCAACATTGCTATCAAGCAGCACCTGCTCAGCTATAACCTGTTCAGTGATGCTCAGTTTGGGTTCTGTCAGGGCCACTCAGCTCCTGATCTTATTATCACTTTGATTCAAACCTGGACAAAGCTGAATTCCAAGGTAAGATGTGAGTGGCAGCCCTTAACCTCAGGGCCACATTCGACTGAGGGTGGCATCGAGGAACCCAAGCAAAAGTGAAATGAGTCAGTATCAGGGGCAAGACTTCCACTGGTTGAAGTCACATCTGGCACATAGAAAGGTAGTTGTAGTTATTGGAAGTCAGTCATTTCAGCTCCGGGACATCTTTACAGGAGTTCCTCAGGTAGTGTCCTAGGCCCAACCTAGCTGCTTCATCAATAACTTTCACTCCATCATTAGGTCTGAAGTGTGGATGTTCGCCAATGATTGCACAATGTTCACTACTATTTGTGACTCCTCAGATGCTGAAGCCGTTCATATTCAAATACAACAGGATCTGGAAAATATTCAGGCTCTGACTGAAGGGTGGCAAGTAACATTCACAGCACAAAAATGTCAGGTAAAGCCCATCTCCAGTGAGGGATTATCTAACCAGGGCTGTTGTAGATTGCAACTGGGCTGATAAGTGACACATGAATCTGGATCAGTGGTGCTGGAAGAGCACAGCAATTCAGGCAGCATCCGAGGAGCTTCGAAATCGACGTTTCGGGCAAAAGCCCTTCATCAGGAACCCTTCGGATGCTGCCTGAATTGCTGTGCTCTTCCAGCACCACTGATCCAGAATCTGGTTTCCGGCATCTGCAGTCATTGCTTTTACCTAAGTGACACATGAAGTTCAACCTGGAAAAGTGTGAATTGTTTCATTTTGGAAGGTCGAATTTGACTACAGAATACAGTTTAAAGGTGGGATTCTTGGCAGGGTGAAGGAACAGAGGGATTGGGGTCCATGACTATAGATTCCTCAAATTTGTCACCAAAGTTTGCAGAGTTGTGAAGAAGGCACATGGTGTGTTGTCTTTCAGTAGCAAGGGGATTGACTTTAAGAGCCGCAAGGTTATGCTGCAGCTCTATAGAGTCCTGGTTAGACCACACTTGGAATATTGTGTTTAGTTCTGGTTGCCTCATTATAGGAGGGACGTGGAAGCTTTAGAGAGTGTGCAAAGGATATTTACCAGGATGCTGCCTGGACTGGAGGACATGTCTCATGAAGAAAGGCTGAGGGAGTTAAGGCTTTTCACAGTAGATTGAAGAAGGGTGACAGGCAACTTGATAGAGACATACAAAATGATGAGAGATATAGGTCGAGTGAATAGTCAGCGACATTTTCTGACTATAGCCAAAATGGCTATTGCAAGGGGGCAAAATTTTAAGATAATTGGAGGAAGGTTTTGGGGAAATGTCAGGTCGGTTCTTTACACAGAGAGTGGTGGTGCATGGAATTCACTGCCAGCAGTGGTATTATGGACATTTAAATGATTCTTGGATAGGTACATGGATGATAGTAAAATGAAGGGTATGTAGGGTAGTTTGATCTTAGCGTAGGATAAAAGGTCGGCACAATATCAAGGGCCTAAGGACCTGTACTGTGCAGTATTGTTCTATGTCTAACCCCCAATCCTTGACATTCAATGGTGTTATTATTGCTAGATCACCCACTATCAATAACTTTGGAGTTACCATTGACCAAAAACTCAACTAGACTCATCGCAAAAACACAGTGGCTATGACAGCAGTTCAGAGGCTAGGAATACTGCAATGAATTACTTATCTCCTGAATCCTCAAAGCCTGTCCACCATCTACAAGGTACGAGTCAGGAGTGTGATAGAATATTCCCCACTTGCCAGGATGAGTGTATTTCCAACAACACTCAAGAAGCTTGACACCATCCAGAACAAAGCAGACTGCTTGATTTGTACCACGTTCATAAACATCCACTCCCTCCATCACTGATACTCAGTTGCAGCTGTGCATACTATCTACAAGAGGCACTGCAGAAATTTAGCAACGATCCTTAGACAGCACTTTCCAAACTCATCACCACTTCACCTTAAAGTACAAGGGCAACAGATACATGGAAACATAACCACCTACAATGAACACATCACTCACCATGCTGACTTGGAAACATATTGGTGTTCCTTCACTGTCGCTGGGTCAAAACCATCTGTTCTTTAGGTCACACATTTAATGTCTGCATAAAGATTGCGTAAATATTCAAGAACAGATACCTCTGCAAATGCCTAGCAGACAAACAATGTGATGAGGACATACCATGATCCATATATACAGTAGCCACGCTACATTATATAAAAAAACTAACAGCCAGACTTCTCCGACCACTCAGATTCATGACAGCCCATAAGCTGACAGCCATGCTAAGACAACAACTCACCAGAACAAAAGACCCTATACCAATCATGTGCAAGACTGATGTAATTTACAAGATTCCATGCAGACTGCACCAAATACTACATAGGACCAACAGGAAGACAACTAGCAGTCCGCATCCACGAACATCATCTAGCCATTAAACTCTACAACCAGCTGTCCCAAGGAGCCATACACACAGATGCCAAGTATCACAAATTCAACTGGGACAACACAAAGATCATAGGATAAGCTAAACGAAGGACAGCCAGAGAATTTCTAGAAGCATGGCATTCATCCACAAACTCCATCAAGAAGCACATTGACCTAGAATAATATACCTGGCACTACAATGAACTATCGGAACCGGCAAGTGGAAGCAAAATGAATGGAACCAAACAATTGCCAGAAGACACAGTACAGCAGCAATTCACAGGAGGCTCCAAAGCCACTGAAGATGTCACATAAACAGGGGACGAAATGTCTACAAATCAACTTCCCAGCTCAGCGAATATACCCACAACTATGGTTACAAGGTTAATGTTGGACTTTGACCTTCATTTATCCGTTGGTCTGCCCACTTTCCTTTGAGCTTTGTCATTTGTTCCCATTCAAGAACATCTCACACGTGTGATTCAGTAACTCCTAGAGCCACTGGATAACATGGATCAATGTTCATATCTCGGGATCCACCTTTCAACATTGTCACCATTGAGCCAGCCCAGTTTTTGAGGAGAAAGTGAGGTCTGCAGATGCTGGAGATCAAAGTTGAAACTTTATTGCTGGAACAGCACAGCAGGTCAGGCAGCATCCAGGGAACAGGAGATTCGACGTTTCGGGCACAGAAGGGCCTGTGCCCGAAACGTCGAATCTCCTGTTCCCTGGATGCTGCCTGACCTGCTGTGCTGTTCCAGCAATAAAGTTTCAACCCAGCCCAGTTTTTGACCATCTAAAGAACAGAATGTTTGCTGAAAAAGACTTTAAATTTGGCAGCATGGGTCTATATAGCAGTATTGTTACCAGGCTTACTGTATGCATTGGAGATATGGATGATATATAAAAGAGAAGAGGTTATAGTAAAGTGATATTGTCACTGAACTAGTATTTCAGAAACTCAGGTTTGAATCCCATCATGGTGGATGGTGGAATTTGAACTCAGTTAATATCTGGACTTAAAAGTTCAATGGTCATTAAAAAAAAATCACTCCAACTTTTAGGGAAGGAAAACTACCATTACCTACGCATAACTCCAGATGAAGAGCAATGTGGCTTATTTTAATTGAAATACTTCTGAAATGGTGCAGTAAGCCAATTCAGTTGAAAAAAGGGAACTATGGAGCTATGAGGGAGGAGCTGGCCAAAGTTCAATGGTGCAATACCTTAGCAGGGATGACAGTGGAGGAACAATGGCAGATATTTCTGTGTATAATGCAGAAGATGAAGGATCATTTCATTCCAAAAAGGAAGAAAGATCCTAGGAGGAGGCATCGGTGGCCATGGCTGACGAGGAAAGTTAAGAAACATATAAAGTTAAAAGAGAAAAAGTATAACATAGCAAAGATAAGTGGAAAAACGGAGGACTGGGAAGCTTTTAAAGAACAACAGAGGATTACTAAGAAGGAAATACGCAGAGAAAAAATGAGGTATGAAGGTAAACTGGCC
>NC_057711.1:12979086-12994508 GCF_004010195.1 Chiloscyllium plagiosum | reverse complement strand
TGAAAGATTGGAGCGACTGGGCTTGTATACCCTTGAGTTTAGAAGACTGAGAGGGGATCTGATTGAGACATATAAGATTATTAAAGGATTGGACACTCTGGAGGCAGGAAACATGTTTCTGCTGATGGGTGAGTGCCGAACCAGAGGGCACAGCTTAAAAATACAGGGTAGACCATTTAGGACAGAGATGAGGAGAAACTTCTTCACCCAGAGAGTGGTGGCTGTGTGGAATGCTCTGCCTCAGAGGGCAGTGGAGGCCCAGTCTCTGGATTAATTTAAGAAAGAGTTGGATAGAGCTCTCAAGGATAATGGAATCAAGGGTTATGGAGATAAACCAGGAACAGGATACTGATTAAGGATGATCAGCCATGATCATATTGAATGGTGATGCAGGTTCGAAGGGCAGAATAGTCTACTCCTGCACCTATTGTCTATTGTTGCATCAACTGCTGAAAAATCTCAAGGTATGAAACTGGACATAACACTTGGATAAGAGAAAGACAAATACAGCCCTGTCTACTCTGCAAAATCTTGTTGATTAAAATATTCAGTCGAGTACTAAGTTGTGAAAGCTCGCTTACAGACGAGGTAAGCAACAGATTGACATCTTCATACTCATGGAATCGAACCTTACAGACAATATCACAGACACCACCATCAATCCTGGATATGGCCTGTCCCACCAGCAGGACAGACCCAGAAAAAAGTGACAGCACGATGGTACACAGTCAGAAGTTGTCCCCGGCATTGACTCCGGATCCAATAAAGCCTCATGGCTTCAGGTTAAACATGGGCAAGGAAACCCCCATTCATGAGGCGCAGCAGAATGGTACTACAAGACAACCTTCAACATCAAGCAGCGCCTTCAAGCACCAGCTCCCCCACTGTGTATGTGGGATGTGGCAGTTGACTGCGTCCTCAGATTACACCCCAATGTCATCGGCGTACTCGAGGCACTGTGGCAGCTGAGGTTAGGAGACACTGACTGTGTGAGAGAAAGCCGCTCTTGGGCGCGCGGAGGGAGCCACGGCGGCAAACCGTTAGCACCGCGCGAGCCGACCTCCGTTTAAATCTCCCGCGCTCAACGGGGATTGGCCACTGCCCGTCACGTGGGCAGAATAACGGCGACCGGCGGGAAAACGCCGGGAATAACAACATCGGGAATGTGAGCGAAATACTGGAATTATGAGGGGGAAATCGGGAAGATGAGTGTATACGCTGGAAATGCGGGTGAAAAGATCGGGAATGTGAGGAAGAACACAGGTAACGTGAGGGGAAAGATCGGAAAAGCGAGGGAAAATGCTGCGATTGTGAGGATAAAGATAGGAAAAGCGAGGGAAAATACTGGGAATATGAGGGGAAAGATCGGGAATGTAAGAAAAATAATCTGGAGTGTGAGTGAAAATGCCAGGAATGAGAGGCAAACCACTAGGAATGTGAGGGTGAGTGAAAACATCCGAAACGGGAGTGAAAACACGGAGAATGTGAGGAGAACTAGCTGGAATGTGAGAGAAGTTTTCGAGAATATCGAGAGAAAACATCGAGGATGTGAGTGAAAGCACCTGGAGTAACAATATGGGAAAAGTGAGGGGCAAACACCAGGAGTGAATGGAAAACATCAGGAATGTGAGGGGAAATAACGTAATTATGAGGGCAGAGACAGGGAATGCAGTAAAAGCATCAGCAACGTGAGGGAAAAGACTGGGAATTTGAGTGAAAATACTAACGATGACACCTCGATCTCTCCGCACCAAAGCATTTTGAGCGTTCTCTCCATTTGGATCATAAATTGTCTTTTTAATCTGCTGATCAAAGTGAATGGTTCACACTTATCTGTGTTAAATTCCATTTGCCAAATTTTGGTCTATTCACCTAAGCTATTCATATCAATTTTTTCATGGCAACATGACCTGTGTCCTGTCTTTAGATTAGATTAGATTACTTTACAGTGTGGAAACAGGCCCTTCGGCCCAACAAGTCCACACCGACCCGCCGAAGCGCAACCCACCCATACCCCTACACATCTACCCCTTACCTAACACTACGGGCAATTTAGCATGGCCAATTCACCTGACCTGCACATCTTTGGACTGTGGGAGGAAACCAGAGCACCCGGAGGAAACCCACGCAGACACGGGGAGAATGTGCAAACTCCACACAGTCAGTCGCCTGAGGCGGGAATTGAACCCGGGTCTCTGGCGCTGCGAGGCAGCAGTGCTAACCACTATGCCACCGTTACAGGAGAGGTCCCAGAGGAGTGGAAAATAGCCAAAGTTGTTCCATTTTTTAAGGGGGGCAATAGAGAAAATCCAAGAAATTATAGGTCAGCGAATGGTGGGGATATTATTGGAGAAGATTCTTAGGGACAAGATTTACTCATATTTGGACAATTAGGTGCTTATTAATGATAGGCAGACCAGCTTTGTGCGGGTGAGACGGTGTCTCAGAAATTTGAGTGAGGTTTTTGAAGATGTCGCGCTCTCTCTCACACACATACACACAAACACACACACAATCCCTCCAATCCACCTCACCCGCACATAGAGTCATTGAGATGTACAGCACAGAAATAGACCCTTCAGTCCAACTCATTCATGCTGACCAGATATCCCAACCTAACCTCGGCCCTTTTGCCAGCACTTGGCCCATATCCCTCCTGAAGAAGGGCTTATGTCCGAAACGTCAATTCTCCTGTTCCTTGGATGCTGCCTGACCTGCTGCGCTTTTCCAGCAACACATTTTCAGCTCTGATCGCCAGCATCTGCAGCTCTCACTTTCTCCTCGAAGATTTTAACCTACTGTGAATCCTCTTACAAGGATGCCTTCCTTGAAGAAGCTCTCTTCCTCCCTCTACAAGGATTTCAGTGAGTCTCTCTCTCACTGCACACCCCAGGTCATCTCCTCTGCACAGAAGCTCTTCAGCCATGTTCTCAAACAGACTCGCTACCACAGCCACATCTCCTTCCTCAGCACCTGCCTATGGAACCGACTGATCATTCCTGAAGAAGGGCTTATGCCCGAAACGTCGATTCTCCTGTTCCTTGGATGCTGCCTGACCTGCTGTGCTTTTCCAGCAACACATTTTCAACGCATATCCCTCCAAACCCTTCCTATTCATATACCCATCCAGACGCCTTTTAAATGTTGCAGTTGTACCAGCCTCCACCACTTCCTCTGGCAGCTCATTCCATACACATACCACCCTCTGCGCGAAAAAAAAATTGCTCCTTAGGTCCCTCTTAAATCTTGGAGACCAGAATTGCACGCAATATTCCAAAAGTGGCCTAACCAACATCCTGTACAGCTGCAACATGACCTCCTAAGTCCACTACTCAATGGTCTGACCAATAAAGGAAAGCATACCAAATGCTTTCTTCACCATCCTATCTACCTGTGACTTTGCTTTCAAAGAGCTATGAACCTGCACTCCAAGGTCTCTTTGTGCAACAACACACCTTAGGACCTTACCATTAAATGTATAGGTCCTGCTCTGATTTGCTTTTCCAAAATGTAGCACCTCGCATTTATGTAAATTAAATTCCATCTGCCACGCCTCAGCCCATTGGCTCATCTGATCAAGATCCCGTTGTAATCTGAGGTAACCTTCTTAGCTGTCCTGTACACCTCCAATTTTTGTGTCATCTGCAAACTTACTAACTAAACCTACTATGTTCACATCCAAATTATTTGTATAAATGACAAAAAGGAGTGGACCCAGCACCGATCCTTGTGCCACTCCACTTATCACAGGCCTCCAGTCTGAATAGCAACCCTTCACCACCACCCTGTGTCTTCTACCTTCAAGCCAGTTCTGTATCCAAATGGCTAGTTCTCCGCCTTGTATTCCATGATCTTTGGACTGTGGGAGAAAATTGGAGCACCTGGATGAAATTCAAGCAAACACAGGAAGAGTGTGCAAACTCCTGGTTTTATCCCTGTATGAAATTATCCATATCACCAGAAGGGGCAGAAGTTTCACTGCAAGTGGAATTCATAATATCACAATGTGGAATTTCTTTATAACTAAACAGAAAATGGGAAATCTAATGAAAGAGAAACAAAGGTGAGAGTCATATAATCCAGGGACAATTAAGCAAGGTTTGTGGACAAGTATGAAACTCAATTGTAAGACAGAGATTGCAGTGATGGAGCTGAACTTGGCAAGGAGTATGATCTGTTAATAAAAATTGACAAATGGGAATAGGAAGGATTTGGAGGATATGGACCGGGTGCTGGCAGGTGGGACTAGTTTGGGTTGGAATATCTGGTCGGCACGGACAGGTTGGACCGAAGGGTCTGTTTCCATGCTGTACATCTCTATGACTATGACTCTATGACAATGACAGTACCATGACCATTGTGTCACATTGATAGGGATCAACGCTGTTCTACAACAGTATCAGACATTAATACAGTATTGTGTTTTTTTACTGTGACAAGGGTTAATCCTGTTATATTTACAGTGTCCAAGGTTAATCCTGGAGTGTTTCTAGCCACTGCCACATTATCCTTTTATGATGTAACATTGCAATGCTGCAATTCATACAGATATATTCTGCAGTACTTAAAGTCATAGAGTCATGGAGATGTACAACATGGAAACAGACCCTTCCATTCAATTTGTCCATGCTGACCAGATATCCCAACCCAATCTGGTCCCACCTGCCAGCACCCGGCCCATATCTCTCCAAATCCGTCCTATTCATATACTCATCCAGATGCCTTTTAAATGTTGCAATTGTGCTAGCCTCCACCACTTCCTCTGGCAGCTCATTCCATACATGTACCTCTGCGCAAAAAATGTTGCCCCTTAGGTCTCTTTTATATCTTTCCCCTCTCACCCCTAAACCTATGACCTCTAGTTCTGGACTCCTGCACCCCAGGGAAGAAACTTTGTGTATCTTTCCTATCCATGCCCCTCATGACATTGATAAAGTGAATTGTAAAGTGTTCGTGGTGAATGTTAAGTATATTAGTGTCATTTTCTAAAGAATTTGAGTTTCAAAATATTGGCAAATGGTTGTTGTTTTTTGTGAATAGGTCTAAAAATGAATGAGAGACAAAACAGAAGTTGGTGCAAAAGCTCAGTAGATCTGGCAGCATATCTGAAGGGAAATTAGAGTTAACATTTCGTGTCTGGTGACCCTTCCTCAGAACTAATAGTAGCTAGGAAAATGTTGGTTTATATGCAGAAGATACGGTAGACTGAGAAGGTAAGGAGAAAACGATAGGTAAGGATAGAGCCCAGAGAGAAGAACAGTTGGACATTCAAAGGAGTGGATAACGATCTAACTAGAAGGGTGAATAGCTGTTAACAGAAACTTTTAGTGACTAGCAATAGGTAATGTGTAATGTGATAACAAGGCCTGGTGTGTGGGGTAGGGGAATAGAAAACGGGCAAGATCAGGCCCTAAAATTAATGAACTCGATATTAGTCCAGAGGCTGCATGGTCTCCAAGTGGAAAATGAGGTGTCATTGTTGTTGAGCTTGCGCTGAGTTTCGCTAAAACTTTGCAGCAAGCCTGAGACAGCGATATTGGCCAGGGAACAGGGTAGTGTGTTTAAGTCAAAAGGTGTGGCGCGGAAAAGCACAGCCAGTCAGGCAGTATCTGAGGAGCAGGAGAGTTGATGTTTTGAGCATAAGCTGTTCATCAGGTGTGTTAAAGTGGCAGGCAACTAGAAGCTCAAAGTCTTTTTTTTTGTGGGCTGAATGTAGATGTTCTGCGAAGCAGTCACTCAGGCTACGGTTCCTTTTCTCCAATGTAGATGAGACCAGCATTCGCAGTTTTTAAAAATCAATTAGGTCAGTCTTTCCAGCATCATCATGTGCCCCTAGCAGTTTGAATCGAATTTTGATTATGTTCTAGATTTTATGACCAGAGAGAAAACATTAAGCCATTGGCTTTGCAGAATCTGGGATGAGCAAATTTCTAAAAAAAAGTTTAAAAACTTTTAGGCAGTACACAGGAGACTTAACTGGGGTGTTGAAAGCAAGTACAGTCTCTTCTCGATAAAAGAGGGTTGTTCAGAGCAGTTAAGGAAATACTTTGGTATAAGACTTACAGTTTTTGAAAACATCCAGACGCAGAGTATTTGATTAGAACTCTGCAGATAGTTTAGGACTGAGAAAATGTAAGCTGTCAGCACTAGGGATATTCAAGCAAAGGACCTCATAGCACATGGGGATTGGACTTGGGAAGAGGTTATTGAACCAAATCTATAGATTTAAAGGGAATATATTTCTTTGTTTTTTTTCAGTAACATTGTTAAAGACGTGTCTTTAATTTGACTTGTGTTTTGGAATCTTTTAAGCTGTGTTATATTTAAATAGCTTGGTTTGGTTTATTGTTTCTTTAATGTGTAATAAACTTCTCGTTATTGTTAAAACCAAATCTGCAGTTTTGTGTGTTGACATTTCAGTGAATGACCACTAAGAGTGCAGCTCCAACAATCCTCAGGAGGCTTGACAGCAACCAGGAGAAAGCAGCCCACTTGATTGGCACCAAAGCCACAAACATCTATTCCTTTCCACCACAGACGTACAGTAGCAGCAGTGTGTACTATCCACATGATTCACAGCAGAAATTCACCAAAGATCCATAGACAGCACCTTCCAAATCCATAGCCACCTTCATCTAAAAGGACAACAGCAATAGATAAATGGCAACCACCTGCAATGAGCCTACCAAGGCTCCTTAGGTAGCACCTTCCAAAGCTATAGCCATCACTATTTGAAAGGACAAGGGTACCAGATGTATGGGAACACCACCACCTGCAAATTCCCCTCCATACATTACCATGATTTTGAAAAATATCACTGTTCCTTCAATGTCGCTGGATCCAAATTCTGGAATTCTCTCACCAATGGCATAGTGGGTATACCTACAATCCATGGACTGCAGTGGTTCAAGAAGACAGCTCATCAACACCTTCTCAAAAGCAATGAGAGATGTGCAATAAAAATGGGCCCAGTAAGCGATGCCCACATCCCATGAGTCAATAATGCACTGGAGAGCGATATTTCCTCTGCTGGGATGAAATTTCAAAACTATATTTGGCATAGACTGGTTGTACCGCAGGGTCTGTTTTCATTCTGTATGACTATAATACTATAGCTCGATAACTTAGGCCTGTACCAGGAAATACAGTTTCACACAAATGCTATTGGAAATCTACTCACAACGCTACTGAGTGAAATTTCAACATTGAGATTAATAGATTTATTAGACAAGTCGTAGCATCCTACAGCACGGAGACACGTCCTTTGGTCCAAACTGATCCATGCTGACCAAAATGTCCATCAACGCTACATGGACATTTCCCTCTACCTGGCCCATATCCTTCTAAACTTTTCCCATTCTTGAATTTTTCCAAATGCCTCTTTAATTTTTTTAATGTACCTGCTTCAACCAATTCCGATGGCAGCTCATTCCACATGTGTGCCATCCTCTGTGTAAAAAGGTTGCCCCTCAGGATCCCTTTTATTCTTACCCCCCTCTGACCTTAAACTGATGCCCTCAAGCTCTTGATTCCCAAACCCTGGAAAAGTACTGATTGCATTCACCCTGTCCATGCCTCTCATGATCTTAAACACTTCTATAAGATACCCCCCTCAGTCTCCTATGCTCTAAAGAAAAAAAAATCTCCCTTTAACTCAGTCCATTGAGTTCTGGCAGAATTCTTGTAAACTTCATTTGCATTCTTTCCAGTTTAAAAACGTCTGTCTGATAGCAAGGTGACCAAAACTGAACACAATACTTGAAGTGTGGCCTCACCAACATCCTGTACAACTGCAACATAACTTCCCAACTTTTATACTCAGTGCCCTGACTGATGAAGGCCAGTGTGCCAAAAGCCGACTTCACTGCCCTGTCTAGCTGTGCCTCCACTTTCAGAGAACTGTGCACCTGAACTCCAAGCTCCCTCTGTTCCACTACACCCGTTAAGAGTCTCTCATTCATCATAAAACTCCGACCTTGATTTGACTTTCCAAAATGCAAGACCTCACAGTTATCTATATTAAACTCCATTTGCCATTTGTTGGCTCAATTCCTCAACTGATCAAGTTCGTGCTGCAATTTCTGACAACCTTACTCACTGTCCATAATACATCCTATTTTAGTGTCAACTGCAAACTTATTAATCATGCCGTGTACATTCTCGTCCAAATCATTGATGTAGAGTCATTGAGATGTACAGCATGGAAACAGACCCTTTGGTCCAACTCGTCCATGCTGACCGGATATCCCAACCCAATCTCGTCCCACCCGCCAGCACCCGGCCCGTATCCCTCCAAATCCTTCCTATCCATATACCCATCCAGGTGCCTCTTAAATGTTGCAAGTGTACGAGCCTCCACCTCTTCCTCTGGCAGCCCAGTCCACACACATCACAGTCTGAGTGAAAAACTTGCCCTTTAGGTCTCTTTTATATCTTTCCCCTCTCACCCTAAACCTATGCCCTCCAGTTCTGGACTCCTCCACCCCAGGGAAAATACCTTGTCTATTTACCCTGTCCATGCCCCTCATAATTTTATAAACCACTATGAGGTCACCTCTCAGCCTCCGATGCTCCAGGGAAAACAGCCCTAACCCATTCAAACTCTCTCTATAGCTCAAATCCTCCAACCCTGGCAACATCCTTGTACATCCTTTCTACATAGAACATAGAAGAATACAGCGCAGTACAGGCCCTTTGGCCCTCGATGTTGCGCCGATCCAAGCCCACCTGACCTATACTAACCCACTATCCTCCATATACCTATCCAATGCCCGCTTAAATGCCCATAAAGAGGGAGAGTCCACCAATGCTACTGGCAGGGCATTCCATGAACTTACGACTCGCTGAGTGAAGAACCTACCCCTAACTTCAGTCCTATATCTACCCCCCCTTAATTTAAAGCTATGCCCCCTTGTAATACCCGACTCCATACGCGGGAAAAGGTTCACACTGTCAACCCTATCTAACCCCCTAATCATCTTGTACACCTCAATCAAGTCACCCCTAAACCTTCTTTTCTCTAATGAAAACAGCCCCAAGTGTCTCAGTCTTTCCTCATACGATCTTCCTTCCATACCAGGCAACATCCTGGTAAACCTCCTCTGCACCCGTTCCAGTGCCTCCACATCCTTCCTATAGTATGGCGACCAAAACTGCACACAATATTCCAGATGCGGCCGCACCAGAGTCTTATACAATACTTTCTGAACCCTTTCAAGTTTCACAACATCCTTCCGTTGGAAGGAGACCAGAATTGCATGCACTATTCCAAAAGTGGCCTAATTAATGTCCTGTACAGCCGCAACATGACCTCCTAACTCCTATACTCAATACTCTGACCAATAAAGGAAATCATACCAAACGCCTTCTTCACTATCCTATCTATCTGCAACTCTGCTTTCAAGGAACTATGAACTTGCACTCCAAGGTGTCTTTGTTCAGCAATACTCCCTAGGACCTTACCATGAAGTGTATAAGTCCTGCTAAGATTTGCTTTCCCAAAATGCAGCACCTCGCTTTTATCTAAATTAAACTCCATCTACCACTCTTCAGCCCAATTGGCTCATCTGATCAAGATCCCGTCGTAATCTGAGCTCATCTTCGCTGTCTACTATGCCTCTAATTTTGGTGTCATCATCTGCAAACTTACTAATTGTGCCTTTTAAGCTCACATCCAAATCAATAATATAGATGATGAAAAGTAGTGGACCCAGTACCGATCCTTGTGGCACTCCACTGGTCACAGACCTCCAGTCTGAAAAACAACCCTCCACCACCACCCTCTATCTTCTACCTTTGAACCAGTTCAGTATCCAAATAGCTAGTTCTCCCTGTATTCCATGAGATCTAACCTTGCTAACCAGTCTCCCATGGGGAACCTTGTCGAACGCATTGCTGAAGTCCATGTAGATCACATCTACCGCTCTGCCCTCATCAATCCTCTTTGTTACTTCTTCAAAAAACTCAGACAAGTTTGTGAGACATGATTTCCCTTGCACAAAGCCATGCTGACTATCCCTAATCAGTCCTTGCCTTTCCAAATACATGTACATCCTGTCCCTCCGGATTCCCTCCAACAACTTGATCATTACTAATGTCAGGCTCATTGGTCTATAGTTCCCTGGCTTTTCCTTACCACCTTTCTTAAACTGTGGCACCACATTAGCCAACCTCCAGTCTTCCGGCACCTCACCTGTGACTATCAACGATACAAAAACCTCAGCTAGAGGCCCAGGAATCACTTCCCTAGCTTCCCACAGAGTTCTAGGTTGCACCTGATCAGGTCCTGGGGATTTATCCACTTTTATGCATTTCAAGACATCTAGCACTTCCTCTCTGTAACGTGGACATTTTTCAAGATGTCACCATCTATTTCCCTACATTCTATATCTTACATGTCCTTTTCCACAGTAAACACCGATACAAAATACAAACTGCAATGGGCACAGTACCGACCCCTGAGGTACTCCATTAGTCACAGGCCTCCAGCCTGACAAGCATCCTTCCACGATTACCCTCTGCTTCCTACCATTAAGTCAATTGTGTATCCAGTTTGTCAGCTCCCCCTGATTCCATGTGATCTAACCTTCCAGAGCAGCCTACCATGCGGAATCTTATTAAAGGCCTTACTGAAATCCATATAGCCTGCATCTACTGCCCTGCACTCATCAATCTTCCTCACTTCATCAAAGAACAAATATGTGAGGTATGATCTCCCATGCACAAAGCCACGCTGACTATTCCTAATCAAAGTCGAGAGTGTGGTGCTGGAAAAGCACAGCAAGTCAGACAACATCTGAGGAGCAGGAGAATTGACACTTCGGGCAAAAGCCCTTCATTAGGAATGAGGCTGTCCTGATTCCTGATCAAGGGCTTTTGCCCAAAACGTCAATTCTTCTGCTCCTCAGATGCTGCCTGACCTGCTGTGCATTTCCAGCACCACTCTCGGCTCTAACCTCCAGCATCTACAGTCCTCACTTTCACCTATAGAGGAACCGTGATTATCTGATTACCAATTATCTGAAGAAGATCCTGAGGTCCCAATAGAAACATTCCATCAAAGACGTGTTTCCAGCAGTGATCGTATCTTTTGTTTACAGTGATTAAACAGATACCGTCTCCAAATGACTGACTGCCCGCCCTCTCTCTCTCTCCTCACACTTGCCCTGGGGTTCTGCACAGCGGTGTACACTAAACCCCCACCTTCCCCAGATAATCTCTCCAACATTGTCCTGTACAGGACAAACATGGAACCTGTCAAAAGGTTGCAGTAAAACATGTGTGTGCGTGCGCGCTATTTGGAGACTTACCTCACAAAGGCAACAGCAGCATCAGTCGTATTGTTGGTGTCTAGTCTGGCTGCCCCGGGGCAGGGGGGCACACGGGTGAGTGTTGGGCGGGGCAGGGGGCGGTGTTGGGGTTGGGGGCAGTGTTTTGGATGGAGCAGGGAGTGGGGTTGGGGGCGGGGTCTTGTGCACCGTGTGCTGCTGCTTGTCTCCTGAACAGGGAGCAGACTTTAAAAACTCCAAGCCCCAGAGGAAAAGCATTTAATCGATTAACTGAATAATCGATTATCCGACCGAAATAGTGCCCGCCCATCTTGTTCAGATAATCGAGGTTCCCCTGTGTTCCTAACCAAACCCTGTTTTTCCAAATACATGTCTATCTTATCTCACAGAGTCTTCTCAAGTAACTTATCTACCACAGATGTTAGGCTTACTGGTCTATAGTTCCCAGGTTTTTCTTTGAATAACGGCACAACATTCGCTACCCTCCAGTTTTCTAGGACATTACTGTGGCTAACAATGATGCAAAAATATCAGCCTGGGCCCACGTAATTTCTTCTCTAGGCTCTTGCAGTGTTCTTTGATATTCTGGTCTGTACCGGGAGATTTATCCACTTTCATACTTGTAACACATCCAACTCTTCCTCTAATATTATTTGGACTGTGCCCAATATATGACCACTAACTTTCCCAAGTTCCCACGTCTTCATGTCTTTCTCCATGGTAAACACAGAGTAGAAATATTAATTGGGGACTTCACCCATCTCCTGCGATTTTACACATACATGTACACTGTGGTCCTTGAGGGGTTATTCTCTCTCTCTAGTTATTCAGTTTCCTTTAATATACTTCAAACTTCTTTGGATTCACCCTAATTTTCTCAGCCAAGGCTATCTCATGCCCCTTTTCACCCTCCTGATTTCCTTCTTCAGAAAAACCCTGTATCCTCTATATACCTCCAGGAATTCCCTTGACCCCCAGGTGCCTGTACCTGAGCTATATCTTCTTTTTTCTGGTCAAAGGCTCAATATCTTTTGCCATGCAGCGTTCTCTATTCCTGCCAACATTGCCTTTCACCCTCACAGGAACATATAGACCATGAACTCTAGCTATCTCACTTCTAAAGTCTATTAAGAATTTCAGAACCAAGGTAGTTAAATAGAGTTGGGATGAAGGTTAGCCACAGTCTCAACAAATGAAAGAAATTTGAAATGTAGGCACTGCTTTCAAGCAGCATACACCACAGCAACTTTGCAAACAGGAGAATTCTATCACTTCATTAATGATATCATCTGATCAGACGCTCTGTTGATGTTGTTTCTGGGATAAATATTGACCGGAACATCAAGGATAACTGCTATATTTTTCTTTAAAATAATGCTGTGATACTTATACATGTGTCTGAAAGGAGAGACAGACTTTGTTTAATGACTCTTTGGAAAGATGGTGGATCCAACACTGTAGCACTCCATTGCAGGTAGATTTTACACATAAATCTCTGAATAGGGATTGAGCTCACAACCTTCTTGATCAGAGATACCGAGACATGTCCTTGAGCAGCAGAGGACAGGATAAACATCAGAATAGATAGAAACATGGAAGATAGGAATAGGAGAAGGCCATTCAGCCCCTTGAGCCTGCTTCGCCATTCATCACAAATATGGTTGATCATCCAACTCAATAGCCCAATCCTGCTTTCTTCCCATAAGTTTTGATCCCATTTGCCCTATGTGTGATACCTAGCTACCTCTTGAATACATTCAATGTTTTGACATTAACTACTTCCTCTGGTAATGAATTCCACAGGATCAACACTCTTTGGGTGAAGAAATATCTCCTTATCTCCGTTCTAAATGGTCCACCCTGAATCCTCAGACTGGGCTCTGGATGCACCCAATATCGGGAACATCCTTCTGCATCTACCATATCTCGTCTTGTTAGAACCTTATAAGTCTCTATGAGATGCCCCCCTTCATTCGTCTGAACTCCAGCAAAAACAATCCTAACCGAGTCAATCTCTCCTCATAGTTCAAACCCACCATCCCCAAAATCAGCCTGGTAAACCTTTGCTGTGCTCCCTTGAGAGAAGGAATGCCAGTCACTTCATGAAATTTTCATTTATTCCAGTTCAGACTTTCCCCTGTGATCAAGAGGTCAGGTAGCAGAACTGATTGAAAGATAGCACTTCATTTCTGTCCAAATAATTATCCAATGCCCTTTTGAATAACTCAATTGAACTTGCCTCCACTACATTGCCAGGCAGTGTGTTCCATACCCTAACTACTTGCTGTGTGAAGAGTTTTTCTCACATTACCCTTGCTTCATTTGAATATCACTTTAAATATATGCCTTCTCATTCTTGTTTCTTCTGTGAGTGGGAATAGCTCAATCCAGCTTGCTCATGATCTAGTCTCCTCCCATCTTTCTTCTCTCCAAAGAGATTAGACATAACTTCTTCATAACTGGTTTCTTGTTTCTAGAAGCATCCTTACAAATCATTTCTGCACTTCCAATGTGTTCACATCTTTCCTATAACGTGGTGCCCACAAGTGTACACAGTACTCCAGCTGAGGCATAACTAGTGTCTTGTATAAGTTCAACAGTATATTCAATGTTTCTACAAATACAACCCAGTGCCCTATTTTTATTGTCTTCCCTGTACTAATTGTGCGTCTTAAGCGATCTATGCATTCTATCACTTTGATCCTTTCCTCCCTCATGTATTATCAACTGATTCTATTTAGCCATCTGAGTAGTTTAAATCTCACTTGCCAACATTCCTGGGAACACTCAGAACATTCATTGACTCTTTGAGACAATATTGGTGAATAGTTAATGTGCGGCTAATGGCAACAGGTCCCTTTGAATAGCTGGAAGTGGAAGAAGCAGCAGCAGAGTTTAAAGGAACCCGGAAGGCTACAGCTAAGGTGAGATAGTTTGTTTTAAAATTACTTAACGGTAGCGGGCAGCGGTGTTTTTTTTTCTCTTCCCAGAAAGAGCGGGAGCAGCAGGCGGGAGTGACGAAGACCAGAGGGGCAGCCGGGACCCGGAAGCAGGTATAGCGTAAGCTTATCTGGGTAGGTATTTTTCCCTATAAAAGCGCGCAGGAGAAGAACCCGAGGCACTACAGAGGTAGTGCCTCCCACCCGCCCTCCTCCTCTAACCTAATAATAAGACCCATTGTGGTAAGTAGGTAATACTGCATTTTGCTTGTTCTATTCTTTAGACCCAGTTTTTTTAAAAAAAAGGTTACTTTTAGAAGGATGGCAGTGAAAGCAGTGCAGTGTTCCTCTTGCAACATGTTTAAGGTGAGGGATGCCATGGGCATCCCTGCTGATTACACTTGCAGGAAGTGCACCCATCTCCAGCTCCTCCAAGACAGTGTTAGGGAACTGGAGCTGGAGTTGGATGAACTTAGGATCGTTCAGGAGGCAGAGGGGGTCATAGATCGGAGCTTTAGGGAAGTAGTAACTCCAAAGATTGCAGACAGATGGGTGACAGTGAGGGGGACTGGGAGGAAGCAGCGAGTGCAGGGACCCCCTGTGGCCGTTCCCCTCAAGAACAAGTATACCGTTTTGGATACTTGTGGGGGAGGGGGACTTACCAGGGGTAAGTAATGGGGCTCAGGCCTCTGGCACGGAGCCTGTCCCCGTTGCTCAGAAGGGAAGGGTGGAGAAGAGCAGAGCAATAGTAATTGGAGACTCGATAGTTCGGGGCACAGATAGGCGGTTTTGTGGGGACGAGAGAGACTCACATTTGGTATGTTGCCTCCCAGGTGCAAGGGTACGTGATGTCTCTGATCGTGTTTTCCGGGTCCTTAAGGGGGAGGGGGAGCAGCCCGAAGTCGTGGTCCACATTGGCACCAATGACATAGGTAGGAGGAGGGCTGAGGATGTTAGGCAGGCTTTCAGGGAGCTAGGTTGGAAGCTCAGAGTTAGAACGAACAGAGGTGTTGTCTCTGGTTTGTTACCCGTGCCACGTGATAGAGAGACGAGGAATAGGGAGAGAGAACAGTTAAATGCGCGGCTACAGGGATGGTGCAGGAGGGAGGGATTCCGGTATTTGGATAACTGGGGTCCTTTCTGGGGAAGGTGGGACCTCTATAAACAGGATGGCCTACACCTGAACCTGAGGGGC
>NC_057711.1:12923683-12976210 GCF_004010195.1 Chiloscyllium plagiosum | reverse complement strand
CGTATGGAGTCAGCTATTATGAGGGGGCATAGCTTTAAATTAAGGGGGGGGGGGTAGGTATAGGACAGATGGTACGGGTATGTTCTTTACTCAGCGAGTCGTGAGTTCATGGACTGCCCTGCCAGTAGCAGTGGTGGACTCTCCCTCATTATGGGCATTTAAGCGGGCATTGGATAGGCATATGGAGGATAGTGGGCTAGTGTAAGTTAGGTGGGCTTGGATCGGCACAACATCGAGGGCCAAAGGGCCTGTACTGCGCTGTATTCTTCTATGTTCTATGCATGATATTTGGAAATGGTTTCACACTGGAGGTGACAGAGGGTGATCTATTAAAATGGATAAAAGGACTGAGGTGATATTGTAGACAGATCATTCACAATGAAGGGAAAGAGAGAGTCCTAAAATAGTTATGAAGCAAGGAGAAGAGGTAATGGCAGAAGTCTAGGACATGTGATGAGCGAATTCAAAACCCCATCATCCACTCAGAAGGGAGATGCTTCGTTTGGGATAAAAGAATATAGATCAGAAGTGGAAACTGACAACATCAGAGAAATGGAGACAGAGTAACTGGCTTTCACAAAAGAGACAGTCACAGGTCTGTGAATCCAATCAAGTGATTTGTCAATCCTGTGACGTGTTATTACTGCTGGGAAAGTCATTCCAAAGCTGAAGGAAATGATTCAAAGGATGAATGCCTGCGCACAAGTTACTCACCACAGATAAAATGATGATTGAACTGTTGACTAATAACAATTCATCTCAATACATTAGTATACAACAATCCCAGACTTAAAACAAGGAAATCTCTCAGGGGCGAACAGCTATGGAAATCATTGGACGAAAATCACTTAATTCTTTCAGTGCATTCCCTCTGTGTAAGAGTTTCTGCTTGGATGCAGTCAAAGATTTTAATGAAAACTGTACTCAAAATTAAATTATGTCCAAAAATTTGCTTACCATTCTGCTTACACTCAGATACATACCATTAAACACAAAATATGTCTTAAAGCAAGACAAGCAACAAGCATTATTTTTCTTAATGAAAGATTTTATATTTAAAAAAACCTTGATAGATTTGAATATTAACTTGGTGAAGTGTTATGTATAAATACTGTTAAAAGGAGTGTTTTATTTGATACCTGTTCTGCCACCTATTTGTCCAATTTTGAATAACTGAAAATGATTGGAAGAGACAACACAGAACCATTTGCTAGTTGCATTTGTACGTCAGCCAGTTTCTTGGTAAAATTTAAACTTAACATATTGATCAATTCAATCTGTGGTGTTGGCAATGTTCTGGAAATGCCTGAAGACTCAGGTTGGGCTTGATGGAAGTTGTGTTGGAAATTCTGGTCTTTTTCCGCTGATTGATTTGACTGATGATTGGTAAACTTTTCCAAAAGTGAAAAATCTGAAAGCCGTGATGTCTGAGATAAACAAAATGGTATGACTGAAAATAAATTTATTGTATTTATATTGGTTAATATGACATTTCTTAAAACGCAGTCCTAGTGAAAGAGTCTCAAAAGAATATTTGACTTTGGATTGTATCATATACAGGGCCTTTCACACAGCATCTAGCAGCTCCATAGCTGCTTTCAAAGTGGTGATCTAGCACATTGGACCAGTTGCAAAAAAAAAAAGTAATTGTCCTTCTCTCAAATCCCTTTACCCCTTTCCCACATAACCCCATGTCACATCCATGCAACTCTATGTCACCTAATTCCCTCATCCACTTTCTTGGCTCCTCATATCTTTGTTGTGGATGACATAAAAGTAACTAGGAGGCAAGTGGTGAGGATGACACAATGTGTCCGTGGAGGAATATAGACAGTTAAGGTAAATGGAATATAATATTAGAAAATGTAAGGATGTGCACTTTGGCAGGAAGAATAGAGCAGTATGTTATTTAAATGGAGAAAGACTGCAGATAATTAGGGAACAGAGGGATTCCCATTGGTTTGGCCTCTTTTACCACAGGCGTTTTTCCAGTGCCTTGCTTAAACCATCAGCACTGTTGCTTTGTGTGTCCCACCTTATTGCAGTGAATACACCTGAGATCTTTCACCTCTTTTCCACCCTCTTGAGTTTCTTTTTTCACGTGTGGTAAACTGTTCCCAGTTTGATCTACTTTTTGTTTTTCATTGAAGGATCTCTTTTGTTCCCAATTTCTATCCCTCACGGAACGGAAGCTAGATTTTGATTTATGCACTAATGCTTATTTATCCACCATCTGTGCAGCTCTTCTTGCTGTTTTAACATTCTGTTCCTCAACATGAGCTCTTATCACTTCTGGAAGTGACTTTTCAAACTTCCCCAGCAAAATAATATCTCTAAGAGCCTCATATCTCCTTTCTACCTTTAATGCTCTCATCCATCTATCAAAGTTCCTCTGTTAAATTCTTTCAAACTCGATGTAAGTCTGACCTGTTTCTTACATTTCTGAACAGTTGTCTATATGCTTCTGATACCAATTCGTAGATATTCAAAATAGCCTTTTTAACTTGTTCATATTCTCCTGACACCTCCCCTGACAACGCTGCAAACACCTCACTAGCTCTACCTATCAACTTTGTTTGGATCAACAAAACCCGCTTCATTTCTCAAATAAGATGAAAAATACTTCTACATTATTTTCATCAAATTGAGGCAATGCTTGGATATATTTAAGCAGATCCCCACCAGGCCTTTGGCAATGATGGGTATGCTCATCATCATTATCCTTCTTACTAAGCCTACATTCACCTCCATCCTTTTGAGCAAATGTGTCTGTTTAATTGACAACTTCTGAAGTTCAAACCCTCTCCCTTCTCTCTCTTTTCTTTTTGTTCTAACAGAATGATTCTTTCCTTTTTTCCTTTCTTTGCTTTTACTGTAGTTCCAACAGTTTCAGTTCTCTTTCGTGTTCAAGCTGCTTCATCTGCAATTGAATTATAGCCATTTCCAAAGAATCTGATGGCATTTCCAACAAATTTAAATGTAGAACTATTGCTGTAACTCCAGCTTGTCTGCCAATTCCAACAGGTTTTCCTTGCTCACCTTTTATAAAACTCCCAAAATTACTTTTTTCAACGCCCGGAAAGGTTTAGTGACTAAAAAAGCCATTACCTCACTTTTGCTGTATCCATCAATAAGCAATCGAAATTAACCAGGTTTTCCGCTTCTCACTTAAGTTTTACTTAAAGGTCCAGGGCACTACGCCCAAGTCTGTTGAAATCTGCTGGGACCTTTCATACCCTAAATCTGTTCAAATCTGTCCAGATCCAGACGAGCCCCCAACCTGTTATACAGTGAATATTGAACCCCATCCCCTCTATGAACTAAAACGAAACACACAAAGAGGAGCACCTCACTCCATAATCTATAAAAAGAGTGTGAAAAGTAGTTAAATAAAATAAACCCCTGATACCCCTGTTACTTAAACAAGTAACAATTTATTTATCTAACTCTAACAATGAACAAACTCACTAAAGTATTAACAAAACAAATAAATCCTTTCCCAACTACTAACTTTCTAAATACAGGTCATTCTGGTATAATGCACATTTTGTCAACGTAAATTGACTATAATGCGATTCACAAATTGTGGGCACTATTTGGATAATATGAACTCTCTTCTGAATGGGTATAGCTATTTTCCATAGCAATCTTCTACAGTGTGATTTTCTATAGTGGGGGGTTGAGCGGAATGTGTTATATCAGAATGCTCTGTAAAGCAAGATTCTAATGGTATGCTGTTCTAATAAATAAAAGTCCCATTCATATAAAAAGGATAGAATTTAGTTTATCGAAATCACAACCAGGCAAGGTGTCTCCCAGAATGATCTGTGCCTTCTCCGTGAATTCTTCTGTCAAGAATATTAACCAGTTGTTCCTTTGGTACTGTTGTTATTTAGATGATGCTTTCTCATCTAACACATAGAGGAGGCTGTGAGAGACAACAATTCTCTCCTGAGAGCTGAGGGCCGTTGGCTCTGGCGGATAGCAGCTAGCTCTGGGGTCTTTGTCTAACTGCCCCCTTCTTTTACACTTTCAATGACACATCAAGATTTCTTACAATAGGATTGGTCCTATGTTGTCAAAACCATCAGACTCAAGTTTAACATGTTTTTGGTATCTCAGTACCTTGTTCAAATTGATTGGCTAACTTCAAAAGCCTGTTGTCTTGGTAGAAACTGCTGCTTGGCCTGCAAACTGTATGGCCTTTCAATACAAATGTTTCAATTTGGGTGCTGTCTTTATACTTGCAAACTTTCGAGCTGCAGCTCACAGATATCCGTTTTAAATTTCGAAGCACAGTAGAATCACATGATCGCTTAAAGAGACCACACAATACTTCCCCCCCAGCACTTTACAAACACCAGCTTCTAACTTCCTGACTCCCAATCTACAACTACTCTACCCAACTGCGCAACAGAAGCATCCTATAAATGGATTGGAGAAGAGCAAAGTAGGTTTGTAGCGGCTGGGACATATTGGCTACTAATGTCCATGGACTTGGAGTGTGTGTATCTGAAGCCCAAGGAGTGTGCCCTGATTTCCAATATGTAGGTCCTTCAGTATTAGCAGCAAGCTTGTTGGTGGGGATGTTGCATTTGTTTAGGGAGGTTTTCAGCATGCCTTTGTAGCATTTCCTCTGACCTGGTGATCGCTTACCATTGCAGAGTTCAGAGTAGAACACTTGTTTAGGGAGTCTTGTGTTGGATGTGCGGACAGTGTGGCATATCCATCGCAGCTGGTTATGTATGACACATGCCTAGACACTGGAGATATTTGTCCCGGAGAGGATACTCATTTTGGCACATCCGGCTTTCCAGTGGATTTGCAGGATGTTGCAAAGGCAGCACTGGTGATAATTCACCAGAGATTTGAAGTGTCTGGTGTGCATTGTCCATGTTTCTGGTGCATTCAAGAGGGTCGGGACCTTGACCACAGCGTAGACCATGAGCTTGATGCTGGGTTTGAGGTCTCGGACTGCAAACACTTTATTCCACAGATGTTTGAAGGCTGCAGTGGTGCATTGGAATTGATGTTGGATTTCATTACTAATGCCTGTTTACACCATGAGAAAGCTCCCGAATTGTTGGGAAAATGTTGGAATCTGATATTAGCAAAATGTTCAAAAATGCACTTGGAAATACATAATATTATTCTTAGAACAAATCAGTGTGGTTTTACAGAAAGGAAATCCTGTACGACAAATGTATTAGTTGTTTTGGTTCCTCAGCAGAGTAGATAAGTGGGTACCAGTCGATATATGTCGTAGATATCACCTTCTCTCCTGCTCCTCTTTCCCTGAGTTTCTTTCCCTGCTCCTTTATCTCTGCCCCTTCCATGCAGCACTTTTCCTACTCACTGCCTTACTACTTGCCTTCCTCCCCCAATTCACTGTCCAACACTTATGCCCTGCCAGACACCTCCTCCTTCTATTTTCACACACGCTTACACCCTTTCAAAATCTCTCTGATTTCCTATCACTGGCACCAAAGTATTTATCCCTGTGACTGCTAATATATTTTGCTTTCCCCCTTACAGCCAACAATTTCACAAACAAATAATTTGCCTTCAAAAGTAATTTACAGAGCAGAAAAAAGTTATTTCTTTTTAACTGCCGTCCATTTGTCCTCATATGAGTGACTCCATGGAATCACTGAGCCAATCAGAGAAGTCCATCGCACATATTGAACCGGGTGAAGTGTGTCCCCATTGAGCTATCAGGGCAGCTACAATTCACGATCCATTTTCAGATCTGCTTGAATCAGCATTTCAAAACTGTCAATATTGAGATCCACATGATACCGACAGGACCATAAGACACAGAATTTATAGGGAAAAAAATTACAGTATCATGCAACTGAACTGATATATTGAACAAACCTAGATTGCTATCAAGTCTTTCATCTTTTAGAATGGCTTGCAGGTTTCGGTTCATTAATATGTAAATCCCAGAAAGTCTTTCAAGTCACATTCCCGAGATAACTTAAAGTTTTATAAAAAATAGGTGACTTCTCAACTCAGACAATGCATTAAAGGTGTGAGGTTAGAGACTGTCTGTATCCCAATCTTGAGACTGGTTCTATTTCCAAAGTGGAATTTATAAAATATTACATAGATTGACTGCCTGCAGATTGTGTGCTTTTTGAGAAAAATAGAATGTATTCGCAAATATAATTCTGCAAATGCAAATTCACCTCAGATTTATGTGTGTAAGCGTGCATGAGAGAGTGTGAGTGTGTGAATGTGAGTGTGCATGAGAGAGTGTGTGTTTGCACGTACGCATGCTTGGTAAAGTGTGTGTAAGTGTGATGGAATATAAGCCTGTGAGAGGGTGTGTGCTTGGGTGTGCGTGTGGGGTGAGGGCATGTGTGGGTATGAGTGTGGGGTTGTATGTGTCTGTATGAGAGAGGAGCTGCATGAGTGAGTGAGTGTGTAAGTGTGTGTGTGTGTAAGACAGTGTATAGTGTAATCAGGTCACCAGTAATGTGAAATGAATCCAAGATCCCAGTTGAGGCCATCCTCATGGGTACCGAACTTGGCTATTAGCTCTGCTCAGCTACTCTGTTTTTTTGCATTGATTCCGGGAGAAGGGAGCACGGAAGAGATTGAAGTTCTCAGCCGAGGGTTCAATTTCTGCCCCACCACCGAAATGGACCCCATTAGTTTTACAGCAGGAGGATTAATCAGACAAATGAGATTCCAGAAATTCTTCCAAGATGCCAGCAGTGATCACAATGAGCCAACCGACAAACTAGAACAGTCATCAGAGAGATCTGTTGTGGACTGACCAAAGAAGGGGTTGTTGTGACATGGGGTAAACCTTCCGGCTTAATTTAAAACCAGCAACCCAGAAAATATTTATCCCGTGCAGAAATCTGTAAAAATTTGAGTGGCCAAGAACTATTTAAGGTAAAAATTAACAACTTTATTTCTTAAAGTATAACAGAGAATAATAAACTAACATTTACCATTCCTTACTCTAATCTATCTGTTACCTTCCCTTCTATAATAGTCTGATAAAACTCCCAATTAAGATGTACAAAACAACACTTCATATCTCGAAACCAGGCAGCTTTCGTTCTTTTATTTGAATCTTCCTGTGTCTTGTTCTTAGGAATTTCTGCGTCACAGGTTACTGATCGAAAAGGTACTTTTAGAGAGCTATTTTCAGGTAGTCTGCTTACATGCTGGGCTTGTCAGTTCTCCCCACCTGTTCAATTTCCCCCGGTTTTATACTCCAGAGCATTGGATTGTGTCATTGGCTTTTAAGATTGCCAATATACTCAATTCAAGCTTGATTGGAGTTTGATATATTTCGGGTATAATTTAAACTGATTGGCCGGATTCAAATTTGTTTTTGTCTCCAAGCGACGAACTAATCGAGTTGTTTGACTCAATGTTACATTGTTACCTTTTTGAGAACACTTGGTGCTGTGTCGGGTAGTTCTGCTGCTTTTAACTCTCTTACAGGTATACTCGCATCTTCATAACAGCGTCAATTTGGACCCCTTTGGAGGGTCACTGCACTGGGCTTCAAATGTTCGCTGAAGCCATCAGGAAATGTGTAAATGCGAGATTCATCAGCTGCACCCACAAGGTAGAGTAAAACATCACCCGATCACAACACAACGCAACATCATCCATGCTCTCAAAACCAATCGCAACATTGTCATCAAACCAGCAAATAAAGGAAGAGCCATTGTCATTCAGAATAGAACGGACTACTACAAGGAAGTGTACAAATAACTGAACAATCAGGAACACTACCAGCTGATCTGACCAAAAAACACACCCATGAACAAAAACAATTGATCAGGACTTTTGATCCAGTCCTTCAGAGTTCCCTACGCACTCCCCTCCCACGCCTTCTGAAGATACACATAGCCAACACACCTGGAAGTCCCATCGTGTAAGGCAATGGGACCCTGTGTGAGAACCTCTCTGGCTATGTCAAGGGCATCTTGAAACCAATTGTACAGGGGCCCACCAGCTTATGTTGCGACACTATAGATTTCTTACAGAAAGCACCCACGGAATAGTCGAACTGGCAACATTCCTCTTCACAATGGACATTTCAGCACTCATCACCAGCATCCCCCACGATGATGGCATTGCTGCACCAGCCTCAGTACTCAACTGCCAATCTCCAAGCACAATCCTACAACTCATCCGCTTCATCCTCAACCAAAATGTTTTCACCTTTGACAACCAATTCTTCATCCAGATGCACAGGACAGCAACAGGGACCAAATCTGCACCCTAATATGCCAACATTTTCATGCACAGGTTCGAACAAGACTTCTTTGCTCCACAGGACCTCCAACGAGCACATTACACTAGATATATTGACGACATTTTCTTCCTCTGGACCCATGGCGAGGAGTCACTGAAACAACTGCACAGTGATATCAACAAGTTTCATCCCACCATCAGACTTACCATGAGACTTACCTGTCTCATTCTTGGACATACACATCTCCATCAAGGACGGGCACCTCAGTAGCTCACTCTACCGCAGACCCACAAATAACCTCACAATGTTACATTTCTCTAGCTTCCTCGCTAAACATATCAAAACAGCCATCCCCTACAGACAAGCCCTCTGCATACACAGGATCTGTTCAGATGAGGAGGGACATGACGGACACCTGAAGGTACTCAAGGATGCTCTCACAAGAACAGGGTACGATGCTCAACTCATTGATTACCAGTTCTGATGTGCAACAGCGAGAAACTGTAATGAGCTCCTGAGGTGACAGACACAGGATGCAACCGATAGGGTACCCTTCGTTATCCAGTACTTCCCGAGAGCGGAGAAACTACGTCTTGCAACACACTATCAATGAGGATGAGCACCTTGCCAAGGCTTTCCCTATGCCTCCACTTCTCACCTTTAAACAACTGCCAAAGCTTAAACAGACCGTTGTTCACAGCAGACTACCCAGGCTTCACGATAACATCAGCCACAACGCATTACAACCCTGTCATGGCAACCACTGCAAGATGTGTCAGTGTTGACGTGGATACCACCATTACACGTGGGGACACCACCGACCATGTACGCGGCAGATACTCGTGTAACTTGGCGAATGTTGTCTGTGTCATATGCTGCAGGCCAGGATGCCCCAGGCATGGTACATTGGCGAGACCAAGCAGACGCTACAACAATGGATGAATGTGCACCACGCAACAATCGCCAGACAGGGGTGTTCCCTCCCAGTCGGGGAACACTTCAGCGGTCAGGAACATTCGGTCTCGGATCTTCGGGTGACCATCCTCCAAGGCGGACTTCGGGATACGCAACAATGCAAAGTGGCTGAGCAGACGCTGATAGCCAAGTTCAGTACCCATAAGGATGGCCTCAACCGGGTTCACATTACACTACAGGTGACCCCACTACACTCTACCCTGTCCCTCTCACAGACACACACACAAGCGCATAATACATACATACACACATGCACACACTCTCTCTCTCTCACATGCATGCACACACATATACGTCCTTGAGGTGAATTTGCATTTGCAGACTTATATTTGCAGGTACATTTGTTCAATATATCATTTCAGTTGGATGACACTGTAGTCTTTTGCGATAAATTCTGTTTGTTATGGTCCTGCTCCACAGCTACCTGATGAAGGTCAGCATTCCGAAAGCTAGTGCATCCAAATAAATCTGTTGGCCTATAACCTAGTGTTGATTGATTTTTAACTTTGTCCACCCCAGTTCAACACCAGCACTTCCACATCATATTTAATTCATATCATAGAGCCGGTGAGTATGTGATTAGTAACAAAAAATAGAAGTTGCTGGAAAAGCTCAGCAGGTCTGGCAGCATCTGTGAAGAGAAATCAAAGTTAACATTTCGGATGCTGCCGGACCTGCTGAGCTTTTCCAGAAACTTCTAAATTTGTTTCTAATTTATAGCATCTGCAGTTCTTCCAGTTTTTATTGAGTATGTGGTCCGTGTCTGGATGGGTGAAGCTGCAGGGTTTCCTCAGCCCTCATACCATCCGTGACTGTCATTGACCAACCCTTAGTAGAAACCTCTGTGAGGAGAGAGACTGAGATTATTAACACTGCATGGGGCCTGGTTTTGAAAACAGTCAACATGTTGATACACTGAATCTGTCATGAAGTGACAATAGATATTTCATAAGTCAGATTTGGGATGGGTTGACACTGACATCAGATGCCATGGAGTGAGTTTGAGGCTTTAATCTGGTTGGGTACTTTGTGTGGTTTCTAAATCAAGTGTTGGATAATGGGTAGAGAATTCCCAGCTGCATTTCAACCCAGGGTTTCACATACAAAGGGACAGGAGTTGGACACTCAGCCTCTCAAGCTTGTTCTGCCATTCAATCAGATGTTGGCTAATCTTGTTAAAATCCATAACCCTTTGGTTAACAAACATTAATCTATCTCAGATTTAAAATTAATAACTGATCCTGCACCCATTGCCATTTATGGAAGAGAGTTCCAAACACATAGCTCCCTTTGTGCGTAGAATGTGTGATAGTCAGATATGAGAATCCCGTCCTGATGCAGAGCCACAGAGCTTGCTGTGAGACACTCAGGAAGTTAGAAAGCCACAAAGGGATCAGTTCCATGTTTTACTTTTCTTTCAAGGCACATTGGGGACTCAAGGCTTAAATATTCCACTGCCAAAAAGACTCACTGCAGTATCAATTGGAAGCTTGTCCTCTTACAGTATAGAGAGAACATCTCAGTAGGGGGGAGGCTGACTGTATCCCGGAAGAGGAGTCCAGTGGAGACACACATATAGATCTCTCTGCAGCTTCAGACAGTGGTATTTGTCCTTCCCAGACAAGACGGATAACCTTGGCCACAACCCTGTTATAAACTGCCTCCTGCTCCCATTGTCTTACTTCCCCTCCATCTTAGCATTGGTATGTGAATCCCCCATTTAGAGCAGGCAAAACCTTTCTGTCTTAATCTCTTTCTATCAACACATAATCATGAAGAAAATGATAATCAGTTCCTGTAATCCATTCACACATTATCACAGGAGCATTTACGTTCATTGGGGTTTGTAAATTCATAATTACCTACTTTATGTAATGACAATCGACCATGTAACTGATAAACTTTTTGTTTAATCCCTATAAAAAATACTGTCTTTGTGTGTTGGGCAGAGAGTTGTGGAGAAGTGTCACCATAAGTAGGCACCATGACTACTTTTGGGGCCATTGAGAATCTCTCGCCGGCTGTCCAATAATAAAGTATCTATCATTGATTAGAAACTTGTGACGTCCAGATTTGTGGAACAAAGCAGACATCAATAACACTCTGCTATCTAATCATCTCAGGATTTAGTACCAGGTCAACTAATTTACACCAGCAGATGATCTCACTGAGGTGCTTACAACAATTCATAAATTCCCTTTGATCACAGTATAAGGAACATGTGATGTCCACAGCAGGATAGAGACCTTTAGAGGTTGGTGGGCACTGCAGGGGCTGGGGTGCCCCATTGCCCTGGACTTGTTTTAACTTGATAAATTGCTGTTACATTTCTATAAATTTCCATGACGATAGTTTCTGTTGCAATAACCCATCTAACCTACAAGCACATGTAACAGGAGTTAGCCACTTGGCCCTTCAATTCTGCTCTGCCATTCAACACGAGCACAGCTGATCTGATTTTAACCACAACTCTACATTCCTGCATAATCCCTGATAATCTTTCATCCCCTTAGTCATTAATAATCTATCTACCTCTGCCTTAAAAAAATTTAAACATCCTGCATCCACTGCCTTTTGAGGAAGGAAATTCTAAAGACTGATAACCTTCTGAGAAAAAAAAGTTTCCTCATCTCTGTCATAAATAGGAGTGCCCTTACTTTTCAACTAAAACTCCTAGTTCTCCATTCTGCCACAAGAGAGAACATGGTTTCAACATTGATCATTAAGTCCCCTCAGGAACTTAATTGTACTAATTAACTCACCTCTGACTCATCTTAACTGCAGAGGATGCAGGGCTAGATTGTCTAGTCTTTCTTCTTAATGCAATCCACACATTCCACTTATTAGTTGAGCAAGTTTTCTCTGTACAACTTCCAACACATTAGCATCCTCCCATGAATACAATGACCAGTACTACACAGAATTTCAGATGTGGCCCTCACCAATGCCATGTATAACAGAAGCATAATGACCCTACTCTTTTAGTCAATTTCCTGACAGGAAAACATTAGATTTTCATGATTAGTTTTCATGATTACTTGCTGTGTCAGCATACTAATCTTTAAGATTCATGAACTGGGACATCCATGGCAGATGGTGTGTGAAATCTTATTTAAACTTCTGGATTAAGAATCTACTAAAACCATTGCTCCATGTTGGAAAATCCCATCTAGCTCACTAATGTCCTTCAGGGAAAGAAATGTGCCATCCTCACATGGATCTGGCCACCATGTAACTCCAGACCTACAGGAATGTGGTTGACTCTCAAATGCCCTCTGAAATGATCCAGCAAGTCACTCAGTTATATTAATCATGAGAAAGTCTCAACAAAGAAAGAAACCAGATCAACCATCTGACATCGACCTAGACACCAGAAAAGACAATGGCAGAAACAACCCTATTGATCCTGCAAAGTCCTCCTCATTAACATCTGGGGACGAGTGCCAAATAGTTGTCACACAGACTAGTCAAGCAACAGGCTGACATATTCATACTCATGGAGTCATAAGTGACAGACAACCTCCCAGACACCATGATCACTGTCTCCAGATATGCCCTGCTGCACCAACAGGACAGGCGGAGCAGAGGTAGCAGCACTGTGGTATATAGTCGGGAGGGAATTGCCCTGGCAGTCCTCAACATTGACTCCAGACCCCAAGAAGTCTCATGGCTTCAGGTTAAACAATGGCAAGGAAACCTATTGTTCCCCACATACCATTCTCCCTCAGCTAATGAATCAGTACTCCTCCATGTTGAACAACACTTGGAGGAAGTACTGAGAGTGGGAAGGGCACAAAATGTACTCTGGGTTGAGGATTTCTATGTCCAGCACAAAGTGTGGCTCATAAGCAGCACTATTGATTGCGTTGGTGGAGTCTTAAAGGACATACCTGCTAGAGTAGATCTGCAGCAGGTGGTGAGGGATCCAACAGAGGGGAAAAACATACTTGATGTCATCCTTATCTATCCGTGGTAGGATTAGTAAGAGTGACCACTGCATGGTCCTTCTGGAGTCAATGTCCTGCCTTCACATTGATAATACCTTCCACCATGTTGTGGAATGTGGAATAATACTGTACTGAATGAGACTGGCTTCAAACGTACCTAGCAACTTAGCACTGGGCTTCCATGAGGTGCTGTGCGCCATCAACTTCAGCAAAATTGAACTGCAGCACAATTTGCAACCTCATGACCAGGCATATCTCCCACACAACTATTACTACCAAGTCAAGGGAGCGTGCAGGAGGACAAGTCAGGAACAGCACCAGGTATACATAAAAATGAGATATCAACCTGGTGAAGGTACCAAACAAGGCTACTTACATACCAAACAGCATAAGCAGCCAGTGAAAGAAAGGGCTAAGTGATCCCACAACCAATGGATCATCTAAGTCCTGCCACACCCAGTCATGAATTATGATGGGCAATTAAGCAACTCATTACAGAAGGGTGGCTCCACAAATATCCCTATACTCAATGCTGAAAGAGCCCAACACATCAGTGCAAAAGATAAGGCTGAAGCAATCACATCAATCTTCAGCCAGAAGTGCCAGATGGGTGATCCATCTTGGCATTCTCCAGTGGTCCCCAGCATTCCAGATTCAGCCAATTTGATTCACTCCACATGATGTCAAGAAATGTTTGAAGGCACTGAATATTGAAAAGGCTAAGGGCCCTGTCAACATTCCAGTAATAGTACTGAAGACTTTTCCTCCAGAATTTGCCACTCCCCGTGCTAATTTCAGCATAGTTACAACATCAAGCGGACAATGTGGAAAGCAGGATAATTCCAACCTGGCCAACACCACACCATCAGTCTACTCTCAATTATTAGAAAAGAGATGGAAGGTGTCATCAACTGTGCAACTAAGCAGCACCTGCTCAGCAATAACCTGCACAATGATCCTCAGTTTTGAATCCGCCAGGGAAACTCATCTCCTGACCTTATTACAGCCTTGGTTCAAACATAGACAAAAGAGCTGAACTCCAGAGGTGTCGTGAGAGTCCTTGACATCAAGGCCGCATTCGACTGAGTCTGGTGTTAAGGTGCCAATCAAAATCGGTATTGGGGGCAAACTCTGCATTGGTTGGAGTCATACTTGGCACATAGGAACATAGTTGTGGTTGTTGGAAATCAGTCATCTCAATGCCAGAACATCTTTGCAGGAGTTTCTCAGAGTAGTGTTCCATGCACAAGCATCTTCAGCTGTTTCATCAATGACCTTCCCTCCATCATAAAGTGCGGAAATTTGCAGATGATTGCACATTGTTCAGCATCATTTGCAACTTCTCGGATACTGAAACAGTCTGCGTTCAAATGCAACTCGATCTGGACAATATCCAGGCTTGGTCTGACAAGTAACATTTCCGCCACTCAAATGACTATCTTCATTAAGAGACAATCCAATCACCCATTGACATTCAATGATGTTATCATCACTGAATCCCCACTATCAACACCCTCAGTGTTACCATTGACCAGAAACTCAATTGGACTTGCAATATGAACACAATAGTTATAACACCAGGTCAGAGGCTACAAATACTGTGGCGAGTAACTAACTTCCTGACTCCACAGAGCCTCTATAAGGTACAAATCAAAAGTATGATGAAATACTTCCTCTCCTTGTTTGGATGGGTACAGCTCCTACAATACTCACAAATCTTGCCACCACCCATTTCAAGGCAGCCTGCTTGATTGGCACTGCATCCACAATCATTCACTGGTATTGGGGGTAAATTCTACATTGGTTGGAGTCATACCTGGCACATAGGAACATAGTTGTGGCTGTTGGAGATCAGTCCAACAGTCACAGAGCAGCAGTGTACACTATCTACAAGATGCATTGGAGAAATTCACTAAGGATCTTGAGCCCACAACTTCTAAACCCACAATCACTTCCATCTGGAAGAGCCTATAAGCTCCCCTCCAAGCCGCTCACCATTTCAGCTTGGAAATATATCACCATTCCTTCACTGTCACTTGGTTCACATCCTGGAACTCTCTCTCTAAGGGCATTGTGGGTCAACCTACAGCTTGTGGACTGCAGAGATTGAAGAAAGCAGCTCACTCCCAGTTTCTCAAAGGCAGCTAGGGAGGGTAATAAATGCTGGCCAGCCAGCAATGCCTACATCCCAAAAGTGAATTAAAAAATATTCTCTGCATTCAAACCTCGACAACCCCTCACCATGATAGGCAAATGAGCAATTTCTCATTTTCCCACATTATACTCCACTTGTCAGATCTTTACCCAATCACTTAGCCTCGTATGCTCCTTATGTCCTCTTCACAACTCACCTTTCTTCCTATCTTTGTGTCATCTGCAAGCATTACTACCATACCTTCATTCAAATTACTTCCATAATTTGTAAATCTTTGGGGCACCAGCACCGACCCTTGTGGTTCACAACGTGTGACATCCTGCCAACCTGAAAAAGACCCATTCTCTGTCTCATGTTAGTAAGCCAATCTTCTTTCCATACTGATGTGTCACCCCCTATACTATAAGCTTTTATTTTCATGAATACTGTTGATGTGTCACCTTACCAAATGCCTTCCGGAAAACTAAATATATGCATGTTCCTCCTGTCTGCAAATATGGGGCTCTATGTCTTCATATATATCACTTCCACTGCTGGTTTCCAGTGTGACAGTGCACCACACCGCAAGCTTAACTGCTGACTGGTAGAGTCGTGGGAAGTGTTGCCAAACAAAGAGACTTAGGGATGGAAATGTGTTGCTGGAAAAGCGCAGCAGGTCAGGCAGCATCTAGGGAACAGGAGAATCGACGTTTCGGGCATTAGCCCTTCTTCAGGAGGCAGCTCAAAGAAGAAGGGCTAATGCCCGAAACGTCGATTCTCCTGTTCCCTAGATGCTGCCTGACCTGCTGTCCAGCAACACATTTCCATCTCTGATCTCCAGCATCTGCAGACCTCACTTTCTCCTCAAAGAGACTTAGGGATCCCGGTACATAGTTCCTTGAAAGTGGCGTCATAGATAGAAAAGGTGATGAAGAAAAGCTTTGGCACACTTGACTTCATTGGTCAGAACATTGAGTAGACAAGTTGGGACATAATGTAAAGCTGTACAAGACGTCTAAAAGACATTTTAAATATTATGCACACAATTCTGGTGGTCCTATTATAGGAAGGATGTTCTTAAGCTGGAAAGAGTATACAGAAGATTCACAAGGATGTTGCCAGGACTAGAGGGTTTGAGTTACAGGGAGATGCTGGATATGCCTGGATGTTTACCCCTGGAGCATAGGAGGCTGAGGGGCGGGGGCTTTATAAAAGGTTTGTAAAATCATGAGAGGAATACATAAGGTGAATCCCAAAAGTCTTTTCCCCAGGGTAGGGGTGTCTAAAACTTGATGGCATAGATTTAAGGTAGAGGGGAAAGATTTATAGGAGACCTGAGGAGCATCTTTTTCATGCAGAGTGTGGTGTGCATATGGAGCAAATGGCCAGAAGACATGGTAGGCATGATTAAATTAGATTACTTACAGTGTGGAAACAGGCCCTTTGGCCCAACAAGTCCACACCAACATGCCGAAGCGCAACCTACCCCGACTCATTCCCCTACATTTACCCCTTCACCTAACACTACGGGCAATTTAGCATGGCCAATTCACCTAACCTGCACATTTTTGGACTGTGGGAGGAAACCGGAGCACCCAGAGGAAACCCACGCAGACACGGGAGAATTGTGCAAACTCCACACAGACAGTTGCCTGAGGCAGGAATTGAACTCAGGTCTCTGGCGCTGTGAGGCAGCAGTGCTAACCACTGTGCCACCATGCCGCCCATGATTTCAATTACAAGATTTAAAATAAAATTTGGACATGTACATGTTTGATGATACTGTGACTTTAAGCGGTGTATTTTGTCATATTGTTTTATGATGAAGGGTTGACACAGCTTGTGGGGCTTGTTTTTTTTAAAATGTTGGAACAATAGAAGCAGTCTGAACAGGTGGGGTAAAGCTCCCACAGTACCAGAATTTTTAGTTTTAACTTTCAGCAGTTGCTGGGGTCTTAAAGCTGGATGTGGAAGCTCTTATTCCTCTCTCTGTTATATCTAGAATTACATGTGAGACAAATCTATTTTACTGAATTTGCCCTTGCCAAGGGTGTGTTTATGGGATGTCACCATATTGGAACAGTTAACTAGTAGCAGTTTATATATATTATTTTGTTAAGCATTTTGATAGAGTTACAGTTAAGCTAATTCTCTTCTTTTATTTTTATTTTGTCTGTATTTGACCGTAGTGTAAAAATAAAGTGTGTTTTGCTTAACATTGAATAGTTTAATCAAACAAATTGTATCTGGAATGCATTGCCTTACACTTACTGTTAAAATAAGAAAACATTAGGGTCTAGGCTATCTTCATGATATATTTTGAGAGGGTTTAGATTGGTGCATATAAAATTGGGGGCTCTTGTCAGTATTAAGTTCTCTAATTCTGGATTGGGTTTAGGATTTTTGGACTCACAGGCAGTGAGTGTTGTGTTTTTTTTTTATTTTGGGTATTGGATTTAAACAGGGTGTGCCTTGAGTATCAATGACTATTTCAGTTGCTAAGAGTTTCCTGGGGGAGGAAGAAGTCACTTTGGGTGTTTTACAGAAATTGAGCCAGGCAAAACTTTCAGAATTGGCAAACAAGTTGAAGTTGGAATTGCCTGTGTCTATGAGGAAAAGGGAGAGAATTGTAGCAAAAAAAAATCTACACTTACAATTGCCAGCAACACAAACAGAATAATTGGAAATGGCTAAAATGCAATTGCAAATAAAGCAACTTGATTCAGAGGCAATGGGCAGGGAAAAAAGAAAAATGAAGAATAGCCTAGTAGAACAAAAAGCAAAGAAGAGGATGGCCCTAGCAGAAGGAAAAATCTATCTTAAGTGTATATGAGTTAGAATCAGAACGCTACAGAAAACACTTTAGGAATCCAAGGGGGGAACCTGGGGTCAAACGTACATAGAGTTTGAGAGGATCAAATTATTTTGATAGCTGGATAAGGGTATTGAAAATAGACCAAACATGTGACGCTCTTCGAGAGAGAAGTATTTTGGACAAATCAAAAATTCACTTCCTGAGGTATGAGAACCCATGTGGAAGAGCAGAGAGTTAAAACTGCAAGTTTAACATCGGAAATGACAGATGATTATGAGTTGGTTCATAACTCAAAGTTTGGCTTCCAACATCAATTTTAATCTGTGATGGATAGAAATTGGAGAAGAGAAATCTTTATGTAGTAAGGGAAAAGAAGATCTCATTGAAGATAGTAAACGTAGTTTGCCACAGATTAAAAAAGAAACTCATGAGGAGGAAAGAAAAGTAAAAAAGCTCAGGTGTTTCCGATGCAATAAAGTAGGCCACGTGCAGTTGCAGTATTGGTGGTTTAAAAATGGCACTGGGAAGATGGATGTGGGAAAACAGAATAAACCAGTGAGTTTTGTTGAAGTGTAAAGGAGTTCACAGTGGAAGCTTAAAATCTGCAAAATAATGTAGAACCTGGTCAGGGATTGGTTGAGAAGAAAGTGCTAGATCTCTTGAAAGAATTTACTTGTATGGGTAAAGTTTATTCATGTAAGCTAGGAGGAGCAGGTAAAGGAATTAAGATTTTGAGAGATACAAGAGCAAATCAATCTTTGATGGTGAGAGAGGAGGAGATATGTAATTCAAAAGGAATATTGCCAGGAAAAATGATATTTTATGGAATTCATGATAAGAAGTGTTCCATTATATAAAGTGAAGTTGGAGAGTCCGATGAAAAGTGAAGTTGTGGTACAAGTAATAGAGCAATTCTTGGTTCCAGAAATACAGTTTATCCTGAGTAATGATCTAGCTGGATCACAGGTGGGAATGATGACTATTGTGGTTGAAAAGCCAATGGAAAATCAGGCAACTGAGATGTCACAGGAAGTATATCCTGGTATTTTTCCTGACTGTGTGTTAACAAGGTCACAAAGCCACAGGTTGAACCAGAAAGAGAAATCAAAGAGTAAAGATCAGGAAGTTGAAGTTCAATGATCAGAAACTACACTGATCAAATGGTTGAGAGAAAACAAGGAGGTGGAGGAATATTTTTATTTCAGAGAGATCAGCTGAATTACAACAGAAAGATGAAAAACTAATACAGTTGTATCAAAAGACTTGCACAGAAGAGGAATCTATTTCAGAATGCTACTGTCTTGAAAATGATGACTTGATGAGGAAATGGAGACCATCAAGCCGATGAGAAATGGGCAGAAGTTCATCAAGTTGTATTACCAGTGGGTTATAGAAAGAAGGTATTGCGGGTAGCAGATGAATTACCAGTAGGAGGTCTTTTGGGATTAATGGAATCTCAAGCCAAATATAAAAAACATTATTATTGGCTTGGTCTGCAAAAGGATGTGTTTGAATTTTGCCAGACATGTCATATGTGTCAGGTATTTGAAAAACCTCAGGTAGTGATAAAATCAACACTCCTAATACCCATTCCCCATTTGAGGAAGCGTTTACATGAGGTTTACAAATGTAGGATCCTTCTCTAATACAAAAAGTGGGAATCAGTATTTGTCGACCATAATGGATATATCTACTAGATTTCCAGAGGCCATTCCATTATGCGGTATTATAAGTGAAAGGATTGTAGAAAAGTTACTCAAATGTTTTGCTACATATAGACAACCCTCAGAAATACAATCGGATCAAGGGTCGAATTTTGCATCAAAATTATTCAAGGAAGCTATGGATAGCTTAGGAATAAAACAATTCAAATCCACTGTGTACATTCCAGAATCACAGTGGCATTAAACTTTAAAGACCATGTTGAGGGTTTATAGTCAACGCTATCAAGAGGATTGGGAATTCCATTTGTACTATTTTTTGCAATTAAGGATGCACTAAATTCACTCCATTTTAGTTAGTTTATGGCCATGAGGGGAGAGGATCTCTGAAGTTAATTAAGGAAAAATTGGTTCAGAGACCACATATTTAGATTATGTGTCAAGTTTTAGAGAAAGATTAAATGGAGACGGTCAGGTTGGCTAGACAGCGTTTGATGAAACAGGAAGCAAGAAAGAAGTCAAAAATTCATAATTTTGCAAGTGAAGAAAAAGTGGTAGTGTGAGGGCAGTTCAGAGTCAACCACATTGATATGGGTCTGGAGTCACAAGTCAGCCAGACCGGGTAAGAATAGCAGTTTCCCTTGCTAAAGGGCATTAGTGTAAAGATAGGGATTTCCTGACAATTAACAATGGATTCATGATCATCATTAAATTTTTAATCCAAATAATTATTGAATTCAACTAAACCATCTGTTGTGGTGGGATTTGAACCCAGATCCCCAGTGCATTGTCTTGGTCTCTAGATTAACAGTTCAGCAATAATACCACTGGGTCATTGCCTCCCCTAAAGGCAAGGTTTAGTGGACCTTAACAAATCAAAACAAATTGAGTGAGGCGAATCATTTTATAAGAACTTCAGATGGAAAGAAATCTCACACGTGAACATGCTAAAAAAGTATTATGATATAGAAGGAAAGTAGAGGAGAATGTTACTGGTCACAACATAGAATGAAGAACCAAGTTCAGATGATTCTGAATTGGACATTCCTTAAGTTAAATTGGACAATGAAGTAATTTTCAAAAATTGGGATAGATTATTATGGGAAAACCGAAATGACCCAAGTTGTTACAATCAGATGGCAAGATATGAATACTTACCTCAGGAATCAGCGACCTCCATTTGCAGCAGCGGGAGTGGTGAGAGCACAGACCAGGGGGCTGCTGGGAAGCTAAACTTTCCTGTTATCTCGTGAATAGGTGGAGCGAAGGCTCAACAGGAGTGGATGTGAACACAAGGATTCCTGGACACATTAACTGATATATTTGGGCTGTGGCTCAACCCGAGACACTACACGTATCGTGTCTCCCACCCGTCCTGCTCTAACCAAACAAAAAGACTGTGTGGAGGGTTAGTAAGGTAAGGATTTTTAAAATCTCTCTTGGCAATTTAGAGCAGAGGGGATGAAGGCGAGGGCAGTTGCATGCTCCTCTTGCAGGATGTGGATGGTAAAGGTCACCATAGGTATCCCTGCTGACTTCGCCTGCGAGAAGTGCACCCAATTCCAGCTCCACACAGATCACATTAGGGAACTGGAGCTAGAGCTAGAGCTGGATGATTTTCAGATCAATCGGGAGGCTGAGGGGTTGATAAAGAGGAGTTATAGTGAGATAATTTTACACCAGAGTTACAGGATAAAGGTAGCTGGGTGACCATCAAGAGAGGGAAGCAGAATAAGCAGCCAGTGCAGGGACTCCCTGTGGTCATTCCCCTCAATGACAAATATACTGTTTTGGATACTGTTGGGGGGATATGACCTATTGGGGGAAGCCAAAGCAGCCAGGTTTATGGCACTGAGTCTGGCTCTGTGGCTCAGAAGGAAAGAGAGGCGGAATAGGAGAGTGACAATGATTGGAGATTCAATCGTGAGAGGAACAGACAGCAGATTCTGTGGTCGTGAGCAAGACTCCCGGATGGTATGCTGCCTCCCAGGTGCCAGGGTCAGGGATGTCTCAGATCGAGTCTACAGAATTCTTAAAGGGGAGGGAGAGCAGCCAGAAGTCGTGATACACATTGATACCAATGACATAGGTTGGGAAAGGGAGGAGGACCTGAAACGAGAATATAGGAAGTTAGGTTAGAAGCTAAAAGGCAGGATGAGCAGAGTAGTAATCTCAGGATTGCTACCAGTGCCACATGCTAGTGAGGCTAAGAATAGAGAGTGAGTGCAGGTGAACACGTGGCTGCAGGGATGGTTTAGGAGGGAGGGCTTCCGATATGTGAACCATTGGGATATTTTCTGTGGAAGGTGGGACCCGTACAAGAAGGATGGGTTGTACCTGAACTGGAAGGACACCAATATTCTGGGTGGGAGGCTTTCTGGGTCTTTTAGGGAGGGTTAAAACTAGATTGGCAGATCTACAGATCAGAGGATGGGGTAGCTGGTGAACAGCCAGATACAGTGTGCAGAGAGTTTGTGAGGAGGGGTAGGCACTTGATAGGGCAAAGATGCAGTCAGTGTGACGGGTTGATGTGTGTCTATTTTAAAGCAAGAAATATCAGGAATAAGAGTGATGAACTCAGAGCATGGATCGATGCTTGGAACTACGATGTCGCAACCATTGCAGAGACTTGGGTATTACAAGTGCAGGAATGGTTGTTGAATGTTACAGAGTTTCGATATTTCAAAAGGAATTGGGGAGAGGTAAAGAGGCATTGCTAATCAGGAATAGTATCACAGAAAGGGAGGTCGTCGAGAAGGATTTGTCTGCAGAGTCAGTGTGGTTGGAAGTAATAAACAGGAAGGGAGCAGTCACTTTGTTGGGCGTTTTCTACAGGTCCCCCAGTAGCAACAGAGACATGGAGGGGTAGATTGGGGGGCAGATTTTGGAAAGGTGCAGAAGTAACAGGGTGGTTGTCATGGGTGACTTTAACTTCCCGAATATTGCTTGGAACCTCCTTAGTCAAATAATTTGTCAGCTGTGTCCAGGAGGGATCCTAATGCAATATGTAGATAGGCCAATTAGAGGGGAGGCCATATTGGATTTGATATTTGGCAACAAACCATGCCAGGTTTCAGATCTCTTGGTGGGAGAGCATTTCAGTGATAGTGATCACAAATTCCTGAGCTTTATTATATTCATGGAGAGGGATTGGAGCAGACAGTATGGGGAAGTATTTAATTGGGGGAGGGGGAATTACAATGCTATTAGGCAGGAACAGGGGCACCTAAATTGGAAACAGGTGTTCTCAGGGAATTGCACGAAAGAAATGTGTAGGTTTTTCAAGAAGCACTTGTTGATCATGCTGGATAGGTTTGTCCCACTGAGGCAAGGAAGGGATGGTAGGTTGAAAGAACCTTGGGTGACAAAGGATGTGGAACATCTAGCCAAGAGGAAGAAGGAACCTTAGTTAAGGTTGAGGAGGCATGAATCAGGCAGGGCCGTGGAGCGTTACAAGGTAGCTAGGTAGGAACTGAGTAATAGACTTAGGAGAGCTAGAAGGGGGTATGAAAAAGCTTTAGTCAGTATGATTAAGGAACACCCTAAGGCATTTTATACTTAGGTGAGGAACGGTGGGGCGGCACGGTGGCTCAGTGTCTATCACTGCTGCCTCACAGTACCAGGGTCCCAGGTTCATTTCCAGCCTCGGGCGACAGTCTGTGTGGAGTTTGCACATTCTCCGCATGTCTGCGTGGGTTTCCTCCGGGTGCTCCGGTTTCTTCCCACAGTCCAAAGATGTGCAGGTCAGGTGAATTGGCCATATTAAATTGCCCATAGTGTTAGGTGCATTAGTCAGAGGGAAATGGGTTTGGGTGGGTTAATCTTCAGAGGGTCAGTGTGGACTGGTTGGGCTGAAGGGCCTGTTTCCACACTATAGGGAATCTAAAAAAAAAAGATGATGGCCAGAGTGAGGGTAGGGCTGATCAGGGATAGTGGGGGGAACTTGCACCTGGAGTCAGAGGAAGTAAGGGAGGTCCTTAATGAATACTTTACTTCAGTATTCATTATTGAGAGAGACTTTGACGTTTCTGAGGACAGCATGAAACAGACTGATGTGCTAGAAGAGGTTGATGTTAGGAAGGAGGATGTGCAAAAAATGTTAAAAAAACACAAGGATAGATAAATTCCCTGGGCTAGATGGGATATACTCGAGGTTACTACAAGACACAAGGAAAGAGATTGTCGTTCCTTTAGCGATGATCTTTGCATCCTAATTGTCCACTGGAGTAGTGCCAGATGATTGGAGAGTAGCAAATGTTATTCCCTTGTTCAAGAAAGGCAATAGAAATAATCCTGGGAATTGCAGACCAGTCAATCTTATGTCGATGGTGGACAAAGTACTGAGAGACAGGATTTATGATTACTTGGAAAACCATAGTTTGATTGGAGATAGTTAGCGTGGCTTTGTGAGGGGCAGGTCATGCCTCACAAACCTTATTGAATTCTTTGAGGATGTAACAAAACATGTTGATGAAGGTAGAGCAGTGGATTTGGTGTACATGGATTTTAGCAAGGGAGTTGATAAGGTTGCCCATAGAAGACTGAGGGGAGTGGTAGATGGAAAGTTCAGCCTGGAGCTCAGTGACCAGTGGTGTTCTGCAGGGATTGTTCTGGGATCTCTGCTCTTTGTGATTTTTATGAATGACTTGGATGAGGAAGTGGAAGGGTAGATTAGTAAGTTTTCCGATGACACAAAGGTTGATGGAGTTGTGGATAGTGTGGAGGGCTGTTGTAGGTTGCAATGGGACATTGACAGGATACAGAACTGGGCTGATAAGTGGCAGATGGAGTTCAACCTGGAAAAGTGTGAAGTCATTCACTTTGGAAGGTCAAATTTGAATGCACAATATAGGGTTCAATGCAGGATTCTTGGCAGTGTGGAACAACAGAGGGATCTTGGGGTCCATGTCCAAAGATCCCTCAAAGTTGCCACCCCAAAGTTGATAGGGTTGTGAGGAGGTGTATACCTTGTTGGCTTTTATTTGCAGGAGAATTGAGATTAAGAGCTGTTGGGTTATGCTGCAGCTCTGTAGAGCCCTGATTAGACCACACTTGGAATATTGTGTCCAGTTAGAGTTCTCTCATTATAGGAAAAGATGTGGAAGCTTTAGCAGGAGTTCAGAGGAGATTTACCAGGATGCTGCCCGAATTGGAGGGCATGTCTTATGAAGAAACATTGAGAGAGCTAGGGTTTTTTCTCATTGGAGCAAAAAAGGATGAGGTGATTTGTTGATCTTGAGGGGGCATAATTTTAGGGTAATTCGAGGAAGGTGTAACGTAGATATCAGAAGTAGGTTCTTTACACAGAGAGTAATGAGTACCTGGGATGCACTGAGAACAGTGGTTGTAAAATCAGATACATTAGGGACATTTAAGCAACTCTTGAATAGGCACATGGAAGGTAGTGGAATGCAAGGTATGTAGGTTAGTCTGATAAGATCATAAGACATAGGAGTGAAAGTAAGGCCATTCAGCCCATCGAGTCCACTCAATCATGGCTAATGGGCATTTCAAACTCCACTTACCTCCACTTACTCTCTCCGTAGTCCTTAATTCCTTGCAAGATCAAGAATTTATCAATTTCTGATCTTAGAATAGGATGAGAAGCTGGCACAATATCGAGGCCAAAGTGCCTGTTCTGTGCTATACTGTTCTTTATTCTATGTTCTATGTCAGAGGGAGCTGGGAAGTACTAATCTGATTATGCGCAATATAGATATAGTTAATGCTGTTCCAATTAAGCAACATCCTTATAGATTTAACTCTCTAAGGTTGGCACAGGTTCAAAACGAAATTGAAGAGAGTTGCAGCAAATGGAGCTCATCCATACTAATAATGCCAAAACCAGATGGTCCCCAATGATTATGTGTGGACTGTCACAAAGTCAGTGTGGTTACAAAATTTGATTCACATTCTATTCCAAGTTTTGAAGACTGAATTGAGAAGATCAGACAAGCAACTCATATATCAAAGTTGGACTTGGAGGATATTGCAAGTACGTTTATCCAAAAGAGCAAAGGAAATTGTGACGCTGAATCAACTGTACCAGTTTAAACTCATACTGTTTGATATGAAAAATGTGCCAGCCATATATCAAAGATTAGCCAATAAAGTCATTTTGGAATTACCCAATTAGAGCATAAGAACTAGGACCAGGAGTAGGCCTTCTGGCCCTTCGAGCGTGCTCCACTATTCAATAAAATCATAGCTGATCTTTTCATGGCCTTAGCTCCACTTACCTGCGCTCTCACTGTGCCCCTTAATGCCTTTATTGTTCAAAAAAATGATAAATTGTGTGGTGATTTTTAGTCACACATGGAAGAAACAGTTGAAGCATCTGTCGAATTGTTTGAATGACCTCAGGAGGTGGACTTGGTGATAAATCTGACTAAGAGTGAATCTGCAAAAGTGCAAGTCATTGGCCCTGTAGGATGTGAAAAACAAGGTTATTGGGGAATTTCCCATTCCATTGACAAAGATTCCTGAGGGAAGCTCGTATCGAATTTTAGCGATGTGATTGTCCCACTGACTGACTTGTTGAACAAGTACAGAAAATTTCAGTGGACGGGGGAATGTCTGATGGCATTTGGCAACCTGAAAGCTGTATTAACCACTGCCCCAGTGTTAGCCATGCCTAGTTATGCAAAACCATTCAAGATGGTAATCAGAGTGAGTAATGTAGGTGTTGGTGCTGTACTCTTGAAAGGAGATGATGAAATGATAGAAAAATCTACTTGGTATTTTTCCAGCAAATTGAATAATCATCAACAGAAATGTTCCACAATTGAGAAGGAGACCCTGAGTTTAGTGTTGATGTTCTGACGTTTCAACATTTATATTGCCAGTAATGTGTCTGAGATAATTGTATATACTCTTCATAACCTCCTAAAGCTTTTGGAAAAAATTAAGGAAAGAATTCCAGACTGTTTATTTTACTGAATTTGCCTTTGCCAAGGATGTGTTTATGGGATATTACTCTATTGGAACATTTTATTAATAGTAACTTCATATATTATTTTGTTAAGCATTTTGCTAGAGTTCCAATTAAACTAATTCTTTTCTTACATTTTTATTTTGTCTGTATTTTAATTGCAATGTAAAAATAAAGTATGTTTAGCCTAATGCTGAATAATTTGACCAATTAAATTGTTTCTGGAGCACAACATCTTATATTTTCCTTCAAAATAAGATAAATTTAGGGTCTGCGCTATCTTCTTATTATATTTTGAGGGCATTTGATCCGGCCATGAATAGTCAAAGTTTAGAGGGACGTGGGCCAAATGCAGGCAAATGGGATTAGTTCAGTTTAGGAAAATTGGCGTGGATGAGCTGCACTTTGAAGGGTCTGTTTCCCAAATGGACGACTATATGGTTGCCAGCCTAATTCCTAACACACTCAGGATTATTGAGCAAATACTATCCAATTGTGGAATCAACAGGCTGGTAGGATGCAGTCAGCACTTTGCCAGTTGTGAACAGCCAAAGGAATATGCTGTTTGATAGAAACCATCAGATTTGTGACAAAGAGCCAACATGACTAGCATCACATTGACACTGAAACCCACATACATTCAGATGATAGATGAATCATCTTTTTAACTTTTGTCAGCATCCTGTTGGTGGTAATCACCACTCACGTTTCTACAGCTTAGTAGCAACATAAAGCAGCTAATTTCACTTTAGCTCAAAATTTTGAAATACCTTTTAATTTTAGGGTCATCTGAGGTAGACTGGGCACTATTCAGTATACCTTGGGCATATTCATCAATTTATGTGATATACAATGAGAATCAATCTGTTTCAGTTAGCCATTATCCCATAGGATAGATTTGGTGCTCAATTTTTTGATATCATGCTTGCACAGACAATGTATTTGTTAGGTCCAATTTATGAGCTTGCTAACTAGTCAATTTTATAATGCATGGAACTATAGAAACCCATACATTGATAGAGTCAGTAGTGCCTTATTCCTTTCTAAGATTAATCTATTGAAGAGGTACTGGCAAATGCCATTACCATCAAGGAATAGAGATATCTGCTTTTTTACTCCAGATGAGATAGATCAGCTGTGAGTGACACCATTCAGGTTAAAGGATGCTCCAGCATCTATTCTGATGACGGGTGGCGAGCGAGTGAGGGGAATGGAGGAGTGAGTGGGTAGGTGGAGATGGAGTCCAGTGAGAGAGAAAGAATGTTACACAGGTAAAGGATTGGATGGTAGCAAGCCAAGCAAGAAGAAAAAGCTGATAATGCTGACAGAGAGTAGGTGAAATTGGGTTGGCTGTGCGGAAAGCAACTGGTGTCATGACAGGGCCTGGTAAAGGACATAGAAAGACGTGTTCAGGTTTGAAAATTATTGAACTTAATATTTAGGCCTAAAGAGTTTAGGCTCCCCAAGTGGAAAATGAGATGCTGTTCTTCCAGCTTGCACTGAGCCTCGCTGGATCACTGCAGCAAGCCTGAGACAGAGATATTGGCCAGGGAACAAGATGTTGTGTTGAAGTGACAGGCAACAGGTAATTTTTGTGGACAGAACATCAGTGTTCTGCAACGCTACTGCCCAGTCTGTGTTTAGTCTCCCCAGTGTAGAGGAAACCATCTTGTGAATAGGGAATATGATAGACAAGAATGAATGGAGTGCAGGTAAATTGCTGCATCACCTGAAATCTGGAGTCTTGGATAGTGAGAAGGGTGATTTGAACGAGCAAGTGCTGCATCTTCTGCATTTGCATGAGAAGGTGCCACGGAGGTATTGGATGGTGCTGGGAATGGAGGAGAAGTGGATCAAGGAGTCTCGGAAAGAAGCAATCCCTGCAAAATGCTGACAAGAGAGGGGAGAGGACTTGTATCTGGCAGTCGCATCCCGTTGGAGGTAGCGGAAATGGTAGCTTTGGATATGATGGGGTGCAAAGTGAGGAAAGTAGCTCATGAAGCAAGTTGTAGCTTTTGTGTAATTCATTTTCTTATGACATGGCAGTGAACCCTTCTGTTAATTAAACCAGACACCCAGAAAAGCTCACCCCTCCTCGTAATCTGTTAAAATATGAGTGACAGAGAACTCCCAAGTTCCATGATTTAAAGAAAATAATATCAATTTATTCTTTAATGCTAAAAGTGAGCATTAAACAACAACTATTCATGATTCTAAGCCTCACTTTCTCTTAACTACTTATTACCTGCCCTCAACGCGATAACATTATACTGTTCCAATAAAACACTTATTAAAATTACATCAACTTAATTTCAAAACCATATAGCGGCTGTCATCTTTGGTGTCTGTCTTATTCAAGCTGAAGATCTCCCTGGGTCATCTTCTTTCTTTTTATTGCAAATATGTTTCATATGTAGAGGTACCATTGATAGAAGGTGTTCCTAATTTCTTGGGTCTGTCTCGATGGCAGTTACTCTGTCTGATTTTTCAAAATACATGCCTTTTTTTATATCCCCAGCATCAGATTGTCCTGTTTGCTTGATATTGGCAAAACAATAAATTCAAACTCGATTGGGTTTTAGTATCCTGGGGTATAATTTAAACTGATTGGTTAAATACAAATTGTCAAAACAGCAATCAACTCAGGTATCTATTTCACAGCCAAATGTTAAGTATTTTCAATTTTCCAGTACACTCTGAGACTGCCCTTGTAATTGCGCAGTACAGAATAGCATTCACTCTCTCTCTTAAAGGTACAGTACACACCTTCGACTTCACAACAATTTGGTTGATAGATTTGGATATAATAACGCATGAAAAAAGAATGAAGGACAAGTAGAAGACCTATTTAAGCAATTGTAGTCAGCTGATTTAATAATAAATTTAGCCAAGCATGAATTTGAAAAAGCAAGAGTAATTTACCTGGGCACATTGTCTAATGAAGATAAGCGTTGCCAAGGCCAGCAACAGCAAAAGCAAAGGCTCAAATAGAATTCCTTGCTCCTAAAATGAAATGAGAAATCATGAAATTTTTAGGAATCTGCTGGTTTTACCAGAAGTTTGTACATACTTCCAGCCTGATAACTGCATCTTCAACAAATTTGTTAGAAAAACAAGCAAAAGGGGTGTGGTCATCAGAATGTCAAGTGCCTTTGTGAAGCTGTAGGTTTTCTCAATAAATTAACTGTGTTGGCCACTCGTGATTTTTCCAAACCTTTCAAATGGCAATTGATACCAGTGACTTGGATATTGGTACAGTCTTGTTACAAGATGATGAGTTGAGAATCGAGAAACAGCTGTCGAGATGATTGAAGCCTTCCACCTGCTAAGAACTATGTAATGTGTTCTCAAGTAGATGAACAGCTTGGAGCTGTGAACAATTTAGGCAGAAGCCATTCGGTCTCTGTGAGGTCAGTAAATATTTCTTCTCTTTCCATTGAAAGCTATCTTCAGCCTTAAAAAAAGCCAGTTTATTTTTCATTCAGCAATTGCTGCAAGTTATGGTTCTTAACCAATAAGCCAGAGACTTTATATATGTGAAGCAGCCATCCTGTACCTCCTGAAAACAATGATGTGGAGGTGCTGGTGTTGGACTGGGGTGGACCAGGTCAGAAGTCACACGACTCCAGGTTAAACTCCAACAAGTTTATTTGAAATCATAAGCTTTCAGAGCGCTGCTCCTTTATCAGGAGATGTCACCTGCTCAAGAAGCAGCACTCCAAAAGCTTGTGATTTCAAATAAACCTGTTGGACTATAAACTGGTGTCATGTGACTTCTGATCCTGGAACCAATAAATGTAGCAGGAGAAGAAGGGTCACAGAGCGACATATCCTGACAAAGCAAGAGGGTGATCATAATGAACCCTGTGAACAGGAACTACTTAACTATCATTGCAATCTTTTCCTCTGACACCCAGGTTTTTACTTTCTTTCTGTGTCTATCTGTATGCATATTGTTAGAAACAAGTTTAATAAAATTTAGACGAGACCGCCAAAACTGGAAACAAGACAATTTATTCTATGATCTTGCAAGAAAGGGCATCAAATGAAGAAGCAATTGAGCAATGAACATTCAATCTAGTACACAGTTATACTTTTGAGCTGCGTGAGGTCACCTCTCCCGACTCTTACACTACCCAATCTTTCTTAGTATTCTGCCACTGCCCAGCTGTGCTCCACCCTTATTGCCCCCTTCTCTCCAAGTTGGCAATCTTTCCCTCTGTAAGTGCTGACATAAGGCTAAACTTGTATCTTGATGTTCTTTTACTTTGCTTGTAACATCTTCCATTGTTCATAAATACATTCCATTCTTGAATCTATGTATCTTTTCATGCTTGGTTTATGTGTTTCAGCTGTCTCAGCTATTTTGATTAGATTAGATTAGATTACTTACAGTGTGGAAACAGGCCCTTCGGCCCAACAAGTCCTCACCGCCCCGCCGAAGCGCAACCCACCCATACCCCTACATTTACCCCTTACCTAACACTACGGGCAATTTAGCATGGCCAATTCACCTAACCTGCACATCTTTGGACTGTGGGAGGAAACCGGAGCACCCGGAGGAAACCCACGCAGATATGGTGAGAACATGCAAACTCCACACAGTCAGTCGCCTGAGGCGGGAATTGAACCCGGGTCTCTGGCGCTGTGAGGCAGCAGTGCTAACCACTGTGCCACCGTGCCGCCCACTGCTGAGACTATTATTAATTCTGCACTAAAGTTAGTATTTAATTATCATTAAAGATAATGCTTGCTTAGCTGATATTTTTCTTGTACCCCTTTCCTGCACATACACTCTCTTGCTTTTCTATTTGTGCAAAAATAAAACACTTCTCCATTTCTTACAATTCCCCCATTTCTTTTCTTTAACCATTTGTTGTTTTTGCAATTTTATTTTCTGCCCCCTTTTCACTCTATTGTGCCGAGGTTCACAATCAAGCCATTTCTGTCCTTCTAAGTCTGTCTTTTTTCAAACTCTAGGAGTAATCTGCTCCTCTCTCTTTCTTGTGCTTCGGAGATGCCGGTGTTGGACTGGGGCTGTACAAAGTTAAAAATCACACAACACCAGGTTATAGTCGAACAGGTTTAGTTGGAAGCACACTAGCTTTCGGAGCGACGCTCCTTCATCAGGTGATTGTGGAGGGCTCGATCGTAACACAGAATTTATAGCAGAAATTTGCAGTGTGATGTAACTGAAATTATACATTGAAAAATTGATTGTCTGTTAAGACTTTCACCTGTTAGAATACAGTGACACTTCTTTCATGTGTAAATCACAAAACCCTTTTTTTTTAAGTTGCATTCTCGGGTTAGCTGTTAACAATGGTGATAGCTAGACATATTCTTCAACATATTGTCAAGTACTACTAACGCCACAATACTATACCAGTACCCGCCCATCTCTGACCCCTGTCTACCGTCCTGTCTATCTGTCTTAATCTTTTAGTTGCCAGGGAGAGGTGAGTCCACACGGCCCTTACAATTAATAACAATATTTATATATTATCAAACGTTAAAAGAGTGAAAGAGTCTTTTATCTCAGTTCATTCCTTCTTTCTCAGCTTAACTTTCAGAGGGTTGGCTGTAGGATGAGCGTGCTACTCCACCAATGGGGTGTTCACAGGACCCTTGACGCGAGTGTGATGACTCCACCCTTTCTCAGCAGTTCGGATAGCTGTCTCAGTAGTCAGGAGGGTTAGGAATGGTCCCTCCCAGCTCGGGTGAATTTTGGTATCTTTCCAAGTCTTGATCAGGACCCAATCACCCGGCTGTATACGGTGTGCTGCAAATTCGAGCGGCGGTGTCTGTACCAAGAAGCCTTTATTTTTAAGAATAGATAATGAAGAGCCAAGTGCTCCAATATAACTTTTCAAAAACTTGTCATTAAACTCAGCTGTAGGCACCTCTCCTTTCCCTCCTGGAAATGGTAGCCCAAACATCGTTTCATAAGGAGAAAGGCCGATATCGCGCCTTGGAGCAGTCCGAATGCGTAATAGCACAATAGGTAAACATTTGGTCCATGGTAATCGCGTCTCTAGGACTAGTTTAGATAATTGCTTCTTTATGGTCTGATTCATTCGTTCCACCCGCCCAGAGGAGGGTGGGTGCCAAGGAGTGTGGAACTCCCAAGAGATTTCTAATCTTGCCATTACTTCTTGCAAGATATTAGAAGTGAAATGGCTACCTTGGTCTGAGTCGATACTTTCCACTATTCCATATCGTGGGATGATACGTTTGAGGAGGGTTTTCACCACTCCTTTTGAGGTGGCTGATGACATTGGGAAAGCTTCTACCCACCCGGTTAAATGGTCTACTAGTACTAACAGGTACTTCTGTTTTCCCACTGGTGGTAGTTCGGTGTAATCCACCTGTATACTTTGGAAGGGTCTCAATCCTGGGTTTCTTCCTCCTTTGAGCTCTTCCCTTACCATTTTCTTATTGATCTTTTGACAAGTTATACATCCTGCACATATCTGTTTCGCCAACGTATTTATTCCCTTACATCCATATTTTCTTAATACTGTATCACATAATGCTTGGGAACCCCAATGACTACCCTGGTGTAAGGTGGCTAAGATGTTTCTCATGACTGGTTTACTCAGTAATTCCCTCCCATCTGGGAGGATCCACTTTCCTTCAGTTGTCTTAGTGGCTCCTATTTCTTGGAACTCTTTTTCCTCTTCTTCTGTGTATATGGGGTTCATGGGAGAAGAGTCAACTAAGGGTGTAAGACTCTGTATCCTTATTACTGTATGGTTCATAGCTGCCTCTTTGGCTATCTCGTCTGCTAGCCGGTTTCCTTTTGCTTCTAGAGTGTTCCCCTTCTGGTGTCCAGGTACATGGACTATAGCTATTTCCCGGGGTAATTTCAAATTTTTCAATACTTGTGCTATTAACTCTTCATGTACTAATTCTTTTCCTCGACTATTGATTAGTCCCCGTTCTTGCCATATCTTTCCGAAGGTATGGACTATCCCATAGGCATACTTAGAGTCAGTGTAAATTGTCCTATCCTGTTTCTCTAAATGTTTTAAAGCTTGGTTTAATGTGTACAATTCACAGGTCTGGGCTGACCATGTGTTAGGCATGTCTGCCTCCACTGTTTGGTTTTTATTACCGTCCACTACTGCATATCCATTGTGTTTTCTTCCTTCCACTACTCTTGATGATCCATCTATAAACAATCTATCCCATCATGTAAATGTAGATCTCTCAGGTCCTGTCTAACTTTGGTTTGATATTCTATGATATCTAAACAGTCGTGCTCTAATTCTCGTTTGTCCAGAGGTTCTCCCTTCCAAAGAAAGGTAGCTGGGTTTAGACAGGTGTCTGTTGCTAACACGAGGTCATCTTTCTCCATCAGGATGGCCTTGTATTTAAGAATTCGTGAATCTGTCAACCATCTCCCTGCCTTTTGGTTTAACACAGTTCTGACTTGATGGGGAGTGCTAACTACTAGCGCTCCTCCGAAAGTAAGTTTCCGGCTTTCTTCTACCAAAATGGCAGATGCTGCAATTGCCTGTATACATTCAGGCCATCCTCTTGAAACAGGGTTCAGGATTTTGGACAAGAAGGCTGTTTCTTTCCCCCTCCTTTCTGGGTTAACACTCCTAAGGCTGCTCCATCGTTTACTGTCACAAAAAGGTGAAATGGTTTCTCTAGGGAAGGAAAGGCCAATACTGGAGCTTGTGTTAGACTATGCTTCAACTCACGTAACCCTTCCTTTTCCTCTTCTGTCTAGTACAGTCCTTCGTGTTCTGATTCTGTCAATTTGTAATATAACCTCTTCGTTTTCTGGGCATAGGCTTCTATCCATAACCTGCAATAACCCATCAGCCCCAGGAACTTTCATAATTCTCGTTTGGTGTTCGGGAGAGGTAGTTCTACTACTCCTCGTGTTCTTTCGGGGTTAATACGTCTAGTTCCCTTGCTAATAAGGTGTCCTAAGTATTTCACCTCTTTTTCTGCATATTGCAATTTATTCCTAGATACTCTTAAACCCTGTCGCTCCAGGAAATTCAACAATCCATTGGTGGCCGAACTTACATCATTTCTCTTTTGTCCTGACACAAGTAGATCATCCACATATTGCAACAGTGACATCTCCCGGGACATTTTATATTGTTCCCGGACTTGTTCCAGTATTTGCCCGAATAAGTTAGGTGATTCTGCGAATCCCTGGGGAAGTACCGTCCATCGGAACTGTTGTTTTCTGCCAGTGTATGGGTTTTCCCATTCAAACGCGAACATGTCACGGCTCTCTGGGGCTAAAGGACAAGCCCAGAATGCATCCTTTAAATCTATTACACTAAACCAGCAGTGGTTACACAGTATCCTACTAAAAAGGGTGTTTGGATTGGGCACCACTGGGTGCCATGTCCGGACCAGTTGGTTCACTAATCTGAAATCTTGTACCAGTCGGCAAGTTCCATCTGGTTTTTGAACGGGTAGTTTTGGGGTATTAAAGGGTGACATACATGATTCTAACAGCCCTTCTTTTACTAGAGAGTCTATTACCGGTTGTAAACCCTTGCACCTCTCTAATGAAACTGAATATTGTTTAAGCCTTACTGTTTTATTTTCTTGGGACAGTGTAATTAAGATGGGATTAACGTTTAAATGACCCGTGTTCCCGGTTCTCGCCCACACGTTAGGGTTTATCTGTTCTTCATCTTGTTACAGTTATTGAACTATTCTCTACTCCAATCTTCAAGTTTAACAAAATTATTAAATCCCTAACCAAGAGATTGCTTCCAACATCAGGAATATATAATAGTTGTCCCGTCACTTCTTCGTGATTTCCCCTTATTAGGGTCGGCTCGAAAATGGGCACGAAGAATCCTTCGCCTTTTACTCCAGAAACCCTGAGATTCTTATTGGTCAATTTAACACCGCTAGGTCTAAAACTTAGGGATGACCGTGCCGCTCCCGTGTCCACTAAAAACACTGCCTCCTCCCCTTCAGGTCCCACCTTTAGATTTATCAAAGGTTCCCGGTGGGTCTCAGGAGGAAGGAACCGCTAACTCCCCTATTCCTCATTAAAAGTCATCAATGATACTGCTTCTCTTTGGCGTCCTAACTTTGGACATTGCCTTTTAAAATGTCCTGATTTTTCGCAGTAATAACATCCTGCCAGTTGCTTTCTTCCCCTACCATCTGTTCTCTATCTCTCTTGTTCTCCCCTATTGTTCTCTGATTCTAACTTTCTCATCATAATTTCCTCAACCACTGCAATCATTATTTTAGCTTTCTGTTTTTGTTTCTCGTCTTCCTTTTTCACATACACTTTCTGTGCCTCATGTAACAATTAATCCATCTGTTTTTCACTCCATCCTTCTAATTTCTGTAACTTCTTTTGTATATCCGGCCATGATTTAGTCACAAACTGGACCTGTAAGAGTCCCTGTGCTACCGGATCATTGGGATTCATTCCCAAATATTTTCTAGTGGCTTCTTTTAATCTCTGTAAAAAGGCTGATGGGCTTCCTCCTTCTTCTGTCTTACTTCAAAGGCTTTAAAAAAATTCTGAGATTTAGGTGCTGCTTCTCTAATACCCAAAATAACCATTACTCGAAAGTCTCTCATTTCTCCTCTATCGTGTTCATCCTGCCAACAGGGGTTCACATTGGGAAATTTGTTTTCTGCTGGTATTACTCCTTCACCCACCGGGTGTCTCTTTTCCCATTCCCTCAGGGCAGCTCTTCTGATCATACCCCTTTCTTCCCCTGAGAATATCATCCCCAGAATGCTCATCAGTTCGCCCCATGTATACAAATTTGGCCCCAAGAATTGGTCCAACTGTTCTGCCAATCCTACGGGGTCTTCAATCAAGCTTTTCATTTCTTTTTTAAAGGATCTAACTTCACTGCTAGTTAGTGGTGCATTGACATACCCGATTTCGCTGTTACCAACGGGTACTTCTCTAAGGGGATATATTTGTGCCGCTGCCCCGCCTATGTCCCCCTCTTCCCTCCTTTTCACTGCTAATCTAGTCTTAATCGGACTCGAGGGAAGGTCTTCCCCCGGGCCTTTTTCAAGTTCTTGTACTGGGGAGGATTCTGTGGGAGAGGGAAAAGACGACAACGGACCATTACTATTGTTGTTGTAAGGGTGGGGGAGAGGGGTAAACTATACAAAGGATCCCAACGGAAAACCTTCGTTTCCTCATCACCTTCTTCTGACTTTTTCAAAACAAGGATTTTCGGACTCCCTATTCAACAAGTGGCATAGTCAGATTCTTTACGGGAGTATTTTTGTTTCTTATTTACATATATATTTAAATCTTGACATAGCCAATCTTCATCTGACCCATACTTAGGCCAAAATATACTTGGAGTTTTAATGCTTTCCTTCGTCCAGACAAAACAACAAAAGTTTATCATTTCTTTTTTATCCTTTCCTCGCGTCCGAGGATTGTACTTCCAAATACTTAACATTTTTCCTAAAGGACTGTCCGTTGGGATGTGGTTTTCGGATGTCCCTCCAATGTCTCCTTCTAAACTTAAATTACTATTTTTATTCCCCATTTCAATACTCAGCCGTTTCTTTATGTAATTTAGTTAACCTTACTGAGGTCTGGTGTCACCTTCTTCCACACCCACTTCAGGGTCCTGAACTTTGCGTGGGGGATTTCCCCTCTTAACAACAGGTCTAAGGCTGGGTGATCGAATCAGGTAGACACCCTACTCATCAGATTAATCTAGCCAATTAAATACTTTATTTTATATGTTGCCAATTCCCCGTACTTCTCGTACGTCCCCGACCACCAAGGAAATACTTAATAATTAAACTCTTGGTCTGTCCACAAGAGTTACCTGGTCGAATCCGCGTGCCCTGTCCCATGGCAATACCTGGCAACCACTACCGTTACCTATCCCGGTTGCTTACTCGACCAAACCTCCCGCTGCGTGTCAGTGCGCCCTGTCCTGCAGTATATCCAACTGGCAGCAATAACTGTTGCCTAACCCGGTCGCCCAGAACCCCAGTTCCATGGATCCCGCAGCGCGTCCTGTCCCGCAGCAATTCCCCAGATATGTCTAACTGGCAGCAATTACTGTTGCCTACCCTGGTCGACCGGATTCGCCTAACCCGGTCGCCCAGAACCCCGGTGAAATCCTGTCCCGCAGCAATTCCCTGGATATAACTGGCAGCAATTACTGTTGCCTACCCTGGTCAACCAGATTCGCCTAACACAGTCGCCCAGAACCCTAGTTCCCCGGATATATCCGACTGGCAGCAAATACCGCTGCCTACCCCGGTCGCCTGGATAAATCTTTTAAGACCTTTCTTACCCAGGTCTTGTGCACACAAGAGTCACCCAACCAAACCCGCCGCGTCTGCCCATCTTGTTTCCAGGGTGTCTCAGTCCGGATCACGCTCACCCAAAGCCGCAGCGGCTGGAGACCGCTGAAATCAGCGATGTGCACCTTCTCCGTTTTCCCAAAAATGCCAAGCGACCGGAGCTTGGGATCCCGGACGAGCCCCCAAATCCGTTAGAAACAAGTTTAATAAAGTTTAGACAAGACCACCAAAACTGGAAACAAGACAATTTATTCTATGATCTTGCAAGAAAGGGCATCAAATGCAGAAACAATTGAGCAATGAACATTCAATCTAGTACACAGTTAAACGTTTGAGCTGCGTGAGGTCACCTCTCCCGACTCTTACATTACCCAATCTTTCTTAGTATTCTGCCACTGCCCATCTGTGCTCCACCCTTATTGCCCCCTTCTCTCCAAGTTGGCAATCTTTCCCTTTGTAAGTGCTGACATAAGGCTAAACTTGTATCTTGATGTTCTTTTACTTTGCTTGTAACATCTTCCATTGTTCATAAGTACATTCCATTCTTGAACATACGTTTTAACAATGTATCTTTTCATGCTTGGTTTATGTGTTTCAGCTGTCTCAGCTATTTTGCTGAGACTATTATTTAATTATTTACCCTACTAATTCTGCACTAAAGTTAGTACTTAATTATCATTAAAGATAAAGACACACTTCCCTAATGCTTGCTTAGCTGATATTTTTCTTGTACCCCTTTCCTGCACATATACTCTCTTGCTTTTCTATTTGTGCAAAAATAAAACACTTCTCCATTTCTTACAATATGTAGGGAGGGTCTATAAGGACCTTTGAGTTTTAACCTGTAAAATAAAAATGTTACTGATATATAATTATACAATACAATACATACCAATAATTTGGATGAGAATGTACAAGGCATGATTAGTAAGTTTGCTGATGACACTAAAATAGGTGGTATCTTGAACAGTGAGGAAGGCTATCAGAAATTGCAGCAGGGCCTTGATCAGCTGGGGAAATGGGTCCCAAAATGGCAAATGGAGTCTAATATAGATAAATGTGAGGTCTTGCATTTTGGAAAGTCAAATCAAGGTAAGAATTTCATGGTGAATAGTAGGACCTGAAGGTGTGTAGAAGAACAGAGGGACATTGGAATTCAAGTGCAAGGTTCTCTGAAAGTGGAGGCACAGGTAGACAGGGCAGTGAAGAAGGCTTTTGGCACACTGGCTTTCATCAGATTTTGAAAAGTTTGGTGCAGCTAAAACTGGTTTGGTGATTAAAATGACTTTCAAATGGTTGAATGCTTCCTTGCATGGTTCTGTCCACCGAAACGTTGTGTTCTTCTTCAGCGAATCGATTAATAGTGCCACTACACTGCTGAAGTTTGGAACAAACTTCCGATAGAATCTGCTAAGTCCTAAGAATCAAAGCACATCTTACTTCGAGGTTGGGCGTGGAAATTCCTTGATGACCTTCATCTTTGCATTCCAAGGGGTCAATCTTCCATGACCGATGTTATGTTCCAAGAACGTCACCTCTGTTTTCCCAAATTCTGTTTTATTTAAGTTTATCACCAGTTTTGCTTCTCATAGTTATTCAAAGACCTCTGCCAACTGTACCATGTGATTTTTCCAGGACTTACTAAAGATCACTACATCATCCAAATAGATTGTACTGTTGTTAATCCGGTCACAACTCTATTCTTGAGTCTTTGGAACGTGGCGGGCGCGTTCTTCATTCCAAAGGGCATCACTTTAAACTGATTTAGCCCATTTGGGCTTACAGACACAGAAATTTCTTTCACCGTCTCTGATAAAGGTACCTGCCAGTAACCACGCATTAAGTCCAACTTGGTGATGTAACTGGCTTGTCCGACTTTCTTGATGCAGTCCTCCAGTCTAGGAATTGGATATGAGTCCAAGTTTGTAACGGTGTTGACCTTCCGATAATCCACGCAGAATTGTTGCGTCCCATCCGGTTTGGGAACTAAGACAATCGGCGAACTCCACTCGCTCTGGCTTGGTTCGATGATGTTCTCATCGAGCAAGGTCTCCATCTCCATCTCGACCTGTCTGGCTTTGAAAGGATTAAACCGATAGGGGTGTTGTTTTATTGGAGCATTGTTCCCTACCTCTACTTCATGTACTATAGCATTCGTCCTCCCTATCTGATGCTTACATATGTTCTTATCCTGCAGTAACAAACCTTTCAACTGTGTTCTACGCTCCTGAAACAGATAACTTACTAACCTATCCCACTCTTCAAGGGCTTCTTCATTTTTTAATCCATTTTGAGCCACATCAAAGTCTATCTCACCTGGATTTGATTCCTCACCTTGTGAGGCAGTAACTAACACCTGTTTCTCCAGTTCTTTCTCTCTAGTATAATACGGTTTCAACATGCTCACAAGACATACACGATACCTTTTTTTTTCTATCTGGGATCATTACTAGATAGTTCACCTGACCCAACCTACCATTTGGCATGTACGACACATTCGGCAAAAGTTAACCACATCCTTGTGCATTCCAGGCTATTAAAATTGTTTTTGTACCTTAGCCTGAGTCTTTCATACCCCTAGGTGACCTCCTACAGGTAGTTCATGTGCTACCTGTAACACCTTCTGTCTGTGTGCTACCAGCAACACAAGCTGGTGCAATTTGGCCCATTTCTCCTCTGCACTAACCTGCCTTGGTCTCCATTTCCGTCTTAGGACTCTGTCTTTCAAATAATAACCCTCTGGAATATTCTCTGCCTCCTTTGCAGAGTACGCATCCACATATAGCTTTTATCGTGTTGTCTTGCTGTTGTAAGTCCCTTAGACTTTCAGGACTAAATACTTCTGTCTGACTCTGCCTGTTCTGGCTTTTCTTGCACCATTATGTCAAACAAGGTATCTACTAACTGAATCTCAACTCCTTCATCTTTCTGTTTGCGTTTCGATTTGTGCAGTGACTTATGATCGTGGGATCTGGTTACCACATAGTCAGGGAAAATACCAGGATATTTTGTTTTAACTCCTCAGTTTTTTTGGCCTTCCTTGAGCTTCTCCACAACAAGGGGTGTCACTCCTATCTTGGATCCTGCCAAATCATTCCCAAGAAAGAAACAACCTTGATAATTATAGACCAGTGAGCCTTACTTCGGTTGTGGGAAAAGTGTTGGCAAGTCTTATAAGAGATAGGATTTGTAATCATCTAGAAAGGAATAAGTTGATTAGGGATAGGCAGTACGGTTTTGTGAAGGGTCGGTCATGCCTCACAAACCTTATTGAGTTCTTTGAGAAGGTGACCAAAAGGTGGATGAGTGTAAAGCAGTTGACATGGTGTATACAGATTTCAGTAAGGCATTGATAAGGTTCCCCACGGTAGGCTAATGCACAAACTACAGATGCGTGTGATTGAGGGAGATTTAGTGGTTTGGATCAGAAATTGGCTAGCTGAAAGAAAACAGAGGGTGGTGGTTGATGGGAAATATACATCCTGAAGTTCAGTTCCTAGTGAGGTACTGCAAGGATCTGTTTTTGGTCCTGTTGATTTTCATTTTTATAAATGACCTGGATGAGGGCATAGAAGGATGGGTTAGTAAATTTACGGATGGCATTAAGGTCGGTACAGTTGTGGATAGTGACAAAGGATTTTGCAGGTTACAGAGAGACATAACTAAGTTGCAGAGCTGGGCTAAGAGGTGGCAAATGGAGTTTAATATGGAAAAGTGTGAGGTGATTCACTTTGGAAGGAGTAACAGGAATGCAGAGTACTAAGCTAATGTTAAGATTCTTGGTAGTGTAGATGAGCAGAGAGATCTTGGTGTCTAGATACATAGACGCAAGGTTTGTACTCAGTCTGAAGATGGCAATGGAAGCTATTAAAACAATTTTTGGGTATCTCAGAAGTTTCCATGGTACAGTTGCAGGGTACAAATAAAGTCTAGGGATTATAGTAAAGTGAAAAGAGCTATTCTAAATGGATATGTGTTGGCCCCAAAAGCATACAGGCAGAGGTTTAGGAATGTATGGAAACAACCTGGACAAACTTATACCAAATCTGAAAGTGTTAAAAGAATAAATTTGATGGGTGGACATGCTCTCAAAGAAACTATTGCTTTTGAAGAATTTAAAACTTCCTTATCTTCTGTAATCAGAACTCATATAAAAAACCAAAGGATAGTAACAACAAGACAAGCAGCTATAATGGCTGACGATTATAAACTGATCCATTAACCTTTTCTCCCCACAGAAATTTGAGGCAAAAGAGTGGGAAAGTCAAAGGAAGGCCGATAGCCAAGATAGAGAATGGCCCAAGACCTCTTCCTCAGATTAAGTAGGAAATTGCTGAGTGTGGATGTTCGATTTGGAAATTTCTGTGTTACTATTCAACTTATTTGGGGCATGTCAGTTCGAAATATTGGAGGTTGTAAGGCAAACCCGTGGGACATACAGGAGTTAATAAAATGAGTCAGAAAATGGAACGTAAAAAGGTAGTATCATGGAGCAGGTTGGAGCTCTCACGATAATGAAAACGCTAGAGATGAATTCTGTCATTAGTAAAGAAATATTGTTACGACACAGCAGTGAACCCTTCTGTTAATTAAACCAAACATACAGAAAAGCTCATCACGACTCATAATCTGTTAAAACTTGAATGACAATGAACTCCCAAATTCCACTATTTAAAGAAATTAAAATCAATTTATTTTTTAACTCTATAAGTGAACATTAAACAGCAACTATTCACAACTGTAAGCCGTCCTTTTTCTTAACTGCTTATTACCTGCCTCCAACTCTATAACAATATGCTGTCCCAATAAGATACTTATTAAAGTTACATCAACTTAATTTCAAAACCACACAGCGGCTATCGACTTCGATATCTGTCCTCTTCCGGCTGAAGGTCTCCCTGGGTCACCTTCTGTCTTTTACTGTGAATATGTTTAATTTTAAAAGGTACATTTGATAAAAGAGTGTTTCCTAATTTTTTGGATCTGTGTTGATGGCTGTTGCTCTATCTGCAATTTTCAAAAGCCTGCACTTTTATATCCCCAGCATTGATCATCTCATTGGTTCAATGTTGACAAAACAATAAATTCAAACTCGATTAGGTTTTAGTATCCTGGGGCATAATTTAAGCTGATTGGTTAAATTCAAATTGTTGTCAAAACAACAACCAAAACTCAGATATCCATTTCACAGCCAAATGTTACATATTTTCAATTTTCCAATACATTCTGAGACTGCTATCTCATCATATCACAGGTGCTTGTAAGCTGTCAGTTCAGAACAGCATTCACTCTCTCTTAAAGGTACCGTATATGCTTTCAACTTCATTACAGTATGTAGGGTAGATGAGAGGGATGCAGAACTTTCATCACAAAGAAAGATAACTCCTTTCTCTTCAGGTGAGGTAGCTTATTCCATAACCATATTAATACAAAGGCAACTCAAATCCTCTCACTGGAGAAAGAATTGATTTTCCCTCTAGAGACTTTGATGGAAGCTAAGGTTTTAAATGGGATTGGTAGAGAATATATTTTGTGGGATTGGTAGAGAATATATTTTGTATGTGCTTTATCAAGAGAAATAATTGTTGGATTAGATTGGATTACTTACAGTGTGGAAACAGGCCCTTTGGCCCAACAAGTCCACACCGACCTCCAAAGAGCAACCCACCCAGACCCATTCCCCTACATTTACCCCTTCACCTAGCACTACAGACCTACTCCTGTTCCTATATCCTGTGTTACTGTGTGAAGGAAGGATGTACATACATTGGAGATGGTTCAGAGGAGATTTACTGGACTAATTTGAATAGTTGGCGAGCTCAGCTGGCTGGAAAATTGGTTTGTCTAATGCCAATAATGTGGGCTCAATTCCCAGACCAGTTGAGGTTATTGTGAAGGACTCTCCTTCTCAACCTCTCTCCTCACACGAGGCATGGTGGCTCTCAAGTTAACCACCATCAGTTACCTCTCACTGATGAGAGAGCAGAGGTATGTGTGCAGTAGTGATGCACACCTCTCTTATTAATTCACTTTGTGTAATGGTTTTCCAATTGAAATTCCTAAATCTTCTGTGCAGATTTTAGAGAGAGAGAATAGTCCTCAGCAATCAATGACTTAACACCTCCACCCTAACTTGATGATTGTATTTTTCTAAATGCAGTAATTGGCCTCAGAACTCACATACCTCCTTACTCTCTAATGTCTCCACTGATTTCATTCTGTTCTCATTTCCAGAATCCCAAGGCAGCCTATTTAAACAGTAACACCCCAAGCCACAATGGCAGCATACTGAGTCTCCATGGTAGCAATTTGTGCTGTGTTGGAAGCTCAAATTGATCATCAGATGCTCGAGCACTGTGCTTGGTCTCCACATCTGTTGTTGAAGGCAAGTGCCAATTCCAATTAGAAATAATGGGGGCTCCAGATCTGTGCTGATCCAAGTTGGAGATTGGCTCCTCCAAGTTCCCTGGCATTTGGGCATAGACTAAGTGCACTGAGCACTCAACCCCATTAGGTTTCTGTGATGGAGCCCATCGAAATCCTTCTTTGAAGGAATACAAGTCTGTGACATTGCCTATGTCAAGCTGGCTGCTGTGGAATGCTTTGTCTGACCCTTCTCCTAAGCTCCTTCTTTACTCCACCTCACCACCCCATGATAGAGGAAGTCCCTCCCCGTTGCCATCTGATAAGCCAATGCCTCCAGTGCACCATCAGAGAACTGGGATTCACTCAGGCAGTCTTGTGCTGGATATCTCAGTTTCCCTGGAAGTCTCAAGCAACTTCCCTTTCAGAACTACTAGCTGCTTCTAAATAGCTATTGTGCACTTCCAATTTCAGTGCCCAACAGCCTGAGTCCAACAGCCAGTCAATAACTTTGGTAACACTGGCTTCACACAGCAATCATTGAAGTGAGCAAACAGCTTCGATTATATCTGTGCCTGCAGCCTCGGGTTAGGTTAATGATTGTTTCCCAATGCCTATACCCATTCTCTGCAACCAATCAATTTCATTCCCACTCAGTTAGAAATTCTGACAACTGCATTGGAAGCTAATGCACTAACTTTCATTCTCACTCCATGTTGTGGTATGCCTGTTTTTCTAATCTCTGTTCTGGTCTGTTCGTTAACAATATTTTAAGCCATTAGACAATAAGATGGAAGAGCAGGCCATTCAGCCCCTCAAGTCTGCTCCACCATTCAATGAGCTCATGCTTAATCTGATAATCTTCAACTCCACTTTTCTGCTTTATCCCCATAACCCTTGATTCCTTCAGTATTAAAAATCAGTCTATTTCAGCTGACCCTATGAAGAGTAACCCATCTAGACCCAGTTCCCTCTGACTAATGCACCTAACACTATGGGCAATTTAACATGGCCAATTCACCTAACCTGCACATCTTTGGACTGTGGGAGGCAACAGCACCCAGAGGAAACCCACGCAGACACGGGGAGAATGTGCAAACTCCGCAGTCACCCGAGGCTTGAATTAAACCTGGGACCCTGGTGCTGTGAGGTAGCAGTGCTAACCACTGAGCCACCGTGCCGTCCTCAATCTTTGGAGTTTCTGTTCACTTTGACCTCTCACTTCCTTTTATATATTTAAAGGAACTCTCGTTTGTTTTTATATTGCCTGCTAGTTAACCCTCGAAGTTTATTTTCCCCCCTTTTTGACATTGTTCGTTGGATTTTAAATCTTTCCCAATCCTCTGGCTTATCACTAGTCTTTGCCACATTTGATGCTCTTTCCTTGCAATTTGATATTCTCCTTAATGTCTCCAGCTTATTTTCTTCTAAGAATCTTCCCTCTTCACTGGGACATAACTTTGTTGTAAGCAATGAACTATTTTCTTAAACATCTGCAATTGCTCCATAACCATCTTGCTGCTAAACTCTTTTCCTAGTCTACTCCTGCCAATTCAGCTCTCATTCCTTTGAAATTGCCTTTACTTAAATTTGTTTGTTTAAGTTTTAATGGATGTTCCTGACCCAGGTCTCTTATTTCCATACTGAATGCTAAATTCTACCATATTATGATCACTATTTCCTTGGGTATCTATTATTCTGAGATCACTTATTAAACCTGCCTCATTACAATTTACTGGATCCAAACATAACATGATCCTTGATGGTCAGAAATTTTACCAAATATATTCTATGAATTTTTCCTTATGGCTACTTCTGTCGATTTGATTTTCCTAATTTACATGAAGATTAAAGTCACCCATGATTAACGTGCTGTGATTCTTAAATGTCCTCATTATCTCGTGATTTATTCTCAATCCCACTGTGTAACTGCTGTTAAGAAACCTTTAGACTACTCCCACCGGTTTTTTCATTTCCTTGTAATTTCTTATCCATCCCATTTCCACCCAAATGGATTTTAATCTTCCAATACAAGTTCATGTCTTGCTGTTGTATTTATTCTGCCTAGTACAAATAAAGCAACCACAGTACCCCTTCCTCCCTTTTGAAAAGCTTTGATCTCCTTTTATCTGTGTAATGTGTATAAGAAAAATCTCATTAATGTCTATTTGCGCCACTAACTTATTTATTTTGTTCCATGTAGTGTCACCTAGCAGAATTAGCCCTGGACTATTAATCCAGAGATCCAGGCAATGTCCTGGGGACCCAGGTTTGAATCCTGCCCTGGTGGAATTGAGAATCGAATGATGACCATTGCTGATTGTTGGAAAACCCACTGCTTCACTAAGCTCATTTAGAGAAGGAAATCTGCCATCCTAACCTTATCTGGCCAATGTGTGACTCCAGACCCATAGTAATGTTGTTAATTCTTAGTTGCCCTCGTGGCAAAATATAGATGGGCAATAAATGTTGGCCTTTTAATCCAAATCCTATGCATGAATATTAAAAAATCAATTTTCCAAGACACTGGTTCCAGCATAGTTCAGGTGAAGCATGTTCCATTAGAACAGCTCCCAGTACATCAGTACACTACAACGTGAACCTATTCCAATCTGTAAGCCATTCCTTGAACTCACTGACTTTAGTTACCTGTTGCCAGTTTAAATTTTGCCAGCACCAACACTGGAGTGGCCAGAGGTACCAGGTTTCACAAGAGCCTGAGCTTGAATTAATTACCAGTGCAGCAGGGAACCCTTGCATCATCTCCTTTTGTCTCTGTTTTTGCTCAACAAACACAGACTTCCTGTCAGCCACTGAATACGAGGTAGCCAGCACATTTTGGGTAATTTGATGGGAAGTGAAGAAACATTTTGAGCAACTGCTGTATTCTGATGTCAGGAGACAAGAAGCTGTGAATGCGAAAGAAGAAACGCTGAAGAAATGGCAATGATTTCTCTCTACATTTGGCTTTCTGCAGTCCTGCTGTCAGTCTCTGTGCACGGATCAAGTGAGTGTTTTCCAATAACTCTTCAAATTCATATACTCTTTTTAATCACTTCACTCAAAAGATCAGGAGTGGTGAAAATTCAGTGCAGTCACAGTCAGAGTCACAGAAACAGGGACAGGGAGAAATCAGATGGATCATGAAACAGCAAGATCATGTAACAGCAGGAGATATTCAACCCATTGATCCTGTGCACAGATCTGTGAGATCATGGCTGATTAATATCCAAATTATATCCACCCAGGTTTGTTCCATATCTCTTAAAATCCTTCCCAAACAAAACTGACCAATCCTGATAAGTTCAGTTGTTTCCCAGGAATCCCAGGAGACAATTAAAGATTTTCAGAGTCTGTATGAAGTGGTGCTTCCTGACCTTATTCCTGTACAGTGCAGCTTTCAATTTAAAATTCACTCCTTTGTTCTGAACTATCTCATAGTCATAGAGATGTACAGCATGGAAACAGACCCTTCGGTCCAATCCGTCCATGCTGACCAGATATTCCAACCCAATCTAGTTCCACCTGCCAGCACCCGGCCCATATCCCTCCAAACCTTTCCTATTCATATACCCATCCAAATGCCTCTTAAATGTTGCAATTGTACCAGCCTCCACCACATCCTCTGGCAGCTCATTCCATACAAGTACCACCCTCTGCGTGAAAAAGTTGCCCCTTAGGTCTCTTTTATATCTCCCTGTAGCTCAGATCCTCCAACCCTGGCAACATCCTTGTGAATCTTTTCTGAACCCTTTCAAGTTTTACAACATCTTTCCGATAGGAAGGAGACCAGAACTGCATGCAATATTCCAACAGTGGCCTAACTAATGTCCTGTACAGCCACAACATGACCTCCCAACTCCTGTACTCAATACTCTGACCAATAAAGGAAAGCATACCAAATGCCTTCTTCACTATCCTATCTACCTACGACTCCACTTTCAAGGAGCTATGAACCTGCACTCCAAGGTCTCTTTGTTCAGCAACACTCCCTAGGACCTTACCATTAAGTGTATAAGTCCTGCTAAGATTTGCTTTCCCAAAATTCAGCACTGCAAATTTATCTGAATTAAACTCCATCTGCCACTTCTCAGCCCATTGGCCCAACTGGTCAAAGTCCTGTTGTAATCGGAGGTAACCCTCTTCGCTGTCCACTACACGTCCAATTTTGGTGTCATCTGCAAACTTACTAACTCTACCTCTTATGCTCGCATCCAAATCATTTATGTAAATGACAAAAAGTAGAGGGCCCAGCACCGATTCTTGTGGTACTCCACTGGTCACAGGCCACCACTCTGAAAAACAACCCTCCACCACCACCCTCTGTCTTCTACCTTTGAGCCAGTTCTGTATCCAAATGGCTAGTTCTCCCTGTATTCCATGAGATCTAACCTTGCTAATCAGCCTCCCATGGGGAACCTTGTCGAGCGCCTTACTGAAGTCCATACAGATCACATCTCTGATTAAAGGAAATCTATTAAACATTTTAAGCCCCTTGATGAGATTATCTACTGTTACTGTATAAATGAGTTGCACTGGTGTTAAATCCTGAAGTGACCAGAGAGCCTATATCTGCACAACAAACTTGCAATGACACTGCATTAGGAACAGATTCTCAAACCCAACTAAAACCCTGGGTTGAAATGCAGCCCGGAATACCCTGCCTGTTATCCAACACTTGACTTAGAAACCACCCAAAACCCTCAACTGGATTCCAGCCTCTAACTCACTCCATGGAGTCTGATGTCAGTGTCACCCCATCTCAAATCTGCCTGTATGAAATATCTATTGTCACTTCATAACAAATTCTATGTATTGAGATGTGTTGAGTGTTTTCAAAAACCAGTCCCATTCTGTATTAATAATCTCAATCTTTCTCCTCACAGTGATTTATGTTAATGGGTGGTCAATGACAATCGCGGATGGAGTGAGGGCTGAGGAAGGAGGCTCCGCTGTCTTACCCTGCAGCTTCACCCACCCTGACACTCGCCTCACACTCACCGGCTCAATCTTATGGTACAAGGGGAAATCATGGTCTTTAATCTTTAACTGTACATATCTTGGTCCAGACCATTCCCAGGGTGAGCTGTGTGAGAATGTGATACAGCGGGACGGTTGGAATCGATTCAGATTCGTGGGGAACCTCAGCAACAAAGATGCCTCAATAATGATGGAGGGACTGAGCCTGAGGGATGCTGGTTTCTATCTGTGTCATGTGGAGCTCAATATTGGCAGAATTAAATCAAGGATTCTAACAAATCTGGAAGTGAAAGGTGAGGAACAATGTTCGGATGGTGCTGCTACCCTGACAGCTCAGTGAGTACAAACTCCACCTAGTCCGGGAGCTCTCCAGTTGGCTCATTTTCTTGGGTTCTTTCAGGTCTGAGTCAGGAGGCAGTGACATAGAGGTGTCAGCTGCTATTTATAGAATATCCCATCACCGTGTCTGAAACTTCCCGCAGTCTCTCACACACTCACTCAATGCTGCAACCCAGTTAGGAGGTTTTAGTATGGTGATGATATCACTAAATCAGTACGCCAGACTCATGCCTTGGTAACAAGGATTCAATTCCCATGACAACAGCTACTGTCCATTAGGAAAGCTAACCTCAGCCACCATGATCATTAAACTATCGTTGAGTATCATTTTTTAAAAGTCCGATTGACTTCAGGGAAGAAAATTTGCTGAGTGTGATTCCAGACCCTGCAGCAGTGTAGTTGACTCTTACCTATCCTCTGAAATGGCCTAACATGCCACTCAGCTCAAAGGTAAGACAATAAGAGATAGGAACAGAAATAGGCATTCTGTCCATGGAACCTGTTTTGCTAGTCAACAGGATCATGGCTGATCCAATATTCTCCACGTCAACTTCCTCACCTTTTTCTGATAATCCTACATTCTCCTACTGATAAAGAATCCATCCATCTCAGCCCCATATAAACCCTGCCTCTACAGTTCTCTGTGGCAAGGTATTCCAATGAATCACAACTCTCAGAAAGGAGAAATTCTTCCTCATCTCAGTCTTAAATTGGCATCTCTTCATTCTGAAATTATAACCTCTGATCCAGTACTCTGCCATCCTCTCAGCGTTTACCTTGAACAGCCCCATAAGAATCCTCTATGTTTCAATCTGATCACCTTTCATTTTTCCAGACTCCAGTGAGAAAAACTCCAACCTGGTCCTCAGCAGACAATCCCTCCATACCTGGGATCATCTCAGTGAACTTTCCATGAACTGCCTCCAATGAATTGACATCTTTCCTTAAAACTGCTCGCAATACTCCAGATGTGGTCTCACCAGGTTTATGAGAATATTGCAGAAATACTTCCCAACTTTTATTCCTTGACTCCCTTGAAATAAGAACAATGTTCCATTAGCCTTCCTGATTACCATCTGAACCTGCTTGCTAGCTTTCTGTGTTTTGTGCACAAGTAGCCCCAAATCCCTTTGTGTTGCAGTTTTCTACGGTTTCTTTCTATTTAAATAATATTCTGTTTTTCTGTTCTCCCTTCCAAAATGAACAGTTTCATCTTTTTCCGCATTATACTCCATTTGCCATATTTTTGCCCACTTATTTAACTTATCAATATCTCTCTGTAAACTGATTGTATCCCTCTCATAATTTGCCTTTCCAAATATTTTTATGTCGTCTACAAATTTGGCTACATTATATTCACTTCCTTCCGCCAAGTCATTAATACATACTGTGAGCATTGGTCCCAGCAATGATCCTGGTGAAACCCCACTGTTTACAGGTCACCAGTCTGGAAGAGAACCCTTTATCCCCACTTGCTGTTTTCTGCCCATTAGCCAATTCTCTGCTCATGCCAATATACTACCTTCAATGCCATTGGCTCTTAGCTTATATTAGGCTTTGTGAAGTATTTTGTTGAACATCTCCTGGAAGTCCAAATATAATACATCTATTGCTTCCGCTGTATCTACTCTGGCTGAGACTAAGTTGAAAAATTCTCATAAATTAGTCAGACATGACTTTCCTTTCATAAAGCCATGCTGACTCTCTTTGATTAGGTTCTGATTTTTCAAATGTTCTGCTATTACTTCCGTATTGCTTGATTCTGTTCAGATTTAACACTATCATTCCTCAGCACCTGATTGGAAAGGTGAGTCAGCTGGGCTTGAATACCTCCATCTGTAACTGGATCCTGGACTTCCTGACTGGGAGACGTCAGTCAATCTAGATTGGGAAAAACATCTCCAACACCATCACACTGAGCAGTGTGGATCTCCACGGCTGTGTGCACAAATCACTGCTGACACACAACTGTGCAGCAATGCACAGCTCAAATCATATCATCAAGTTCACTGATGACACAGTGGGTCTCATTAGCAGGAACAATGAGTCAGCATACAGAGAGGAAATGCAGCGGCTAAAAGACTGGTGCAGAGCCAACAACTTGTCTCTGAACGTGGACTAAATGAAATAGATGATTGCTGACTTCAGGAGGGCACAGAGCGATCACTCTCTGCTGGACATCAATGGCTCCCCGGTGGAGATTGTGAAGAGCACCAAATTTCTTGATGTCCACCAGGTGGAGAATCTCACCTGGTCCCCCAACACCAGCTCCATAGTCAAGAAAGCCCAGCAGTGTCTCCCATCCCCCATCCTCACTGCATTCTACAGAGGGTTGCTTGAGAGTACACTGAGCTGCTACATCACTGCCTGGTTCTGGAATGCACCATCTCGAATTGTAAGACCCTACAACAGTTAGTGAGGACAGCTGAGAAGATCTCAGGGGTCTCCACTCCATTACAGACATTTACAGTACACACTGCATCTGCAAGGCGAACAGCATTGTGCATGACCCCCACACCCCCCCCACTCAAACTCTTCTCCCTCCTGCCATTTGGCAGAAGATACCGGAGCGTTCACTCTCTCATGGCCAGACTGTGCAATAGTTTCTTCCCCCAAGCCATCAGGCTCCTTAACACAGTATGATCATACTCTATTCCATTTGCAACTTGTGGATGACATTTTGAATTGCTGCTAAAACAATGTTTTATTAATTATCATTCATTCTGGCATTATAATTTGTCCACCACCGTGCCTCTCGTCTTGTCAGGAATTAGATTTTAGATTACTTTTTTTTTTTAGATTACTTAGATTACTTACAGTGTGGAAACAGGCCCTTCGGCCCAACAAGTCC
>NC_057711.1:12910834-12923599 GCF_004010195.1 Chiloscyllium plagiosum | reverse complement strand
CGGGTCTCTGGCGCTGTGAGGCAGCAGTGCTAACCACTGTGCCACCGTGCCGCCCACTAATTATTGAGCTGTATTGCATGTTTTGCACTTTTCTATGCACTTTATGCTGCCCTGTGTATGACTGTATTCTCATGTAGTCTGTGTGTTCATATAGCACCTTGGTCCTGGAGGAATGCTGTCTCGTTTCTTTATTGTACAAGCTGTATATGATAGAAAAAACAAATAAAGCTACTCTCTCTCTCTCTCTCTCTATCTCTTTTTCTCTCTGATACTTTTCCAACAATGGATATTAAGCTAATTGGCCTACAGTAACCTGCCTTTTGCCTCTCTCCTATTTTAAATTGGGATGCCATGTTAGCAGTTTTCCAATCCTCTGGTACTTCTCCAGCAGTCAATAATTTTTGGAAAATTACAACAATGCATCCAATATCGCTGTAGCTACCTTTTTTAGGATCCTCAGATGCAAGCCATCATGGCCAGGGGACAATATCTGTCTTTAATCCTATTAGTTTATCTGATACTGTTACTTTAGTGATGATGATAGTACTTAATTCCTCCCCCATATTCTTTAGTATTGACGGGCCATTCAACGTGTCTGCCACCAGAAAGACTGGTGCAAAATATCGGTTTGATTCCTCTGCCATTTCCTTGTTCTCAAAACCATCCTCCCAGATTCATTTTCTAAGGGACCTACATTCACTTTGACCTCTCTCTCTTCCTTTGCATACATTTAAAGAAACTCTTTTTTTTTCGATTATTCGCTAGTTTGCCTTGAGTTTATTTTCTGTCTTTATTATCTTTTTAATCCTCCTTTACTGGATTCTGAAATTATCCCAGACTTTGGGGCTATCACTGACTTTAGCTTCCTTACATTCTGCTTCTTTCAACTTAATACTGTCCATAACATCCCTCTCTTAGAATCTTTCCTCTTTGTTGGGATGTATTTTTGCTGAGAGTCATGAATTAGCTCCTTAAATGACTGCCTCTGTTTGCTTATTGTCTTTCCTGCTAATTTATCTGCCCACTTCACTTTACCTAACTCAATCTTCATTTCATTGTAATTTCCTTTAAATTAAACACATTTGTTTCTGACCTAAGTTTCTCACTTTCAAACTGAATATTAAATTCTGTCACATTATGGTCATTACTTCCTCAGGGATCTTTAAACAGAGGTTATTTATTAAGTGTGCCTCATTACATATGCCCATGGGTTGGCATGGTGGCTCAGTAGTTACCACTGCTGCCTCAGCACCAAGGACCCGGGTTTGACTCCAGCCATGGGCGATTGACCTTTCTCACTGTATCTGTGGGGGTTTTGGCTGAGTGCTCTAGTTTCTTCCCACATTCCATAGGTGTGCAGGTTGGATGGATTGGCCATGATAAATTGCCCAGTAGTATCCAGGGATGTGTAGGCCAGATGGATTAGTTATGTAGGTTTACAAGGATAGCGTAGGGGCCGGGTCTGGGTGGGATGGTCTTCAGAGGGTTGGCATGGACTCAATAGGCCTAATGGCCTCTATCTGCGCTGTAGATATTCTACAATTATCAGATCAAAGATAGCCTGCTGCCTGGTTGGCTCTGTGATACGTTGCTCTAGGAAACTGTCTCTAATGCACTCTATGAATTTGTTGTTGTAGCTATGCTTTCCAATTTTGTTAACCCAATCAACATGAAGATTTAAGTCACCCATAATTATTGCTTTATTCTTTTACATGTAACTATTATTTGTTAATTTATTGTCCAAGCCTGTATTAACACATTTTGCCTTTCCATAGTAAAACTGTCTTCACTTACAGGATCCGAATCCAACTATTCCCTTCCTATTCATGTATTCATCAGGTGCTTCTTGAATGCTACTTTCTTGTCTACTTCCACCTTCCCCTCTGGCATCATGTTACAGGCAATCACCGTCCTTTGTATGAAAAACATACCTCACACATTTTGAAATTTTGCTCACCCCCCCCCTTCCCCCCTACCGCCATGCACCTTGAACCTGTGAGCGAAATTTCAAAATGTGTGAGGTATGTTTTTCGTACAAAGGACGGTGAGTGCCTGTACCACACTGCCAGAGGAGAAGGTGGAAGTAGACAAGATATTAGCATTTAAGAAGCACCTGATGAATACATGAATATGAAGGGAATAGATGGATCCGGATCCGGTAAGTGAAGACAGTTTTACTATGGAAAGGCAAAATGTGTTAATACAGGCTTGGACAATAAATTGAACCTGTGTTCCCTAGTAATTAATCCTCCATCCTGGGGAAAAAGCCTCATACATTCCACTCTATCCATGCATTCATGATCTCTTAAACGTCTGTCAGGTCGCCCCTTAATCTCCTGCATTCCAGTGAAAACAAACCCAGTCTAGCCAACCTCTCTTCACAGCTAACATGCCCCATTCCAGGCAATATCCTGGTAAACCTTTTCTGTACCCTCTCCAAATCATCTACATCCTTCTGATAGTGTGGTGGACAGAACTATACACATTCTCTTGGAGCCACTGTGTTTGTGTGGTGAGTCCAGTTGAGTTTCTAGTCAATGGTGATTCCCAAGGATGTTGGTAGTGGAGGATTCAGTGATGATAAGGGGTGCTCGTTAGATTGAGAGTTATTGGTCATTGCCTGTCATTTGTGTGGCGTGAATGTTACTTGTCACTTGTCAGCCCAAGCCTGGATATTATTAAGATTTTGTTGCATTTGTACATTGATTCCTTTGATATCTGCAGAGTCATGAATGGTACTGAACATTGTGTAACCATCGATGAACATCCCCACTTCAGATTTTCTGAAGGAGAGAAGATAGTTGATAAGCAGCTAAAGATGGTTGGGCATAGCACACTACCCTGAGGAACTCCTACAGAGATGTCCTAGACTGACCTTGAACAACCACAAACATCTTTCTATGTGCCAGACATGACTCCAACCTATAGAGAGTTCGCTCCTTGATGCCATTTCGTTCCAGTTTTGCTAGGGCTCCTTGATGGCAAAATCAGTCAAACATAGTCCTGATGTCAACACCTTTACCAACTAGACCATAGGGAGAATTCTGAACTGGAATAATTTAAAATTTTCATGAAGATACTGATCCATTCTTGAGCAGAAGCCTTCAGTACAGTTGATGGAATGTTGTCAGTGATCATCACCTTTACACTATGCAATGCCTTCAACTGTTTCTTGATATCATGTGGAGTGAATTGAATTTCCTGAATACTGGTATTTGTGATGCTGGGGACCACTGAAGGACGATAGATCTTTCACTTGGCACTTTTGGCTGAAGATTGCTGCGAATGCTTCAGCCTTATCTCTGCACTGATGAGTTGGACTCTTTGATCACGGAGGATGGGGATAATTTTGGAACCTCCTCCTTCAGTGAATTGCTCAATTGTCCACCATGGCTGGATGTGGCAGGATAGCAGAGCTTAGATCTAAACTGTTGGTTGTGGGATAATTTAGCTGTTTATGCAGTTTGGCCCCAAAATAATCCTATTTGGTGGCTTCACCAGGCTGACACCTTATTTTTAGGTATCTCTGGTATTGCACCTGACATGCTCTCCTGTATTCTCTCCACTGAACCAGTAATGTTTGAGTGGGGGAGTTTGCCAGGCTGTAAAGTTGCCAATTGTGCTAGAGTACAATTCTGCTGCTGTTGATGGCCCACAATGACTCATGGATGCCTCGTTCTTGAATTGTTGGGACAGTTTTCTGTCCCATTTACCACAGTGGTTATGCCACACAACATGATCGAAGTGTCAAGTTGGGACTTCATCTCCACAAGCACTGTACGGTGGTCACTCTAACCAATACTGTCATGGAGAGATGCATCTGCAGCTAGCAGATTGATAAGGATGAGGTCAAGTACATATTTCCATCTTGCTCGTTCTCTCACTTGCTGCAGACCCAGTCTAACAGTTATGTCTTGTAGGACCTGACCAGCTCAATCAGTAGTACTGCTGTCGAGCCACTCTTGATGGTGGACATTGAAGTCCCCCACCCAGGGTACATTTTTGTGTCCTTGTTGCCCTCTGTTTCCTCGAAGTGTTGTTCAATATGAAGGATTACTGACTCATCAGCTGAGGAATGGTAATCAGCAGGAGGTTTCGCTGCCTATGTTTGACCTGATGCTTTGACATTTCATGGGGTCTGGAGTCAATGTTGAGGATTTTCAGGGCAACTCCTTCCCTGTATATGAATGTGCTGCTACCTCTGCTTGGTCTGTCCTATAGGTGGGACTGCATATATCACTGATTTCTGTTTAATGTCATTCCCAACATCATCACTAGAGTTTGGTGGTCTATATACCACCCTCACTATTATTTTTTGCACCTTGACATCCTTCAATTCTACCCACACATTGTCTGGGTAGAATATCTTTCCTCAATATTGTGTTTATATCGTCTTCGACTAGTAATGCAACTCCATCACCTTTTTCTTTTTGTCTGTCCTTCCTAAGTACTGAATGTTCAGTTCTCATCCCTGGTTACCCTGCGGCCATTTCTCCATAACCCCAGCTATATCATACCCACTTACATTTATTTGTGGGATTAATTCATCCACTTTACTTAGAATGATCCGTGCTTTCAGGCACAAAGCCTGTCTTTTTTAGCATTTCTTGTCACATTCCCAATATTTTTTACTGTTGCCTTGTTTGATTCTGTTCTTTGATTCCTTTGCCTATCACTTTTCTTCCCCTTTCTGTCTTTGGTTATTGTCCTTGATTCCTCTTCCTGTGACTGGTTGCATAGGTTCCCATCCCCCTCCAACTCCATTGCTCTGATGATGCCATTTTCCACTTCCAATCTGTGGTCCCATATCCCTAAATGGAAGATTTCCTCCACAGTAGATTATAGCAATCTTGAACATCTCATTACCCGTACATCTTTTCTCAACTTTACTCCTCTTGTAGAACCATGGTTGGGCTTCCTATTTATCCTGTAATAATCTGTAAACAGCATAATCTCAATCCTTTTTTTTATTATTCAATCAACCACCCTCATTGCAACACACTCTCTACTCTGATCTCTAGCATCTGTAGTCCTCACTTTCTCCTTACCCTCATTTTTTATTCAGTTACAGATTAGAGAATGTAAACAAGAAGTTTCTTTAATTTAAACTGGCCCACAATATCAGACAGAGACACTTGGAGAATTTACTGGAGTTTATACATGTATATGCAAAGGACAATCACACTTCCAATCTAAAAAATGGATCTACTAGAGGCATTACAAAGCATTGGTTATTATACTACCTTTAACATAGGCGTTATATGATTTGATGCTCCTATCATCTATAATACATGTGATTCCATTCATCTAATCATGGTCAAATCCCTTCTATGACGTTTGAATAGTAAATTAATGCCAGGACACATGCACAGAAAGGAGGGGAGATAAACAGATGGCCACTTACTAAGTCTCTAATCTTGTTTTAATGGCACACCTAATCTTTATGGACTGGAACATCTGATCTATTTTTTGCCACAGTACAATGGCTTCATGTGGCACATCTGCCTTTCTCTCACAGGGATGGAGCCATACATTCTAGACATAGCATTGTTCACCAGGAATCTTACCATTTCACTGTCCCATGTAATTCTTTGTAACTTTCAAAAATAACAATTTAATTTAACCCTTTTTTCTCTATTTGTTCCTTGTCTGTTCTGCTAACATTTCTGAGTGCATGCAGCCATAATATATTGGATTCTTACCTTGTTCTCATAAGTTACATTGCTCCAAATACTATCCCACTGATGATTATTTCAAACTTTCTTTTAACTGACTTTTTTTCCCCTTTCAGTTTGTCAGTGGGTGGAACAGTATTTATTGCCCATCACTAATTGCCCTTGATAAGGTGGTGGTGAGCTGCCTTCTCGTAGTCTATGTGCTGTAGTTAGACCCATAATGCTGTTGGGGAGGGAGTTTCAGGATTTTGACCCAGTGACTCTGAAGGAACGGTGATACATTCCCAAGGCAGGATGGTGAGTGGCTTGGAGAGGAACTTGCAGATGGTTCCCATGCAATTGCAGAACTTGTGCTTCTGGATAGTAAGGGCTGTGTCTGCTTTTCAATGAACCTTGGTGAATTGTTGCAGTGCGATATATAGCACTTACTGCTGCTAGTATGTGTTAATATTTGAGTGAGTGATTTTTATGTTACAGATGGGATACCAATCCTTGGGCTGCTTTGTCCTGGATGGTGTCAGCTTCTTGAATGTTACTGGAGCTGCAGCCATCAGGCAAGAGGGGAGTATACTAGCACATTCCTGAATTATGCCTTGTAGCTGGTGAATGGCTTTGGGGAGTCAGGAGGTGTGTTACTCACCTCAAATTTCCTTACCTGTTCTTGTAACCACTGTATTAGTATGCCTAGTCTGTTAATTTTCTGGACAATGGACCACCAGGATGTTGATAATGGAGGATTCAGAGATGGATATGTCATCGAATGTCAAGGAATTGTAGCTAGATTGTTAATTATTGAAGGTGGCTATTGCTTAGCACTTGTGTGGCGTGAATGTTACCTGCCACTCTTCATGCCAAGCCAGAATATTATGTTTGTGTCAGACTTGTGAGGAACTCTGAAAGGTGTTGGACATTGTGCAATTGTCAGCAAACATCCCTACTTTTGACCTTATGATGGAGGCCTAGGACACTATCCTGAGGAACTCTCTTAGAGATGTCCTGGATTGAGGGTAGATTGATGGGACAGTGATTGGCCAGGTTGAATTTGTCTCGCTTTTTGTGTACAGGATACACCTGGCTAATTTTCAACATTGTTGGCTAGATGCCAGTGTTGAAAATGTTGGAAGACCTTCGTTAGGGTGCGGTAAGTCCTAGAGCACAGGTCTTCAGTTCTATTGCCAGAATGTTATCAGGGCCCATAGCCTCTGCAGTATTCAGTATCAGCTATTTCTTGATGTCACATAGAACTGAGTTGGCTGAAGACCAGCATCTATGATGCTGGGGACCACTGGAGAAGACCTCATTGGATCATCCACTCAGGATTTCTGGTGGAAGATGCTGGGAAACCAAAGCAAGTAGGCTTTTGGAAATGTGTTAATGCATGTTGAACCACTTCTCATTTCTGCTAGTCTGAGAAACTTCGATATCTCTCATATTCCCTATTTGTAGCCTTTTTCAAAATCTGTATTGCTACCTGACTCCCTGACCCTACATTCCTTGTGATCTTTAGTAGCTCTGCACTACACTGGCTAATGTCTTTACCAACTAGACCACAAGGAGAGCTTTGAACTGGTATAAATTAAATTAAATAAATTTCACCAAGGCACTAATCCATTCTGATGTTTGTCCTTTCCTCAGCTGCTCGGGGAAATGTCCCAGTAGTGAGAGGGACAGAGGGAGATTTGGTTACTTTACCCTGTATTTTCATGGCCAGAGACTCCCACACCCTGACCACTGTTACCTGGATGAGGAAGGAGCCCTACCAACACATCGTTACATTTACAGCCCAATCACAGGGAACTTGGACAACTGTACACGGTGGAAATCGGTACGACCTCATCGGGAACCCATGGGAGGGAAACGCCTCGATCAGGATAAACCAGCTGAATGTGAGGGACAATCACACTTATCTGTGTCAGGTGGAATACCTGTCAAAACTCAATTTTCAGTTTTATCAGTACCTGATCCAGAAAGAGGTACAGCTGCAGGTCATACCTGGTAAGAACCCATTCTCACATTCTTTATTCTACAGAAAGTGACAGTGATGATGAGGTATCATGCAAAGAATTTATCAGCCATTGGTACTATTGATATGAGTCCAACTTCTAAGTTATAAGGACATGGTTCAATTTCCACTCTAGATATCGTGTGACACTGCAGTGCAGCACTGAGGGAATACTGCACGGTTGAAGTCACCATCTTTCTGTAAAGTTATTAAACTGAGGTTTTGCCTCTCCCCTCAGATTTGTATAGAGCATATTTAAGACAGTTTCCTCAGACAACTGTTATGGACAGGCCAGACCCCTTCAAAATATTTTAAGTTAGCCTAGATCCTAACTTTTTCTTAATTTTAAGACATTTGTGAAACGGATGTCCTAAATGCGATGCAATGGTCCAGGCCAGTCCAGGCCAGTAAAAATGTTTGATATTTTGGCTTGAGTTTTTCTTATCCCCAAAAGACCCTTTACTGGTAATTCATGTGCTACCTGCAATATCTCCTTTCTATAACCCACTGGTAATACAATTTGATGAACGTCTGCTCATTTCTCACCTGAACATGTGATGTTCGCCATTTCCTCATCAAGACATCATTTTCAACATGGTAACATTTGGGAATACCCTCAGATTCTTCTGTGTATCCTTCTTGATAAAAAAACTCAGTTTATTTCTCTGAACTAAAAATATCCACTTGGTCCTCCACCTGTTCTTGTTTTGTCTCAACCATTTGATCAAACATGGTCTCTGACATGACTTGGAGGTGCCAGTGTTGGACTGGGGTGGACATAGGAGAAAGTGAGGTCTGCAGATGCTGCAGATCAGAGTCGAGAATGTGCTGCTGGAAAAGCACAGCAGGTCAGGCAGCATCCGAGGATCAGGAGAATCGATGTTTTGGGCCAGAGGCCTTCATCAGGAATGAGGCTGGGAGCCTTGGGGGTGGAGAGATAAATGGGAGGGGGTGGGGCTGGGGAGAAGGTAGCCAAGAGTGCAATACGTGGATGGAGGTGGGGGTAAAGGTGATAGGTCGGAGAGGAGAGTAGAGTGGATAAGTGGGAAGGAAGATTGACAGGTGGGACAGGTCATGAGGACAGTGCTGAGCTGGAAGGTTGGAACTGGGGTAAGGTGGGGGGAGAGGAAATGAGGAAACTAGTGAAGTCCACATTGATGTCCTGGGGTTGAAGGGTCCTGAGGTGGAAGATGAAGCGTTCTTCCTCTAGGTGTCAGGTGCTGAGGGAGTGGCGATGGAGGAGGCCCAGGACTTACATGTCCTTGGCAGAGTGGGAGGGGAGTTGAAATATTTGGCCACGGAGTGGTGGGGTTGATTGGTGCGGGTGTCCCGGAGATGTTCCCTAAAGCACTCTGCGAGAAGGCATCCAGTTTCCCCAATGTAGAGGAGACCGCATCGGGAGCAACGGATACAATAAACATGTGTTGAAGTGCAGGTGAAGCTTTGATGGATGTAGAAGGCTCCTTTGGGACCTTGGATGGAGGAGAGATGTAGAAGGCTCCTTTGGGACCTTGGATGGAGGAGAGAGAGGTGGTGTGGGTGTAGGTTTTGCAATTCCTGCGGTGATGGGAAGGTGCCAGGAGGGGAGAGTGGATTGTTGGGGGGCGTGAACCTGACCAGGTAGTCACAGAGGGAATGGTCTTTGCGGAAGGCGGAAAGGGGTGGGGAGGGAAATAAATCCCTGGTGGTGGGGTCCGTTTGGAGGTGGCGGAAATGTCGGTGGATGATACGATTTATTTGGTGGACAAAGTTAAAAATCACACAACACTAGGTTCTAGTCCAACAGGTTCATTTGGAAGCACTCGCGTTCGGAGCACTGCTCCTTCATCAGGTAGTTGATGATGAACTTGGTGTCTGACAGTTCTCCTTCTGCTTCCTTGTGTATTCTTTGATTTCACCTCCTGTTTCAACCAGTGGCTTTGTGACCTTGTTACCAAACAGTCAGGAAAAAGTCTCAGGATATGCTTCGTGTAATATCTCAGTTGCTTGATTTTCCACTGCTTTTTCAACCACAGTAGGCAGCCTTCCTATCTGTGGTCCAACTATGTTGTTACCAAAGACAAATGATATTACTGGAACCAAGAGTTCCTTCAGTGCTCTACCACCATTTTGCCATTTTGCACTGGACAATCCAACCTCTCTCTACATAATGGGGCACTTCTCATCTCACCATGACTTCCACGTACTAGCAATAGTCTGGCAATAGTCCTTCTGAATTACATATCTCCTCATCTCTCAACATCAAAGTTTGACATGATCCCATATCTGTTAAGACGGTAACTCATTTACTGCTACTTCTGGAATATGTGAGTAAACCTTACCTTCGCAAGTATGTGGTTTAAGAAGATCTGACACTTCCTTCTCAACCAATCGGGACAGGTTGGACTGAAGGGTCTGCTTCCATGCTGTACATCTCTATGACTCTATGTTGTACATTCTGAGACAGCTTTTTCACCTCCACTGTGCTTTCCTTTACCACTTTTACAAAATTAATTGGATTATCCTGTTTTCCAATATCCGTCTTCCCAGTGCTTTTTTAAAATCACCAACACTGTGACTTCATGTGACCTACTTTATTGCAGTGAGAACATCTGAGCTTTTTAACTTCTTCTTTCCCTTCATGGGTTTCCTTTTCACTCTGTGGTAAGCTATCTTTATTATCTTCACTGAGAGCTACGTTTCCCTTACCATCTGAAAATTTTTCTTTACCTCAATTTCTATCTCTCACAAATTGGAATTGATGTCAAAAGCCAAACTTTGATTTATGAACTATCTAATAATCATCAGCCATTTCAGCTGTTAATCTTGCCATTTTAACTCTCTGTTCTTCCACGAGTTCTCACTGCCTCCCAAAGTGAATTTTTGAACTTTTCCAAAAGAATCTTAAAAGCGTCATAAGTTTGATCTATTTTTAATGCCCTTATCTATCTCTCAAAATTACTTTGTTTGATCCTTTCAAACTCAATGATTCCTGATACATTGTCTGTAGGCTTCTAGCACTGGCTCATATACATTTTAGATGGCTTTCTCCATCTTCTCATACTCCTTGGATACCTCCTCTGGTAATGATGCAAACACCTCCGCAGCTCTATCGACCAACTTTGTTTGGATCAACAACTTGTCTGCCAATTCCAACAGCTTTGCTTTGATCACTTTTAGTAAAATCCTGAAAGTCTCTTCTTCCACCCCAAATACTCTTAGTGATTGAAAGAGTAATAACTATACAAAGCACTGTTTAAACCAACCAAATTCAACACCTGAAGCAAAAGACTAACACCTACCACTCCCTACCTTTGAGTCCAACAACTCTAAACCCAAATTGGAATGATAGAATCATCCTGATAAGAGCCCCCAGTCTGTTACTGACCACGTCAGACCCCCTTAAAATATTTTAAGAAAGTAGCCTAGACCCTAATTTTTTTTCTTATTTTAAAGGCAGATGTGAAGTGGGTGTCCCTCCAGGTGTCAAACCACTCAGCTTTAAGCAAAACAAAATTTATTTAAACACAACAGTTGAAACACGAACGATAGAAAAGGGAATTTAGAATAACTTAAACTATTGGAAAACTTAAAACAAACCCATATAGCAACTTAACGAATTAACTGTCCCAATATAGTAACACCCTATAAATACATTCCTTGGCAAAAAGATAAATTCAAACACAGATTCTTACGGGCAGGAAGGAACAATATCCAGAGAGAGATTTCAGAGAAAGTCAGTCAGGAATTGTTTCCTGAAGCTTGCAACTCTTCTAGTACTCGAAGCACCTTGTGACTGCGACAGCTAAAAACAAACTCAAAAGAACCTGAACTGGGAGAGCTGGCCACTCCCTTCCATTGTTAAACTGTTACTCCCTACATTCTTCGGAATCTCTGCTTTTACAACCTACCATCAAAAACATCAAGGACAAAATAACCTTTTTAAAGTGACAGCACCGTCACATAACTCATTTTGAAACCAACCAGTGACCAGTCTATTTTGGACCTGACTCTGAGAGTGAAAATTAGAGTGGCACAGTGGCTCAGTGGTTATCACTGCTGCCTCACAGCGCCAGGGATCTGGGTTTAATTCCAGCCTTGGGCAGCTGTCTGTGTGGAGGTTGCACATTCTCTCCATGTAAGTGTAGATTTCCTTCAGGTGCTCCAAAGATGTGCGGGTAAAGTGAATTGGCCGTATTAAATTGCCAACCATGTTCAGGGATGTGTAGGTTATTTACAGTAATCAGGGGAAATGTAATGTAAAAGGGTAGAGAAATGGGTCTGAGTGGGTTACTCTTTGGTGTCGACCTGTTGGGCCAAATGGCCTGCTTTCACACTGTAGGGATTCTATGACATATAGGACAGCAGTAGAAGCTTTTCTACATATGTAAAAAAGAAATGAAGAGCTAAAGATGAGCATTGATCCATTACAGGATATGGGGAGATTAACAGTAGGAATGGAGACAATGTCAGGTTTAAACAAAGATTTTGTTTTCACAGAAGGAAAACCAAAAAAACCCAAGAATATTAGAAACAAATCACATTCCCAGCTTTATATCATTGCAAATTTAGAAATATTATATTTTGTTCCCATCTCCAAGTTATTGATATGCAGGTAGTTCTTCTATCAGGTCATTCTTCTATAACGCGTGTTTTGTCAGTGAATTGGCTGTATCATGATTGATGAATTGTGGATGTTGGTTGCAAAATATGAACTTTTTGCTGAACATGTGTAGCAGGTTTCCCATAGCGCAAGCTTCTATTGCACAATTGCTACAGCAGTTTCCCATGGCATGTTTTTCTGTAGCGTGATGTTGCCAAGGAACACACCATAGAACATAGAAAAAAATATACAGCGCAGTACAGGCCCTTTGGCCCTCGATGTTGCGCCGATCCAAGCCCACCTAACCTACACTAGTCCACTATCCTCCATATGCCTATCCAATGCCCATTTAAATGCCCATAAAGAGGGAGAGTCCACCACTGCTACTGGCAGGGCATTCAATGAACTCACGACTCGCTGAGTAAAGAACCTACCCCTAACATCTGTCCTATACCTACCACCCCTTAATTTAAAGCTATGCCCCCTCATAATAGCTGACTCCATAC
>NC_057711.1:12908931-12910634 GCF_004010195.1 Chiloscyllium plagiosum | reverse complement strand
AACTTTCAGATATCTGTGTACATGGACACCAAGATCCCTCTGCTCATCCACACTACCAAGTATCCGATCATTAGCCCAGTACCCCATCTTTTTGTTATTCTTCCCAAAGTGAATCACCTCGCACTTAGGTACATTGAATTCCATCTGCCACCTTTCTGCCCAGCTCTGCAGCTTCTCTATATCCTGCTGTAACCTGCCACATCCTTCCTCACTGTCAACAACTCCTCCGACTTTTGTGTCATCCGCAAACTTGCTCACCCAACCTTCTAACCCCTCTTCCAGGTCATTTATAAAAATGACAAACAGCAATGGTCCCAAAACAGATCCTTGCGGAACACCGCTAGTGACGGCACTCCATGAAGAAACTTTGCCATCAACTACTACCCTCTGTCTTCTTCCATCCAGCCAATTCCTAATCCAAACCTCCAACTCACCCTCAATGCCATATCTCCGTATTTTCTGCAGTAGCCTACCATGGGGAACCTTATCAAACGCCTTACTAAAGTCCATATATACCACATCTACCACTTTACCCTCATCCACCTCCTTAGTCACCTTCTCAAAGAATTCAATAAGGTTTGTGTGGCATGACCTGCCCTTCACAAAACCATGCTGACTATCCTTGATCACATTATTCCTATCCAGATGTTCATAAATCCTATCCCTTACAATTCTCTCTAAGACTTTGCCCACAACAGAAGTGAGACTCACCGGCCTATAGTTGCTAGTGTTATCCCTACTCCCCTTCTTGAACAAGGGAACCACATTTGCTATCCTCCAGTCTTCTGGCACTATTCCTGTAGACAACGAGGACATAAAAATCAAGGAGGAGAAAGTAAGGTCTGCAGATGCTGGAGATCAAAGTTCAAACTTTATTGCTGGAACAGCACAGCAGGTCAGGCAGCATCCAGGGAACAGGAGATTCGACGTTTCGGGCACAGGCCCTTCTTCAGGAATGAGCAGAGAGTGTTCAGCAGGAGAAGATAAAAGGTAGGGAGGAGGGACTTGGAGGAGGGGAGTTGGAAATGTGATAGGTGGAAAGAGGTCAAGGTGAGGGTGATAGGTCGGAGTAGGGTGGAGGCGGAGAGGTCAAAATCAAGGCCAATGGCTCTGCAATCTCCTCCCTTGTTTCCCAGAGAATCCTAGGGTAAATGCTGTCAGGCCAAGGGGACTTATCTATTTTCACCCTTTCCAGAATTTCCAACACCTCTTCCCTACATACCTCAAAGCCGCCCATTCTAATTAATTGTGACTCAGTGTTCACATCGGCAACAATGTCCTGTTCCTAAGTGAATACTGACGAAAAGTATTCATTCAGTGTCTCCCCAATCTCTTCAGCCTCCACACGCAACTTCCCACTACTATCCTTTACTGGACCTATTCCTACCCTAGTCATTCTTTTATTCCTGACATACCTAGAGAAAGCCTTAGGGTTTTCCCCAATCCTACCAACTAAGGACTTTTCATGTCCCCTCCTTGCTGCTCCCTAGCTCTCTCTTCAGATCCTTCCTGGCTACCTTATAACTCTCAATCGCCCCAATTGAACCTTCACGCCTCATCTTTACATAGGCCGCCCTCTTCCATTTAACAAGGGATTCCAATTCCTTATTAAACCACGGCTCCCTCACACGACCCTTTCCTCCCTGCCTGACGGGCACATACTTATCAAGGACACTCAATAGTTGCTCCTTGAACAAACTCCA
>NC_057711.1:12842686-12907011 GCF_004010195.1 Chiloscyllium plagiosum | reverse complement strand
GGGGGTCCCTGCACTGTCTGCTTCCTCCCAGTTCCCCTCACTGTCACCCATCTATCTGCCATCTTTGGAGTTACTACTTCCCTAAAGCTCCGATCTATGACCCCCTCTGCCTCCCGAATGATCCTAAGTTCATCCAACTCCAGCTCCAGTTCCCTAACACGGTCTTGGAGGAGCTGGAGATGGGTGCACTTCCTGCAAGTGTAATCAGCAGGGACGACCATGGCATCCCTCACCTCAAACATGTTGCAAGAGGAACATTGCACTGCCTTCACTGCCATCCCTCTAAAAGTAACCTTTTAAAAAAAAACTCGGTCTAAAGAATAGAACAAGCAAAATGCAGTACTTACCTACTTACCACAACGGGTCTTATTATTAGGTTAGAGGAGGAGGGCGGATGGGAGGCACTTGCAGAACATTATCTCATAGCAGAACGACTTGTATGTTGGACCAAATGGTCTGTTTTTGTGCCATACAACTCTATGACTCTATTTACCTTTAACACTGAGTATTTACCCCTTAACATTGTGATAACAACAGTTTTGACTGATCATGGTGATTATTATTGTATTTACTCTTTCCACCAAGAGTTACAGCATTTATCCATGCCACTGTATTATTTAGGAGAAAGTGAGGACTGCAGATGCTGGAGATCAGAGCTTAAAAATGTGATGCTGGAAAAGCACAGCAGGTCAGGCAGCATCAAAGGAGAAGGAGAATCGACGTTTCGGGCATAAGCCCTTCTTCAGCACTGTATTATTTACCCTCAGCAAGGAAAAAGAATTACTAGAGAGAGAATAAGGCCCATCAAGGACCAAAGTGGACATATATGTGTAGAATCACAGGAGGTGGGCAAGGTTCTCAATGAATATTTCTCCTCTGTGTTAAATTAGATCGCACAAAATCTAGGGGAAGCTGGCAAATTGGAAGCATAGTTGGCTTAATGGTAGGAAGTCGAGGGTAATAGTAGAAGGATGCTTGTCAGACTTGAGGCCTGTGACTAGTGGAGTACCTCAGGGGGTCGGTGCTGGGCCCATTGCTGTTTGCTATCCATATCAATGATTTGGATGAGAACCTATAAAGCATGATTCGTAAATTTGCTGATGACATTAAAATAGGTGGTATTGTAGACAGTGAGGAAAGTTAGCTGAAATTGCAGCAGGATCTTGATCAGTTGGGGAAGTGGGCGGAGAAATTGCAAACGGAGTTTAATACAGAGAAGTGTGAGGTCTTGTATTTTGTAAAGTCAACTCAAGGTAGGAGTTAGGGCCGTAACGAGTGTAGTGGAACAGAGGGATCTTGGAGTTCAGGTTCGCTGTTCTCTGAAAGTGGAGTCACAGCTAGACAGGGCAGTGAAGAATGCTTTTGGCACACTGGCCTTCATCACTCAGAGCACTGAGTATAGAAGTTGGGAAGTTATATTGCAGTTATACAGGATGTTAGTGAGGCTGCACTTGGAGTACTATGATCAGTTTTGATCACCTTGCTTTAAGATTGATGTCATTGAACTGGAAAGGTTGCAGAAGAAAATTACAAGGATGTTGCCAGGACTCAACAGTCTTAGTTATAAAGAGAGGTTGAACAAACTAGGACATTTTTCTTTGGAGCGTAGGAGGCTGAGGTGGGGGGTGGGGGGGGAAACCTTATAGATCAGTTACAGAAGTGTGTAAGATCATAATAGGGTGAATGCACTCAGTCTTTTTCCCAGGGTTGGGGAATTGAGGACTGGAGGGCATCAGTCTAAGGTTAGAGAGGAAAAAATAAAAGGGAACCTGAGGGGCAACGTTTTTCACTGAGGGTGGTGTGCATATGGAATGAATTGCCATCAGAAGTTGTTGAGGCAGGTACATTAACAACATTTAAAAGGCATTTGGACAATATATGGATGGCAAAGGATTAGAAGGATATGGGCCAAGTGCAGGGAAATTGGGTTAGCATAGATGGACATTTTAGTCTGCATGGACCAGTTTGGGCCAAAGGGCCTGTCTCCATGCTGTAGGAATCTATGACTCTAATTGCTACTGCATTCACCTCTGAATATTGTGTAATTCACTGTACCATAGTAATCACCAACATCATCGCAAACTATAGTATTTGCTATGATGGGCAAATACTACAGCATTAACCTTTATCAGTATAAATACTAGATTTAATCCTGTCATGACAAAATATGGCAAAATTCAATCCTTCATTGCAAATATATTGGCATTAATTCATGTCACTGTGAAACACTGTTATTTGGCATTCTCCATTCGGTCTTGTGCCATTGCATTATCCTCCCCTTCCGACCCTGCAATTGAGTTTCATACCTGCCCACAGAATTTGATTAACTGTCCCTGGATTGTTTGTCTGTAACTTGTGTTTTGATCCCTCATTTTCTGTTCATTCACAGAAACTTTCCCCATTGTGATATTATGTATTCCACTTGTGGTGAAACTCCCTCCTCTTCTGGTGATGTGGATCATTTTATACAAGCAAAAAACCAGGTATGGAATATCGCTGGCAGACTCTTATCTACAAATGCCTAAAGCTTGATTCATGGGTAAGCATTGCTCATTCAGTGTTGTTGGCTGATTCAAACACTTGAGCCATCCTGGTCAAACCAGTGATCCCACAGTAATACATCCAGTAGAGGTCACTGGATACCAGCAGTATCCCTATCCCAGTAACAGAACACTTGGAGAGCCCTTATAGCTCCAGCTGAAATTCAGCTCATCTCAGACCAGGAGATCAAAACTGGCTCCATCCTGATTTGCATGATTTAGCTCCTCATAGTATGAATGTGCTGAGATACTGAGGACCTAATTAAATCTCCCAAATCATTTCAATTCACTGGAGTGTACTTTAAACTACAACCTCAGGAGGATGTTGGATTAAAACCTGATGGAGTTGAATTTTATTCCAGATACTGACAATCAGATTCCTGCTCACTTTCCAATCTCAATCTACCGAATTTCATGGAAAACACTAATCACACACCACATTTCTTGGAAAAAGAATAGAACTCCATGGGTATTGGTTGCTGTTCAGATAATGACAATAATTTAGCCGCTCTTCACTTTAATGACAGGGTTTTATTGAAAGGGCTTCATAATCTCTTTCGAAATCAGTTTTACCCAATAAAATTTTAATGCTTGCCAGATTTGGGAAGTCAGGTCATTACATTCAAAACACAATGCAAAAGGTATGCAATATTGATAAATTAAATGTATAGTCCAAATGGTTTTGCAATCCAGCAGCAAGTCTCAAACACTACAATATCTGCCAAGCTAGCTCAGTTAGGAGAGTGTTAACACCAAGTCTAAAGGCTCCCTGGTTCAATCCTGAGCTTCTGCACTATAAGCTGGACAATTCCATTTTAGGGGCTCTTGTGGTGTTATCACTCCAGGCCAGGAGGCCTGGGTTTAAGTCCTACTTCCTCCAGAGCTGCATTATAACAACTCTAAACAGGTTAATTTTTTTTTAAATCAAAGGATGGTGTCTACCTATTAACGGATTTGGAATATTGTGAACAATTCTGGGCCCTATATCAAAGGTAGGGCGTGCTGGCCTTGGGGAGGGTCCACAGAAAGTTCACAAGAACGATCCCAGGGATGAAGAGCTTGTCATATGAATAGTGTTTGAGGACTCTGGATCTGTGTCCGATGGAGTTTAGAATGATGAAGTAGAGATCTCATTAAAATTTACTGAGAGGCCTGGATGGAGTAGATATGAAGAAGATGCCATCATTGCTTTGTGTATAGGAGTTTGGAAGTCATGTTGGGTTATACAGGATATTGGTCAGGTCTCTGCTGGAATACTGTCTCAAGTTATAGGACGGATATTATTAAGGTAGAGAGGATTCAGAAGAGATTGACCAGAGTGTTGCAGGTATGGAAGGTTTGAGTCATAAAGATAGGCTGGGACTTTTTTCACTTGACCATAGAAAGTTGAGAGGTGACCTGATAGAAGTTTATAAAAAAATGACAGGTATAATTAGGGTTAATGGTAGTTATTTTTTCCCTAATATGGGAAATTTCAAGACTGGGGGCACATTTCTAAGGTGAGAGGTGAGAGATTTTAAAAAGACATAAGAGGCAAATCCTTTACACAGACGGTGGTTCACGTGTGGAATGAACTTCCTGAGGAAGTGAAGGGTGCAGGTACAGTTACAATGTTTAAAAGTGTGGAGGTGCCGGTGTTGGACTGGGGTGGACTGAGTTAAAAATACAACCCCAGGTTATAGTGCAAACTGTTGGACCATTAGCTGGTGTTGTGTGATTTTTAATGTTGTCAATATTTAAAAGACATTTGGACAGATAGATGAATAAGAAAGGTTTGGAGGGATAGGGCCCAGGAGTATGCAAGTGGGATTAGTTCAGTTTGGGATTATCTTCAGCAGGGACTGGTTGGACTGAAGGGTCTGTTTTTATGCTATCTGACTCGATTGAGTCTTGTCTTGATCTTCACTTTGTGACTTGGTTTCAAACTGCCTAATTACATTTCAGTAATCCTGACATTAGGGTGAGTTAAAGATGATACCTAAATGGAAGTTTTACTTTTTCTGCCTGAATACACAGAAGGTCGAACAGTGTCAATATTGCACACAAATACTGGTGCGTGTGTGTGACAGACAGAGAGAGAGAGAGAGAGAGAGAGAATATCCTATGGGAACGGCCACTTATTGTATCTGAAGGTCAGCTTTTATTTACTGCCTGTGTGGTTAACTTAAATTTCTCTTGTTTTGTATCCAGGAAGGCTGATCCATCACAGGTGGCTGAAGTATCTCATGTGCAAACTGCAATGTAAACATGTTCCAAGAATTTTGCATCAAATCCCATTCACACCTTAAGCTGGACTTGCTCTACTGTTCACCCATTGTTGATTTGATGGGGCATATAGAGTCATTGAGCATGGAAAAAGACCCTTTGGTCCAACTCATCCATACTGACCAGATATCCCAACCTAATCTAGTCCCATTTTCCAGCACTTTGCACATATCCCTCTGAAACTTTCTTATTCATATACACATCCAGATGCCTTTTAAATGTTGCAATTGTACCAGCCTCCACCACTTCCTCTGGCAGCTCATTCCATACACATACCACCCTCTGCGTGAAAATGTTACCCCTTAGGTCTCTTTTATATCTTTCCCCTCTCACCCTAAACTGATACCCTCTAGTTCTGGACTCCCCCACCCCAGGGAAAAGACTTTGTCTATTTATCCTACCATGCCCCTCATGATTTCATCTCTCACCTTCCTAAGGCCAGTTAAAGATGGTTGACAAAATGCTGGTCATACAACTGATTCTCACATCCCACGAAATTACAACAGCAAATTCCTGGGTCCTGAGTGCAAAATACCTCATCCTATTCAATTTCTAAAATTCATTTACAGCATGTAGGCATCACTGACTGGGGCTGATATTTATTGGCTATTCTTAATTTGCTCAAAGGGCAGTTAAAACTTAATCGCACTGCTGTGGGTCTGGCAGAACAGACTTGATGGGCAGAATGGACTATTCTACACAAAGAAACCAACAGAAGGAGTAAACCATTTAGCCATTCAGCCTACTCCAGCATTCAATATGATCATGGCTGATCCTTTATCTTAAGTTAAACATCACACAACACCAGGTTATAGTCCAACAGGTTTATTTGGAAGCACTAGCTTTCGGAGCGACGCGCCTTCATCAGGTGGCTGTGCCATATAAGATTGTAGGATACAGAAGTTATAGCAAAAATTTACAATTTTGCACCACCTGATGAAGGAGCAGCGCTCCGAAAGCTAGTGCTTCCAATTAAACCTGTTGGATAATAACCTGGTGTTGTGTGATTTTTAACTTTGTACACGCCAGTCCAACTTCGGCATCTCCAAATCATGACCTTTATCTGAATGTCACATTCTTGCTTTTTCCTTCCTTGAATCCAATAAAAAAAGTTGAAATTAAGAGTATAATAATGACCTTTTTGGATGTTGAAACCCACGTGATTCACTAATGCCCTTTAGGGAAGGAAACTGCCATCCTTACCTGGTCTGGCCTACATGTGATTCCAGACCCACAGCAATGTAGAACATAGAACGTTACAGCGCAGTACATGCCCTTTGGCCCTCGATGTTGCACCGACCTGTGAAACCAATCTGAAGCCCATCTAACCTACACTATTCCATTTTCATTCATATGTCTATCCAATGACCATTTAAATGCACTTAAAGTTGGCAAGTCTACTAGTGCTGCAGGCAAACCACTCCAGGCCCCTACTACTGATGGGCAGAATCAGACAGAGAGGGATACACACAGAGAGAGATAGAGAGGGTAAGAGAGAAAGAGAGAGAGAGACAGACACAGAGAGAGAGAGAGGGCAAGAGAGAGTCAGAGAGAGAGAGACAGACAGATAGATAGACGGAGAGAGCGACAGACAGAGAGAGAGAGTGGGAAGACAGAGGGGGAGAGGGAATTGGGAGATAAGAGAGGCAGAGGAGGAGAGAGAGTGCGCAGGGCAGTGAGAAAAGAGGGTGGAGGGAGGGAGAGTGAGAGAGAGGACAGAGATAGATGGGGAGGTAAGAGAGACAGAGGGGAGGAGAGCAAGAACAGGAAGGGACAGCAAATGGAGTGAGGAACTTTATCTCCCTCACTACGACCCCATACCTCGATGGCAGGCTGCAGATTCCCAGTGAAGAAGCCACGTCACCACGAGATGCCTTGGTACCGCAGCGTTAGATTGTGACTGAGCGGCTGATGAAGACAGAGTGTGTAAACGTTTCCCCCAGACTTGAGGCAGCGTGTTTCCCATCCACTCTCCTCCCTCTACCAGGCCGTGAGGGCATCCGTGGGGAGAGGAAGGCGGTATCCCACCACAGCCAACTGGGTTGGGAGAATCAATGGAGTCATTTACAAACTACCAGAGCCACCCTGATCTCCGAGACGATCTGACTCGCTCTCTGCAGAGCCTTGAGCATGTTGACTCTTAACTGCCCTCTGGGTAATTAGGGATGGACAATCAATGCTAGCCTAGCCAGTGACACCATCATCCCACAAATAAATGTTTTAATAAGTTATGCTTTTAACATCGAGAAATTTATTAATTTATTTTGAGGAGTCACTGTGACTTGGCCTCGATAGCTTACTGTGGTACTCTTTGAGTGATGAAATGTTTCTTCAGCTCAGTCCAAATGATTTAACCTATACCCTGAGACAGTTCTGAAGAAGGGTCACCAGATACAACGTGTTAACGCGGATTTCTCTTCACAGATGCTGCCAGACATGCTGAGCTATTCCAGCAATTTTCGTTTTTGATCCAGAGACTGTCCCCTGGTCCTAGACTGACCAACCAGAGAAAACATCCTCTCTGCATCTAATCACTACAGACCTGCTCGAATTAGATTCATAGAATCCTTACAGTGTGGAAACAGGCCATTTGGCCCAACAAATCCAGACTGACCCTCCGAAGACCCACCCAGACCCATTACCCTACCCTATTACTCTACATTTACCCCTGACTAATGCACCTAACCTACACCTCCCTGAACTCTATGGGCAATTTTGCATTGCCAATTCACCTAACTTGCATATCTCTGGATTGTGGGAGAAACCATAGTACCCGGAGGAAACCCACGCAGACACAGGGAGAATGTGCGAAATCCACACAGACAGTCACCTGAGGCTGGAATCAAACCCAGTTCCCTGTCACTGTGAGGCAGCAGTGCTAACCACTGAGCCACCATGCTGCCCCAATTGTATATGTTTCAACCATAAACCCTCTAATCTTCTAAATTCCAGTGAACACAGGCCCAGTCAACCAATCTCTCCTCATCAGACAATCCTCCTTTCCCTTACTCAATGGTAAGTGTATTATTTTTCAGATAGGTAGACCAAAACAGCACATAATATGCCAGGTATAATCTCACCGAGGCCCTGTACAAGTACAGTAAACCATGCTTGCTTCTGAACTCAAATCCTCATACAATGAAAACCAAATATACCATTTGCCTTGCTAACTGCTTGCTGCACATACCTGTTGACTTTCATTGACTGGTATACAATGACACACAAATCCCTTTGTACACTCACACTTCCCAATATATCACCATTAAAATGATAGTTTGCCTTACTATCATGTTCCCATTTATATATCATAACACATTACCAAATTATTTTCCTATAATCCCAGTATTCTCACCCACATAACCCATCCTTTTCTCTTGAATCCTTGTTATCTTCACTCACATTCCCAGATATTCTTCCACATGCCCAGTTATTATAACACATACCTGATGACACATTGCCAGTATTTTCACTCTATTCCAATTTATTTTCCCAAAACGAATGACATTTTCAGATATCCAGAATATTCTTTCTTATTTCTGATGTTTTCCACTCATATTCCAGGTGGCTCATTCTCACGTTCACAATTTTTTAAACTTATATTCCTGGTGTATTCAGTCACATTTCCAGCTTTTTTTTCTCACCTGTTCAGTGGTTATCGATAACACCATAAGTCATAGGAGCAGAAGTAGACCATTCAGCCCATAAATCAAATCCAGACGTCACAGGATGACAAAGGAGGTAGAAATTAACATTAGAAAGAGAAAATGTGTTTATGACAGGTGGAAGGCAGAAAATACAATTGAGAATCAACAGGAATACTGAATGCTTGGGGAGGGGTGAAAAAGCAAAGAAAGAAAGTAAAGACAATTTATGATGAAATGCAGGAGACATAAAGGGAAATCCCAAAGTTTTCTACAGATATATAAATAGTAAAAGAGTGATAAAAAGAGGAATGGGTATGAAGAGAGACTAAAGCAGGGATTTCTACATGGAGGCAGGTGGCATGGCTGAGGTGTTAATTGAGTATTTTTCATTTGTCTTCACAAAAAAGGATGCCGCTGCTGCTCAGACCATGGTGACAAAGGGAGGAACACTGTCACTAAAAGAGTTCAAAATTAATACGAAATCAGTCTTGGATTGACAATGATATTCCACGTTGACAAGTCACTGGGATCAGATGAGATGCATCCAAGGAATTTAAAGAATGTGAGGATAGAAATTGCAGGGTCAACAATCTTAATCTTTAAGTCTTTCTTAGGTTTGGGGAAGGTGCCAGATGACAGAGTAATTGCAAATATTACAGCTTTGTTCAACAAAAATTGTAAGGATAACTCCTACAGTTACAGACCAGTTAGTTTAAGTTGTGAGAATTAATTAATTGGAAATAATTATTTGGAATAGAATTAGTAGTCAAATGGAAAAAATGAATTAGGGATGTCAGCACAGCTTTCTAAAGGGGAAATTGTGTTTAAGTAACTTCCTAGAATTCTAGAAGAGGTATCAGAAAGGGTCAATGAGGGTAATGGAGTGGATATGAAGATTTCTAAAAAGACTTTTAGAAAGCGTTCAATATAATGCCTCTGAGGAAAGGCTTCTAAGGAAAGATATAGGCTATGGTATAAAAGGGACAGTAGCAGCTGTGTGATAGGGAATGGAGACTAATGGTCAATGGATATTTATTAGGCTGGAATAAGGTTTATAATGGAGTTCTCACCAAGGTTCAGTACTGGGACCCATACTTTTCCTAATATATATTAATGATCTAAATCTTGGTGTGTAGGGCACAATTTTGAAATTTGCAAATGACACAAAATTTGGGAAGAATTGTAAACCACGAGGAAGACAATGTGGAACTCCAAAATGACATTGACAAGTTGGCAGAGTAGACGGATTCGTAGCACGAGATTCAAATAGAAAAAAGTGTGAGGTCATGCACTTTGGTCAGAAGAAAATTCAGTACAAAATAAGGGATACAATCTTAAAGGGGCTGCATGAGCTGAGGACCCGTGTAAATATATGAACAGATCATTAAAAGTCAAACAAACACAGATAATACTGCACAGAAAAAAACCCAAAGAACTTTGGGTGATGTAAACCAGAAATTAAATTAGAAATGGCGGGAAAAACTCAACAGATCTTGTAGCATCGGTGGAGAGAAAACAGAGTTAATGTTTCGAGTCCAGTTGCCCTTCGGAATTTCTTCTAGACAGAATGCTGGACTGTTTTCACAACTATTCTTGAGAAGAGTCATGCCAGACTCGAAATGTTTTGTCCCTCTCTTCATTAATGCTACCAGAATGATTTTCCAGCATCTGTGAAATTTTGCTTTTATTCAATCCCTGGAGGTGGCAGGATAGGTAGAGAGAGCAGTTAATAAAACATACAGTCTCTTGGCTTTATTAATAGGGACATAGAGGTACGAGAGGATGGAGGGGATGTTGAACTTGCTCAAGACACTTGTTGGACCTCAGCTGGAGTATTGTGTATGGTTGTGGGGGTCACATTATGGGAAAGATGTGAATGTACATTATCGATTTACCACAATGGTTTCAGGAATGAGAAACTTTAATTACAATGATAGATTGAAGAAGTAGGGACTTTCTCCTTGGAGAAGAAACAAAGCTGGTAGAGATTTAATAGAGGATTTCAAAATCATGAGGGGCTGGATAGAATAGATGGGGAGAAGCTGTTTCAGAACAAGATGGCATAGATTTAAAGTGACATGCAAGCAAAGCAAGAGTGATGTGTGAAAAAAAACGTTATTTTGGTTAGAGTATGGAATGCACTGTCTAAAAATGTGGTGGATGCAGGTTCAACTGAGGCATTAAATAGTTATTTTGATAGAAATGGTGTGCACTGATATGAGGAAAAGGCAGGAGATTGGCAATAGATAACTATGCTTGTTCCACAAGCTGGTGTGGGCATGATGGGCCAGAAGACCTCCTTTTGCACCATAACATTCTGAGATTCCAAGTCTGTTCCACCATTGGATCAGATCGTGGCTGATCCTGATAATTCTCAACTCCACTTTTCTTCCTTTCCCACATAACCCTTGATTCCCTTCCTGATCAAAAATGTCTACTTCAGCCTTGAATATGCTTAATGACCTCATTCTCAAAACTCTTGCTGTAAGCCATAAACTATTTTTATTCATGGTTCCTCAACCATCTTCGCTACTAAATTTCTTTGCCTGTGCACTTTAGCCCTCTCAAACTGAATGCTAAATTCTACCATGTTATGGCAAATGTTTCCTGGGGGGAGTTCTTTCACTCTGAAAATATTTTTTAAAATCTGTCTCCATTGCGCATCACCAGAACCAAAATAGCCTGATCCACGGTTACATCCACAACATTTGTTCAAGGAATATACTCTCAAATACAATCTTTGAGTTCTTCCTCATGGCTATCTCTTCCAATCTGACTTTCCCAATCTACATGAAGATCAAAGTCACCGGTTTTAATGTATAGCCTTTTTTACATGCCCAGATTACTTCCTGATTTATTTCCTACTTGTAGGGGGCCGCTAGACTATTCCTCCCGGTGCCTTCGTCCCTTGATATTTCTCACCTCCACCCATATGGATTCCACATCATTTTCTGCTATTGTGCTTATTCCATCCTGGACTGACAAAGCATCACAAACAGATTTTCCTTCTGAAAAGTTGCTATCTCTATTTAGTTCCCAGATTTGATCTCCTTAAGACCATGCATGTAATGATTATAAAGTCATACTTATTAAACTGTTAATTCATTTATCTTTTATTTGCAGTATTTCTGTTTGCCCTAGCTCAGCTAGAAATCTGAGAATATTACCTCGGAGATTCTGCATTTTAATTTAGGTTCTAACTCTGCAAAGTCTTTCAGCAAAGTATCCGTTCTAGTCCTATCAAAGTCTCACATTCCCAGAGCTTCCTCTCATTTTCCTGTTTTTCATTGTTGTCTCTCAAATGTTGTCTCTCCAGCCTGACTTGGAACTAGATCATTGTTCTCTTTAGTGTCACTGTGTCAGAATGTCCCTCTCAACAGCACTGAGTGTATCTATACAAATGGGCTGCAGAAGTTCAAGAAGAGAACTCACCAGTGCCTTCTCTGAATGGGTAATTCCCAATGTTGTCTCTCAAATTCTCAATGTTTTTAATTCCCTAACCCAGTCCCAGTTTTATCAACCCATCTCTGGGAGGTTTAATTTGAATTTCAGGTGTCTTCTTTTCCATCCCTGGTATTCTATCCCATTCTGTTATTTTTTGCATATCTCCAATATTTTCCATAAATTTCTGGTGATTTTTTTCTTGCATTCCAGTATTTTCCCACATTCAGATATATTTGCTCACATTCCCAATGTCTTCTCTCCCATTCTTTGTATTATCATTTCAGGTGTTTACATTCACTTTCACTCTATTTTCTATCCCATTCCAAGGAACTTTACTTGCACTCCTGATGTTTTATCTCTCATTCCCAATATTTTCTCATACATTCCAGAAGTGTATACAACATTCCAGAAATTCTTTTCTCCCATTCCTGATATTACACTCAGTCTTGCTATTTTCAGTCACATCCTCAATATTTTCATACAAATTTCCAGTCATATCAAACTAATTCCTAATACTTCTCTCAAATTCCCAATGTTTTTACTCCAATTCCAAGCATTTTCTCTCCCATTCCCAGTAATTTCTGTTATGTTCCCAATGTTTCTCTTTCCCATGACTGGTATTTTTTTCCTTACAATCCAAGAGGTTTTCTCCCCCATTTCAGATGTCTTCTATCCCATTTCCAGTATTTTCGCTGTCATTCCTGATTTTTCATTCTCATTCAGTGTTTCCTCTCCCATTTTTGTTTTTTCCACTCACATTCGTGGTGTTAAAAAAAAAAGACATTTTCACTTCGAGTACTTAGGGCATGGAATTCACTGCCTGGAAGTATGGTGGACACATTGAAGGAGGGGCATTCGATAACTAGTTAAATGGAAACAATGTGCAGTTTTATTGGAAAAAGGCTGGTGTTTGGTACAAAGCCAACATGCTCAGAGAACCAGTGCAGATATGAGAACCTGAATGGCATCCTCTGTACTGTAATAATTCTCTGACTCTGTGTTTCATTCATAAGCTGTGACGGCACTGGCTATACCAACATTTATTTCCCAGTTGGTGGTGCACATTCTTGAACCACTGGAGATCACGTGATGTGCGGATACTGTACTTACTCTATTCCCTGAGAAACAGGTGCTGCATAGATCAAGCCACAGGCTTTATCTATGATGTAAATTATGGAGAGTTTAAGGGTCAGAGGGTGATTGTGAGAATGATAAGTTTGAAATGCCAACTCAGGGGCTTTGCTCAAAGCTGTCTGCTATTTCCAACTCTTTCATTGTCACGGGAGAATCTGCTGCCAAAAAGCTGTCAGTTGTGATTCAATGCTTTTTATTGCCAATCTATCAAAGTTATATGATGCAGCTGAATGATTGCGAGTACTGCAATAAACAATTCTTTGTATCTGCATATTGGCTCAGCTTCAATATCAATTTACACCACATTTCAGAGATTCTTACTTCACAGAAAGAAGCCATGCAACCCATCACATCCATGTCAACTCTTGGAAATAATTATCCAATACTTTGTTATTGGTTCACGTGACAACACCATCTCCGGCAACACTAATATTACCCATTCTGAGTTGTCCTACAGAAGGCACTGGTGAGTTCTCTTCTTGAACTTCTGCAGCCCATTTGTATAGATACACTCAGTGCTGTTGGGAGGGACATTCTGACACAGTGACACTAAAGAGAACAATGATCTAGTTCCAAGTCAGGCTGGAGCGTGGCTTGAAGGGTAATTTGTGTCGAGTGGTGTTCCCATGGATCTGCTGGCCTTTTCCTTTCCTTGGTGGTAGACATTTAGGTCTAGAAGGTGTAGTCGAAAGTCCTTTAGTGACTAACAGCAGTGCATCTTGTGGATGGTATGCTCCACTGTCAGTCTGCATTGGTGGTGAAGGGAGATGTTGAGGATGGTTGATGGATTGCCAATCAAGTGAGCAACCTTGGGCTGAATGATATCAAGATATTTGAGTATTGCTTCAGCTGCACTTATCCAGGTAAATGGTGAGTAGTCCATCATGTGCCCGAGTCGTACCTTGTTGATAGAAGATAGACACTAGTAAGACAGGAAATGAGTTTCTCACAGACTTCCCATGTTCTGAGATGATGTTATCTATATTATACCCATAGAAACAGACATACAAAGAGACAAGTCAAGACACAAACATTACTAAGGAAGAAAAAAAAAGTGAAACACAGTTCAGGCACTAGTCTGGAATACAGACATTGATAAGTTAGTTTCCTTCATTTCAATTTTGATTATTTTGAGCAGGAGTTGAGGCTGTGGTCACAATTCTGACCGATTGAGGATTTACCTTTCCAGTGTCTCTGAAAGTGGTTTATGCATTTTTCCTTTCAAGGGAACTTGCAGAGAAAGAGAGAGAGAGAGTGAGAGAAGGCAGCTGATGGGAACATTTTTCTACATCTCCCCAAATTGCAGGGGGGGGGTCAAATTTGCTGCTGCATTGTTCAAATATAAAGTTGCAACTGCTCATCTTAGAGCCAATCCTGGGGTGGCACATTGGCTCAGCAGTTACAACTGCTGCCTCAAAGCAGCAGAGACCTAGGTTTGATTCCAGCTTTGGGTGACACACACGTGGGCTGAATTTGCATTCGCAGATACATTCTATTTTATTCCAAAAGCACACAATCTGTAGGCAGTCAGTCCACGTGACATCTTATAAGTTCCTACTTGTGTGGCTTTCTTCCGGATGCTCCTGCCACAGTCCAAAGATGTGCAGGTCAGGTGAATTGGCCAGGCTAAATTGCCCGTAGTGTTAGATGTAGGGGTCTGGGTGGGTTGTGCTTCGGAGGGTCGGTGTGAACTTGTTGGGCCAAAGGGCCTGTTTCCACACCGTAAGTAATCTAATCTAAAAGGAACAATAGCAACATGGATGCAAAATTATCTGATAGAAATCAATGTAATGGACAGTGGATATTGTTCAGGCTGGAGGAATGTTTGTCGTGGAGCTCCCCAAGGACCAGTAATGGAACACTTGCTTAATGATCTAGATCTTGGTGTACAGGGAGCAATTTAAAAGTTTGCAGGTAACAGTAAAGTTTGAAGAATTGTAAACTGTGAAGAGGAATTCTACTGTGGAACTCCAAAAGAACATTGACAAGTTGGGAGAGTGGGCTGATAGGTGGTAGATGAGGTTCAACGTAAAGAAGTATGAGGTCATATAGCATTGATACAGACCCTTTAGTCGACCTCGTCCATGCCAACCTGGTATCCTAAACTGATCTGGCCCCATTTGCCTTCATTTGGCCCTTATCCCTCTAAACCCTTCCTATTCATGTACCCAACCAGTGTTTTTGATCTTGCTTTTAAAACAATGGTCCAAAAACAATGCAAAAGTTATTATAAAGAATAATTACTACCCCAAGCAAAGAAATCAGTTCAAGCATTGAAAAAAAACCAAAAGTTAAGACCTATGGTGATGTAATTTGATCAGAAAACCATTGAAAGATCATATGAAGGGCTACAATGCTTGGGCATATATGTGCACAGATCACTGAAGGTGGCAGGACACATGGAGGGAGCAGTTAATACATTATACAATCTCCTCACACAAACAGAAATTTCTTGAAAAACTCAACCGGTCTGTCAGCATCTGTGGAGGGAAAGCAGAGTTAACATGATCCTTCTTCAAAAGGGCCTTTATTGTTTAGATTTTAGAAGAATAAGGGGTCGTCCTTATTGAAAAATACAAGATTCTGAAGAAGCTTAACAAGATAGAAGTTTTGATGAACTAGTGGATATAGCTTTGGAATAAGGGAATACTCATTCAAAACTGAGATGTGAAGGAATTTCTTCTCCCAGACGGTAGTGAATATTTGCAGGTCAGACAGCATCTGAGAAACAGGAGAATCGATCTTTCGGGCGTAAGTCCATCATCTGCAGTCCTCACGTTCGCCCATTAGCGAATATCTGGAATTCATTGGTTAGGCTACCTTTGGAATATTGCGTACAATTCTGGGCTACTTCACATCGGAAGGATACTGTGAAACTTGAAAGGGTTCAGAAAATATTTACAAGGATGTTGCCAGTGTTCGAGGATTTGAGCTATAGAGAGGTTGAATAGGTACACTCCTCCTGATGAAGGAGCAGTGCTCTGAAAGCTAGTGCTTCCCAATAAACCTGTTGGACTATTAACTGATGTTGTGATATTTTTTAGCTTTGTACATCCCAGTCCAACACCGGCATCTCCAAATCATGAAAATCATGAGGGGCATGGATAGGATAAATAGACAGTCTTTTCCCTGGGGTGGGGGAGTCCAGAACTAGAAGGCATAGGTTTAGGGTGAGGGGGGAAAAGATATAAAAGAGAACCAAGGGGCAACTTTTTCACAGAGGGTGGTGCGTGTATGGAATGAGCTGCCAGAGGAAGAATGGAGGCTAGTATAATTGCAACATTGAAAAGGCATCTGAATGGATATATGAATAGGAAGGGTTTGGAGGGATATGGGCCGGGTGCTGGAAGGTGGGACTAGATTAGGTTGGGATGTCTGGTCAGCATGGATGGGTTGGCCCGAAGGGTCTGCTTCTGTGTTGTACATCTCTATGACTGTGAAGGTTAGATCACTGAAAATGTTTAAACAGGAGGTAGATAGATTTTTAAATATCAAGTGAGGGCTATGATGAGCTGGAATGAAAGAAGAGTTGAGAGCTGGGTCAGAGCAGCCATAATCTAAGAGAATTTCAGGACAGGTTTCTAGGGTGGAATGGCCTCTTTCTTATATTCTAAGTATTGAGGGCTTAAAAAGTGGCCGTCACTATCTCAAAGTAGTTGAGGCAAACAATATTCATGCATTGAAGGGAAACATGTGTGGAGAAAAGAAATTGGAAGGAGTTCCTGGTGAACTTGAAATCACTGCATGCACAAGTTAGGCCAAATATTTCTGCACCTGACATTTTACAGAATTAGACTCATCACAACATGCTTCCCATTCCCATGGCAGCCTTATTTAGAATGTGACAGGCAACTGGATTTTGAAAGTTGACCTGATGTAGTTCCCAAGATTGAGACCTGATCCTGAACAGAGACAAGCACCATCAAGTGCTAAGAGGATGGCGCTGGTTCTGAGATCGCTGTGAATGATTTCTTTAATTTTTCACTTCTTTTGGTAGTGTAGGAGAAATTGGGACTCTATTCCTTGGAGAGAAGGTTGGCAGGAGATTGGTTAGATGGTGTTCAAAATCACAGCAGGCACCTGAACAGAGCAGAAACTATTCCTATTTGTGAGAGACTTGAGAATAAGAAGGTTCAGATATAAAATACTTGGCAAAAACAATATGTGACAAAAATGTGAGACAAACACGTGTGACAAGATTTAGAGTCTATTGACGTGGTTAACTTTATAAGCCAGGTTCATTCATTGAATTTAACTACCACCAGTTGCTGTGATGAGACTTAAACCTGCCTTAAACCTTTGGATTACGAGTTCAGTTACATTACGATTATGTCATAATCTCCCTCTTTTACCAGAGGAGTTAGTTTGTCTAACTACATTGACAATTACCCCATGGGTGTGTCATTACATGTCTAAACTGGCTGACTGAAATAATTACATAGGTAGGTGGTTAATGTTGGCATTAAAAACAAAACACTAAGCCCCAGAAACAACATATAGAAGATTGACACATTCTCCAATTATAATCTTTTAATTTTTTCTTGGTGCAGACAATGAAATGGTAATAATTTCATTTTATATTAAGGCATATTTTTGAACCAATAATCAAAATGTGATATGATTCTCATCAGTACACTCATTGGGACCAGACCAATAATTTACACTGAAAATTTCACAACATGACATACAGCAGTGCTGTAGAAATTGTAACTAAATTATACAATTGCGTAATGTTGGACCAAATATATTAGACATAATTCTAACAGTCAGCAACTGTTCAGAGAATCGTTTTCCTCAGGTATCACTGGACAATGCATAACAGAAATCAAAAATCCCAAGGCCACTTTCAAAAAACTCAGAAGGATCCAGATTTAAAGTTTAAAACCTTTCGCACTGATTTCCCTTCGGCCTCTGACCCACCCCACCAAAGTCTGGATGAAGGGGCAGTCTAATCGCTGGCTGAGCCATGCCACTTTATTCAGGATATCGATAATGACTTTTGTTATCCCTGGACATCCCAAAGTGCTTTGCAATTAATCTCTGCTTCTTGAAGAGCAGTCACTGAGGGGAGAGGAAATGCAACAACCAATTTGCACACTAAAGATCCCACAACAACGCAATGATGACCAGATCATCTATTTTTGTGATATTGATTCAGAGATAAATATTGTCAAGACGACTGGGAAGAAAATCCCTGATTGTCTCTGAAATACTGCCGGGGCTCCTTTATTTTCAGCTGAGCAGCAGCCTAGGCCACGGTTCAACAGCTCGTTGGAATGTCGGCACGTCCAACACAGCAGTTTGAGAGACCTTGTTGTGCCCCTATTCCAAGTGAAAACACTTCTGAGAGAAACTAACTCTTTGTGATCACAAGGTGCACATGGGACATCCTGAGGATGTGAAAAACTCTATTTAAACACAAACTCTTTGAAACATTACATCTGGAGATAAGATTCTCCAAGTGTTTAATCTTCAGAATGCTGCTTGAGCAAACTTAGGAGAACACGTATTAGGCCGCTGGAAAAATTATTCACATTTCTGATTAGCACTTATGTTTACTAATTACATGTATATCAAGATTGAGAGGGAAAAAGCTGTTTGACAATCACAACTCATCCAATCAGGTACAGGAGAATCTATTTGGTTTCTAACTGGATCCTGTCTTGCTATAGGCAGTTCTGTGACTAATGGCAGGAGGGTAAAGGTGGGGAATAAGGACATTGTGCAATACCTCAGAAAAGTTTATTCAACCAGTATTGAAAGTCATCAATACTCCCGACTCCAAGTCTTTACACATGGACTACTGACAAAAGGGGTTCAATTGCAATTGGAAACCTTCGGGTTTAAGCTTTCCTTTTGATGCTAACTTTCTTTCCTTCCGCTCTCTAATGTTCCTTTGGTAACTCTCTAGGTTCCTAAAAGTATCGGGGAGGCAATGGCCTTGTGGTACTACCACTAGATTGTTAGGTAATGTTCAGGGAACCCAGGTTTGAATCCCGGCAGATGGTGTCATTTGAACACAGTAAAACCTGGAAGTAAGAGTCTAATGATAACGTTAATCCATCGTTGATCGTGGGAAAACCTATCTGGGTCACTCATGTCCTTTAGGGAAGGAAGCTTGGCCAGTGATGCCCTCATCCCACGAATGAATAATTTTAAAGACGTGCAAAGGTTAGCTCATTGTCGAGGTTCCACAGTTAACCTTAACACAGCCCAACCCCAGTGGCAGGGGGAGCCTTGCCCTGAGCCTCACTGGTCTCTGATTCCAACAGCACTCACTGTGGCTATGACAACCTAAGGTTGCTCGAGTCAGAATGTGGCACTGGGCTAACGCAGCGTGAGTGTGGGTGGTGGGAATGGCGGGGGGGGGGGGAGCAGGAGCAATGCAAAAGAAAATTAAAATCTGACAGCAGAAGATACTGGACATAGCTGCGCTGGCTCCCCCATTGGTTCAGGTTACAGACATAATCAGTTACAGGCATTAAACACACAATACAACTGAAACAAACTACAGAGTCTGCAGACACTGAAAAACCCTAAAGTGAACAGAAAAAGTAGGAACTAACCAGGACAGTGGTTGTGGACAGAGATAAGAGTTTCCGCAGTCTAACTGGGTCAGGGAGAAAGGAATATCAAAGAACAAAGAAAATTAACAGGTCCTTCAGCCCTCCAAGCCTGAGCCGATATCCTTGCTCTTACAGCTGTAGTTGTAGAATTGACCATATGCAATGCACACTGTGCACTATGTACCACCTACAAGATGCACTGCAGCAAACTGCCGCAGGCTGCAATTGTACCTTCCAAAACCACAACTTTCACTACAAGGACAAGGGCAAATTCACCTCCAAGTCTAATAACGCCCTGACTGGTAACTACATCGCTTTATTGTCACTGGGTCAAAATCCTGGAACTTCCTTCATAACAGCAAGGTGTGTTCCAGTACCACATGGACAGCAGCTGTTCAAGAAGACAGCTCAGCACTACCTTCTCCAGGGAGAGAGTGGGTGATAGATTTCTCATGACTTTCACCTTCTTACGCTATCTTAGATCAAAACTCTCATCATCCGAAAGGCCACTGAGAGTGTCATTAATCAGCTTTTTAGTTAAAGCAGCAAATCAAGCAAAAGAACATTTAGAGACAGGCAGTAAATGTTGCCTTGCTAGTGACATTACTCCTAGCATAGTAAGAGAATTGCTTTGTGTTTGCCTTACAGCTAAAACATACAGCACTTAAACAGATTCACAGTGGATCTAGAAATGTCCTTACATACACACTATCTCACATATGTTTACACATACACTAGCATTCACACTAATCTCAGTGCAATATTTACTGTTGCTCACTTTTATTAAGTGTATTCTAGTCTAAAGATGCAGCCTTGACAATTTTCTCCAATCATGAACAAATACTGCCTGACCTACCTCTACTTGCCTCACCCAGTCCTTCTGGGATGGCTAACTTCCCACAGTTAGCAGACGGGACGACGGACCAACTTCAGCCTCATATACTTTTAATGAGTCCAAAACAGAGCCGTTTTTGATCCTCTGTCACCTTGGCTGTTCTCCACCAACAAATACCAAATAAACCACGCAGCTACGCTTTACAATGCGTCATTTCACAACTCAATATGGAAAGTGAAAACAATTTACCTAGGAAAAGACCATTCATGATCTTGAGGAGCATCCGATGGAGTTTAATTCAGATAAAAGCAAGGTGCTGCATTTTGGGAAAGCAAATCTTGGCAGGACTTATATACTTAATGGTAAGATCCTAGGGAGTGTTGCTGAACAAAGAGACCTTGGAGTGCAGGTTCATAGCTCCTTGAAAGTAGATAGGATAGTGAAGGCATTTGTTATGCTTTCCTTTATTGGTCAGAGTATTGAGTACAGGAGTTGGGAGGTCAGGTCGTGGCTGTACAGGACATTGGTTAGGCCACTTTTGGAATATTGTGTGCAATTCTGGTCTCCTTCCTATCGGAAAGATGTTGCGAAACTTGAAAGGGTTCAGAAAAGATTTACAAGGATATTGCCAGGGTTGGAGGATTTGAGCTACAGGAAGAGGCTGAACAGGCTGGGGCTGTTTCCCCTGGAGCATTAGAGGCTGAGGGGTGACCTTATAGAGGTTTATAAAATCATGAGGGGCATGGATATGATAAATAGACAAAGTCTTTTCCCTGGGGGGAGGGGGGGAGCCCAGAACTAGAGGGCATCAGTTTAGGGTGTGAGGGGAAAGATATAAAAGAGACCTAAGGGGCAACCTTTTCACGCAGAGGGTGGTACGTGTATGGAATGAGCTGCCAGAGGAAGTGGTGGAGGCTGGTACAATTGCAACATTTAAAAGGCACCTGGATGGGTATGTGAATAATAAGAGTTTGGAGGGATATGGGTCAGGTACTGGCAAGTGGGACTAGATTAGGTTGGGGTATCTGGTTGGCATGGATGAGTTGGACCGAAGGGCCTGTTTCTGTGCTGCACATCTCTATGACACTATAACTTAGATCTCAGAGGGGAAGCTGCCATACAATAAACTGACATACAAGGGGTATAAAATAACTCACCAAATACAAGGGACATTTTAATACAGTGTTTAAAAAGCAGCCGATTTAAGTGAACACACTGCTAAGAGGAAATTCAACCCGGAAACACACTCAAGTTCCTCAGGGTACATTCCATCAGAAAGATGTCTCAAAGTTTGTCTATCAGGAAAAGAGTTGCCCACAGTGACCAACATCAAAACTAAAACACACAGGTACCGTCCCAGAGCTGCTGAGATATGAACAGGGTCAAAACACGTCCAACAAAACGTTTATCGTAATTTGGGAAACCCCAATTGATCCACAGTTTTCTGGGAGAAGCGAGTTCGGATAATTTCGCTGGCTGTGAACGAAAAGACAATTCTTGATTCACTCCCCCATCCCGAAAGCTCTAAGGCTGCGTCCCCATGCTCTCAATTTCACCAGCAGAAGAAACAGTCTGCATCCACACTGATAAAACAGCTCAATCTGATTATTTTTTAAAACTGAGGGAACATGGGCCATATTTATAGTTTGAAGTGAATCAAAACACGCGAAATCACGGGTGTTCTTGCAAAAGGTGAAGGGTGGAAGGTATAGGGGAGATGTCAGGGGTGGGTTCTTTACCCAGAGAGTGGTGGGGGCATGGAATGCGCTGCCTGTGGGAGTGGTAGAGTCAGAATCTTTGGTGACCTTTAAGCGGCAATTGGATAGGTACATGGATAGGTGCTTAAGCTAGGACAAATGTTTGGCACAACATCGTGGGCCGAAGGGCCTGTTCTGTGCTGTATTGTTCTATGTTCTAAAATCTCACTTGCAGACTTGAATTTTGTTTGGCTCATGGGATATGATATCAGCGGCAAAACCAGCATTTATTGTCCATCACAAGGTTGGTGTACAGGTCACTTAACAAGTAATCCAGAGGCCCAGGTTAACTCACTGGAGACACAAGTTCAAATTTCATTGCAACAGCTGATGAGATTTTATATTTAATTAAGCTCAGTCCATTAAAAACTTAGGTTGGAGGCCCTCTTGTAGTGCAGAGGTAGAGTCCTTCCCCCAGACCAGGAGATTTGGGTTCAAATCTCACCGACTCCACAGGCATATAACATCTCTGAACAGGTTGGTTAGAAAAACAGGCAAAAAGAAATAAAAACCTGGATTAGATCAACAGGTGACTGGTATTCAGGGGCCCAAAAACCCAGCTGGTTCACAAAAGGTCCTTTAAGAAAAGACAACTGGTCTGGCCTAAGTAACTCCTAACCCTCAGCAACATGGTTGCTCTCCACTGCTCTCACAGGCAAAAGTGATGGTGACAAATGCTGGTGCAGTATTAATAAGCAATAAAGAATTGCTTGAGAAGGATGCTGATCTTTTTCTAGGTGGTAAAATTTTTGTATTTGGCAGGGGCTGTCAGAAAGGCATCACTCTCTTACTGCAGTGCCAGCTATTGATGGTACACACTGCTGGCCAGAGAGACAGTGAATGTTTAGAGGAGGAGATGGGGTGCCAATCATGTGGCTGCTTTATCCTGGATGAAGCTTGAGTGCTGTTGAGGCTTCACTCATCCAGGCAAGAGGAAGAGTATTCATCACACTCGTATGGACAGGCTTTGGGAAATCAGTGAGTTACCCACTGCAAAGTTCCCAGCTTCTGACATGTTCTTACAGTCACAGATCCTGGGTTGTAGATAGACGGGCATAAACAGTAATGCTGTTGAATGTCAGTGGGAGAGGTTTAGACACACATATTGAAGATGGTCACTGCCTGGGCATTTATGTGGTGTGAATGTTAATTACTATCCATCAGCCCATGTACGAATATGGTCTAGGTCTTGCTGCATCGACCACTTCAGTATTTGAGGTATCCCAAGTGGTGCTGAATATGCTCAGTGAACACCCTCACTTCTGACTTTGCCAATGAACATTAATGCAGACGTGGAATGGGAGTGCCAACTGGAAAAATCAAAAATGATGGTTCCCAGTCATAAGGATATAGTTTCAGAAATATATGAAGTCTTCACTCCAAGAGCCTAATAAAGACTCCTCCTGTTGATTTTGAATTAATCTATGCAAAGACTGTGGAAGCTGAGGCTTCAGAGCAGAGAACCATATGGCAAGATTCAACAAAGCGCTCAATATTGTGAGGCGTTTTGAAGGTATAACAGGAATAATCTGTTTGTCTGCAGGAGGGTCAGGAACCAAAACATAAACAAGTGGCAAAAGAACCAGAAAAGAACTATTTATTTGTTATGATCTAGAAGATCCGAGTAACTTTCAAAAACAAAACCTGGATCAATATTTTGGGGAACTATTACAGGAGGAGTGAAGTTTATTGACTAAATGCTTTGAGAATCAAGCGCAAGCACAATGATCAAAAGTCTTTTGATCATTGGGTTGGTATAGGTAGCACCAATGGCAATGAGCAACTGTTTTTATCAGGACAATACACACAGACATTGTAACAGATAGATTCAGATTACTATAGACCCAAAATGACTACGCATAGCTACCATTCAGAAACTGGCATAGCTGCTAAACCACTGGCAGCAGTGTGTCATTATGGAATAGTTTGCTGGGTCAGTTCAGAGGGCAGTTAAGAGTCAACTACGTCAATATCGAGTCACATACAGGCCAGACCTGATAATGAAGGCACAGCTAATTCCATAAAGGACATTAGTGAATCAGACAGATTTTAACAGCAATCTGGTTTGGTCATCATTACTACTGAGACAAGTTTTACATTCCAGGTTTACTTTTTAACTGAAGTTAAATTCATCAGCTACAGCAATGAGATAGGATCTCGGAATCATTAGCTCTGGTTTCTGGATTACGAGTGCAGTAACATAACCACTGGACTACTGTTCTGTTTCAGCAGCTTTCATAGTCATTTCTGTTCTCTCTGGAGCCAGCCCAGATACCTCGCTGATTGTGGCATGGTGCATAAACAAATCATTATTGCAATCAGACAATAATCAACTATACACTGAACATGTTTTGATTGCAAAAGGTTGCCCAATCGCACAGCACAACGTGAAGTAAAATGCACCAAATGTTAGTGCTTGCAGCACAGAATCATAAAACATCATATTGACTAAGTTTCACAACATGGTTAGACCAAACAGTACGCTTTGAGCATAAACACGCAGGATATGAAGTACTTTGTGAGGCACAAGCACGTGAACTTTGCTGTGCCTCACTGTACAGTGTACTTTGTACCTGCTCAAAGTACATACCTAAGTTTCAACAACTTGGTTAGACCAAACAAAATACTTGGAGCTGAAACAGACATTACAATCTATTTTGTGCACACACAAGGCAGAACACATGCACGATGGTATACACTGTGAGAGTGCCCACAGCACAGTGTCATCTTTGCACTTCCACAGTATAACATGCAATGTGCACTGCAAGATGACATCTATAAGTCAATATTAAAAAATTAAACATTTCTACGACACATTCATACACAATGCACACACTGTTAGCTCAAACTAATGAACCCCATTACTTCAAAAAATTCAATAAGGTTACTTTGAAAGACAGATTATAAAATTAGCACAGAATAAAAAAAAATCTTGTTTACAGATATCATTCTAAAAGTTGCAGAAAACTGACAATTTAAGCATATCATAAATTAAAATTAAATTAACTGTACCTTGCGAGAATCAGTTCTATCTAGGGTACAGCTGGTTCAAACACAGTCCAGCAATGTATTCAGAGTTACTCATCACTGATGAGTAATGGCTAAGGGTCTGTCAGTTTTAAATGTCCCTCTGGTTTCAGAGTTGAGCTGGTGATGCTGGGCAAGCACAAAAGGGCCAAGGATTAAACAGCTAAAAGGTTACAGCGAGTGAGTGCGGGATTCAGTGCTTTAAAATAAAAGAGGTGGCATGGACTGGCAATGGGGGCATAGGTTCAAATCCTGCCATGGCAGTTGGTGAAATCAGAATTCCATACATTCCTAATTAAAAGTAGTCCGTCTACTGGTAACCATGTAACCGTTGTCAATTGTGTTTTAGGACAATCAAACAGCTCCATTACTGTTTTTATTAACATAAGCCTTTTATTGCCTCATTTCCATTTTCAAGTTTTCAGATGGTCATGGTAGGATTTGAACTCCTTTTCCTTGGATTATAGATGATAACAAAAGCAAACACAAGTGTGAGCACGTTTAAGGATGAAACAAGCTTGACAAATCTGCAATAATCTTTTAAAAAAGGTTCACATGGGAAGCAAATGTAATTTTTAACAAGGTGAAAATTCAGAATGATCACGAGGGCGAAAGGTGAGAGTTCAGTCTGGCATTTATAGTGTTTTGTTTATCTTTCATGGAATTTCACCTTGTGCTTAAATAGACGATGAAGACTGAACGGTACAAATGTGCAGGAGAGTCTGGAACTCACAACGTATGTGATGACAGTTATAATCCAGGATTCGACTCAGAGGCCAATATTATAATGGAGGCCCAAGGTCGAGGGAAGACTGGTGTAGTGAGGGTGCCCACTGGATTCTAGTAAGCCATTCCCTGAACTTTAGTGTATCAGACCGTCAAAAGGACAGTACTGTCTCAATTGAAAAACAAGTAAATGAAGAAATAAAAGTGAGATTACATTGGTGGGCAGCACGGTGGCACAGTGGTTAGCACTGCTGCCTCACAGCACCAGAGACCCGGGTTCAATTCCCGCCTCAGGCGACTGACTGTGTGGAGTTTGCACGTTCTCCCCGTGTCTGCGTGGGTTTCCTCCGGGTGCTCCGGTTTCCTCCCACAGTCCAAAGATGTGCAGGTTAGGTGAATTGGCCATGCTAAATTGCCCGTAGTGTTAGGTAAGGGGTAAATGTAGGGGTATGGGTGGGTTACGCTTCAGCGGGTCGGTGTGGACTTGTTGGGCCGAAGGGCCTGTTTCCACACTGTAATGTAATGTAATCTAATCTAACCTTGAACGTCCTGTGCATCCTCCATAGGTGTAATTGTGAGAGTCCATTAAACATTTTCTACATGACCTGGGACTCTGAGACTATTTACCTACAAGAAGGGTCTCTAATCACATAAGGTGCCTGAAAGCAGGTTAGTTTCTGAAAATGACTTTTGATGTTTTCTGTCTTGGTAGGCATAATTACCATGTGGGACCTATGTATCTGACAGGATCGGTTGGGAGGGGAGGGGAGTGAAATATTAATTATTCTATTCATCTCGACACAGATGTTGCCTGCTGTGTACTTTCCCAATACTCTCTCTTTATTTTTGTGTTATCATCTGGCTAAATGTGTGATAAACATCATAAAAAAAAAGGAAGGCCATTCAGCCCCTCAAGTCTGCTCCACCAAATACTGGCCACAGGAAACCAGACAGCAGTCTGTTCTTCTTCAAGATGGATCAAACAAGGTCTTTCAGATCCACCTGAGAGGGCCTTTGTTCTAAAGTGCCATATGAACGGTGGCACATTTGACAATGCAGCAGCCCCTCAGCAGAAACATCAGCCTGGTTTCTGTGTTTGGATCCCTGGTGGTGTTGCCATTGGACTAGTAACCCAGATATCAAGCAATGGTTTAGGCATCTGATCACATTGCAAATAATGGAGAGCTTGAATTAAAAAAAAACACTGAAATTAGGATTGTAACGATGAACACTGTCAATTTATGACAGTTGTCATAAAAACTCATCTGTTACACTTCAGGGAGGGAGATCTGTTATACTTACCCAGGTTGGCCTACATGTGACTCCAGACACATGGGTGAGTCTTAGCTGCCCTCTGGACAATGAGGGATGGGCAATAAATATTGGGCTAGTCAGTGATACTCACATTGAATGCATGAATAAAATAACTTGAGTCATGAGTGTAACCAAGGCTAGGTTGACATCTAATGAATAAAAAGCATTTGGAATGAGTGGGAGCACTGGATTTGCTGCACTGGAGACTGAAAGGAGTCAGCAGATTTCCCAGAGTCTCAAATCCACAAGTATCAGCAAATACAGGACAGTAAATCAGGTGGGCAGTGATAATTGGGACAAGGAGGGACAGGTGGCAATCTTCACTCAGTGAGGCTGTAGATTAGATTAGATTCCCTACAGTATGGAAACAGGCCGTTCGGCCCAACAAGTCCACACCAACCCTCTGAAAAGAAACTCACCCAGACCTGTTCCCCTACATTTACCCCAGACTAATGTACCTAACACTATGGGCAATTTTAGCATGGTAAAAACAATTGCTGTGCTCTTCCAGCACCACTGATCCAGCAATTTTAGCATGGCCAATTCACCTGTACTTCATTGGATTGTGGGAGGAAACTGGTGCACCCGGAGGAAATCCAAACAGACATGGAGAGAATGTGCAAACTCCACACAGACAGTCGCCCAAGGCTGGAATCGAACATGGGTCCCTGGCGCCGTGAGGCAGCAGTACTAACCACTGAGCCACCGTACCACCCTACACTTGTGCATCTCATCTCAACGGATTACAGATCAGCAATAACAAAAATCTCTGGGACAGGGTGGGGCAGTGGTGCCTTGATTGGGTTAAAGGGATAACAAGCAGCGAGATCAGACCTTCAAGTTTTCAGAACCACAAGAGTGGAGTCTCTGCCAGCAGGAGCTGGACAGCATCTGCCAGTCACCGTACAAACCAGTCATTAGTGCATCTTGTCTCTGAAAAACCATGAAATACAATTTTTTTTTAAATTCAAAGAACTGCAGATGTGGAAATCAGAAATTACTGGGAAAACGCACAGCAGTTCTGGCAGCATCTGTGGAGGGAAAGCAGAGTTAATGTTATTGGGGGGGGTGTGGGGGTAAACGTTAACTCTACTTTCTCTCCAAAAACAAAAATTCACACAATACGCAGCCTCAATACCTGAGGAATTTAAAATTCTGATCTGTCCCTGTCACTCCTCTGCTAACCCAGACCTCTAGTCTAAACCAGAATTCACTCGATTGCCAGCTTTAAAGTAACTCCTGAGAAATAGCTGACCAGGTGAAAAATAAGCAGGTTCCAATCAGAAAACAACAATGCATCAACGTACAGGCTGCAGTCAACATTTGCCTATCTGGGTAGAATCCAGTGGTTGCCATTGCACTGCCTGTCAACCTGACATTTATCTCAGTAAATAGTAATTAGTTAGCTAAGGTCATTTCACCCCCTTTCTCTGGCCACCTGCTTCCCATTAATGAGTCACCTAGTCCATCTATGCTCCCAATTGTAGTAAAGGCTAACCACGACACGACGAGATTACCAACTATCCATGAGGTATGGGTTACATTAATATGCTGTGGGCTTTCCTTGGTTAAATCTTCGAGGAGAAAGTGAGGTCTGCAGATGCTGGAGATCAAAGTTGAAACTTTATTGCTGGAACAGCACAGCAGGTCAGGCAGCATCCAGGGAACAGGAGATTCGACATTTCGGGCACAGGCCGAAGAAGGGCCTGTGCCCGATTCCTGAAGAAGGGCCTGTGCCCGAAACGTCGAATCTCCTGTTCCCTGGATGCTGCCTGACCTGCTGTGCTGTTCCAGCAATAAAGTTTCAACTTTCCTTGGTTAAAAACTGGTACAACTATTCCACTCTCCCGGGGGATATCCCATCACCATCCACTCACGGAGTACATAACCGCATGGGATCCAGCCTCACAAAGACGTCTCTTGCAGGATCTCTGCCACCTGGTCTTCTTTCCTAATTTCCACTTCCACTGGTGGTTCAGATGCAAACTTCTGCTTCTCTTCCCCCCTCGTCACATCGTTATTTATCACCCCGTTTGGCTCTTTGGTTGGCACGAGAGAATGCTGCAAGCTGGGTTCACTGCTCTGTGTTCAAGAGGAAGGCAGAAGAGAGGACACGAATCAGGCAAAACACTGACATCTCAACTTCATACAAACACTTAAAATAGTAAATATCTTAACATTTCACCTGTTACGACACGGTGGTGAACCCTTCTGTTAATTAAACCAAACACTCAGGAAAGTTCACCTCATCTCTTAATCTGTTAAAATATGAGTGACAGAGAATTCCCAAACCCCACTATCTTAAGAAAATACCAAATTATTTTTTAACTCTAAAAGTGAACATTAAATAACAATTATTCACAACTCTAAGCACCCCCCCTTCTCTTAACTGCTTACTATCTGCCTCCAACTCTATAATATGCTGTTCCAATAAAACACTTATTAAAATGACAGCAACGTAATTTCATAACCACACAGCCGCTGTGGTCGAGTTTTTCTTCTTCTGGCTGGGGATCTCCCTGGATCATCATCTTTCTTTTTACTGCGAGTATGTTTCATATGAAAAGGTACCTTTGATAGAGAGTGCTTCCAAATTTCTTGGAAAGCAGGATGTAAGCTCTCCACGTGTTTGCCTCCACAGCAATTGCTCTTTGACCAATTTTCAAAATGTCCGCATTTTATACCCCCCAACATCCAATCGTCTCATTGGTTTGATGTTGGCAAAACAATAAATTCAAACTCCACTGGGTTTTAGTATCTTGGGGCATAATTTAAGCTGATTGGTTAAATTCAAATTGTTGTCAAAACAGCAACCAAAACTCAGGTATCCATTTCAGAGCCAAATGTTACAAATCTTCAATTTCCCAGTACATTCTGGGACTGCCATCTAGTCATATACACAGGTGCTTGCAATCTCTAAGTTCAGAACAGTATTCTCTCTCTATTAAAGGTTAAGTACATAACTTCAACTTCATAACACTCCTCAGACTGCCACTGAGTGATCAGAATAAATGTCTGAGTATGATTGGAGCCCATTAAAACATCCTGGGAAGTTTGTGTGCTTCCCAGATCAGGGAATGTAGAACATTCTGCAGAACAAAGTCACAGTACATAGTTTGACACTAAAGATTACGATGAGGGGAAATTTCTTCAGAGGTTGTCAATCTCTGTTGCAGAGGTTGGGTACTTAGTCCTTAATTATATTCGTAACTAATTTGAAAAATCTTTGGACAGGAATAAATTGAAGGAATATGGGGATTGGAAGGGAAGAAGAGAGGTAATCTACCATAAGCTGAGTGGCAGTGCAGGATCCATTCCTGCTTGTGTTTCCTAGGTTCTTGTGTTCATCTCGCTGAGCTGTTAGATTGACATTACGCTCAAAAAATAACATGATGTGCAGTGAAGAGCCACTGACGTTGCCTGGTTTGGGGGGGGGGGGGGGGGGACTTGTATGGAATGAGCTGCCAGAGGAAGTGATGGAGGCTGGTACAACTACCAAGATTTAAAAGGCATCTGGATGGGTACATGAATACAAGGGTTTAGAGAGATATACCCAAATGCTGGCAAATGGGACTAGGACATATTGGGATGACTGATCAGCATGGACAAATTGAACTGAAGGGTCTGTTTCTGTGTTGTCTGACTCTATATCTTAGCACGGCACCACCAGTGAGCCCTTCAGACAGAGAGACCCACCCTGGGGGTGAACTGTCCACATTGGCAGTGGAGCTGCAGACAGTGAGGCCCTGCCCTGGAGGTGGAGCTGCAGACAGTGAGGCCCCGCCCTGGAGGTGGAGCTGTAGTGAAGTCCCACCCCAGGATGCAGCTGCAGACAGTAAGGCCCCACCCTGAGGGGTGGAGCTGCAGACAGTGAGGCCTCGCCCTGAGGGTGGAGCTGCAGACAATGAGGCCCTGCCCTGGGGGTTGAGCTGCAGTCAGTGAGGCCCTGCCCTGGGGGTGGAGCTGCAGCAAGGCCTGCCCTGTGGGTGGAGCTGTAGACAGTGAGGTCCTGCCTTGGGGGTTGAGCTGCAGTCAGTGAGGCCCCACCCTGGGGTGGATCTGCAGACAGTGAGGCCCCGCCCTGGGGGTGAGGTTGCAGACAGTGAGGCCCTGCCTTTGGGGTTGAGCTGCAGTCAGTGAGGCCCCACCCTGGGGTGGATCTGCAGACAGTGAGGCCCTGCCCTGGGGGTGAAGCTGCAGACAGAGAGGCCCCACCCTGGGGGTTGAGCTGCAGTCAGTGAGGCCCCGCCCTGGGGTGGATCTGCAGACAGTGAGGCCCCGCCCTGGGGTGGATCTGCAGACAGTGAGGCTCCGCCCTGGGGTGGATCTGCCGACAGTGAGGCTCCGCCCTGGGGTGGATCTGCAGGCAGTGAGGCCCCACCCTGGGGTGGATCTGCAGACAGTAAGGCCCCGCCCTGGGGTGCATCTGCAGACAGTGAGGCCCCGCCCTGGGGTGCATCTGCAGACAGTAAGGCCCCGCCCTGGGGTGCATCTGCAGACAGTAAGGCCCCGCCCTGGGGTGGATCTGCAGACAGAGAGACATTGGCCTGGGGGCTGAGCTTTAGACTCCCACCATGGGAGGGAGCTGCAGCAAGATTCACTTGTTGCTGATTTAAACTCTCAGTACTTGGTTAACACTAGGAGGGCATTGCTAAATGATTGATGGGTCAGTACATACTGCAGGATGATAGCGGACTCCACAACTCAGCTTCTCCTTGCATCGCTCGGGCAGGAAAAAGAGCAGATAACGCAGAACTGGAAAAACCAATGATGGGTTCACATCTTCTCCTTTTACTGGGCCTGGAATGTGCACAGAAGCAAATTAATTTCGATAATCAGCACATATAACAACTGATTTACAAAGACACACTCCAGCACAGAGGTACAAACAAAATATTGCCCACATGCACATGGAAAGATACCATTTATCAGAGGCATCCATATGGAGATATTTTTCTGATATATTTAAAAAGCGATTAAGCTGAACAATGAGATGGAACACAATCTGCAAGGATGAGATAGCAACCGTCACATGATCGGGCCTGAGCTGCCAAGCAAGGGTAGAGGAATTCCAATAGCATCATTCAATTCAATTATAGCTGATCTTAGCTAAATTCTAGCTTCCTTCTGGTTTCTGGACATCCCCAAACATCCTTTAGTGAGAGAAATCTATCAATCAATCACTTTGTATCTATCCACAAAGTGCAAGTGAGGCTGTCTTTCCTCAGCTTCTATCTCATATTTTTAGCAACAACTTGTCAGAATAAGCCTTCATGCTCCATAACCTAAATGTGGTTATGTCTCTGACATATACTTAGGGCAGGATTCAATTAGAGGAGGCAGTGACCAAGGGCATTGCCATTGGGCTGGTAATCCAGAAGCTCAGTCTAATGTTCTGGGGAACAAAATCAGAAATGGCTGGCGAAAACTTAGAAGTAGTGGCTTTCGTGGGAAGAAAGCCCAATTATTGTTTCGCATCATCAGAACTATTGACAGCAAGGGAAAAGTGGTATTTATGCTCAAAACAAGGTCAGGCGGTTCGGAGTTGGAAAGTCCTTATAGGGAAGCATGGTATAGTCCAGGTAACTGTGGGAGTCGGTGGGTATTGGTGCCAGCCTGTTCCAAGAAAAGGAATCAGAGACGTTGTACAAAGTAGGGGAGGAATCAGTGATGGAGCAGACGAAGGTGAGGGCAAGGTGGAAATTGGAAGCAAAGTTAATCAATTTTTCCAATTCCAGATGAGAGGGGGACAAATGTAGCAGAGAGAAAGTTGTGGGTGGGGCCTAGAATAGGACTGGAACAAGGAATGTTCCACATAGCCCATGAAGAGACAGGCATAACTGGGGCCCATACAGGTACCGATGGGCACACCTTTGACCTGAAGAAAGTGGCAGGACTTAAAAGTGACATTGTTCAGGGTGAGGATGAGCGCAGCCAGGCAAGGAAGCTGGTGATGGATGGGGATGGTTCAGACTTTTCTGCCAGGCAGAAAAAAAGAGCCCCGAGACCATCCTGATGGAGGATTGACACTTAAAGGGATTGCACATCCATGCTAAAGAGGAGATGGCTGGAGGCTGTGAACTGGAAATTCTGAAACTGATGCAAAGCATCAGAGGAATCATGTAGGTAAGTGAGAAGGGACAAGAAAAGGTGAGAAAAAAAATTGAGTTGAGGTACAAAGGGATAGATTCCCCGGGGTTAGGAATGGGCAGAAAGAATGGGTCTGCCTGGGCAGTCCTGTTTTTGGAGTTTGTGGCAAAGATAGAAAGGGGCTGTGTAGAATGACGGGGCTTTGGGAAGATGTTGTGGGGACATCCCAGATGAGATGAAGTTGGTGACAGTTGTAGATGTTCAATGGTGGGGTCATGGTCCAGGGGGTGATGGGAGGTGGTGTCCAATAGTTGGCGCTCAGCCTCCACAATGTAGATTAGATTACTTACAGCATGGAAACAGGCCCTGCTACCCAACGAGTCCACACCGACCCGCCGAAGCGGTCAAAACCAACAGCGCCAGCCTTGTTGGCAGGTATGACGACAAAGCCAGGGTGGGATCGGAGAACACAGGGTACAGTCAGTTGAGAGAGTAACGTGTTCGAATGGTTAAGGATGGGGACAGAGAAATTAAGGTGACCAATGTCACACTGACAGTTCTCAACAAACAGATAATGTTCTGGATAGGTGGGTTCAAATCTCATAAGTAAAATTTGAATTCAATAAAAGAAAAAAATCTGGAGTTAGAAAGTTGACCCAATGATGACCAAAACCTACCTGGTTCATTAAAGGCCTTCAGAAAAGGAAATCTACCATCCCTACCTGGTGTGCTCTATATGTGACTCCAGAACCACAGCAATGTGGTTGACTCTTAACACTTGGGGATGAAATGAAAATGCTGGTCTGTTCAGCAATGTCCACATTCTGTGAACAAATAGAAAAACAAAATCCTCTGTGCAGTCTTGACACTCAGCATTAACAGCTTTTTGGAGACAGTGTTCGAGATTTCCAATAACCAGCAGGTGAAATGCTTCCTGATCTCAGCCCGCAATAGCCCAGCTCAAATTTTAAAATTTGATTCTTTTGCTTTACACCCCTCCCCACTTCTCGTCAAGAAGGGAAAAGAAATTGACAATATCACACTAAATGGCGTGATGAAGCAAATTATTATTCAAGAGGTTTTCAGATATGCTGCACTCAGCACTGTGGCATACAAGTTAACAATGTTTCTTAAAGTAAATATTTCCAATTTCTCCATAAGGCCATTCCACTGCAGCTTCAGAGAACGTTGTAGATCTGGTTTTAATTACTGAAACATAGCCAGGTCACAAGTTCTCCATTGTATGGGACTAATTAAGGGGCTCAAAGCTGAGCAATAGCTTGAGATATGGCCTTGGCTGTAGGCATTTAAACAGCCACATAACCAGGGTTACACTGTGCTGAGAACACTGCTTCAAATGAGTGACAGTACAGGGGTGAGACTGACAACAGAAAGGCAAATACTGTGGACAAACCGGAGAAACAAAGAAGACTCAATCAGATTTTACTTAACAGTCACTCTCAGGATATTGGTTCCATAGGCGTGGCCAGTAAATTATGGTCCACCTTGGACTTTCCACAAGAACATAGAACAATACAGCGCAGAACAGGCCCTTCGGCCCTCAATGTTGCGCCGACCTGTGAACTATTCTCAGCTCGTCCCCCTACACTATCCCAAAATCATCCATGTGCTTATCTAAGGATTGTTTAATTCTCCCTAATGTGGCTGAGTTGACGACATTAGTAGGTAGGGCATTGCACGCCCTTACCACTCTCTGAGTAAAGAACCTGCCTCTGACATCTGTCTTAAATCCATCACCCCTCAATTTGTAGTTATGCCCTCTCGTACAAGTTGACATCGTCATCCTAGGAAAATGTATTTCACTGTCTATCCTATCTAATCCTCTGATCATCTTATAGGTCTCTAACAAATCCCCCCTTAGCCTTCTTCTTTCCAAAGAGAACAGACCCAAGTCTCTCAGCTTTTCCTCATAAGAGCTTCCCTCCAGACCAGGTAATATCCTGGTAAACCTCCTCTGCACCTTTTCCAATGCTTCCACATCCTTCCTGTAATGGGGCCACCAGAACTGTACACAATAACTTCGAGTCCTTTCTTCTTGAACAGCTGCAAACTATAGTGAGCAGTTTACTTGAGCAAGCTTAGAGTCTTGATCAGTCACTTCACAGCACTGGTAATTGTCACAGGACACAGTTATTGGCAACACACAGTTCTCCTCACTCGCCATTTCTCTTGCTGATCATCTTACGTATATGTCCTCTGGTTACCGTCCTGCCACCGAAAACAGTTATGCTTCACTTCAAAGAGCTCAAGAGGCTTTGTTGAGCTGAATCCTTCACATGCAATTCTTTGTTGGGTTCTACCCATTTATTACTCATCTGCAGTAGCTCTTCAGAAGGCACAGAGGTTACACTGTATCAAGGACCAGTTTAGAGTTGGATAGGGGATGGAATCGTGGAGGGGCCAGATCAGGCAAGAATACAACATTTCCTTCATCAGAAAAACATTTAGTGAGCAGGTTGTTTTTTCCTTGACTCTTTCATCGAATATGGGCATTAGTGATAAGGTAACCATTTGTTGCCAATCCCTAATTGTGCTTGGACTGAATGACTGGTTTGGCCATTTCAGAGAATGGTAAAGAGTCAACCACATTACTGTAGGTCTGTGTGCCACATGTATGCCAGGCCAGGTAAGTGCAGCAGATTTCCCTCCCTAAAGGATGTGAGATAAATAGATGTACATTTTGTTTTACAACAATCAATCATGGCTTCACGGTCACCATTACGGAGACTAGTTTGCGACTCCAGATTTATTCACTGAAGTTTTTAATTCCACCAGCTACCATGATGGGGTTTGAACCCATGTCCCTCAAGGTGTTCTTGAGGGACATGGGTTCCTAGTCCAGTGGCATTACCACTCCATCACTAAGGGTATTGGATAGCTCAGTTGGCTGGACGCTGGTTTGTGGTGCGGAGTGATACCAACAGCATGGGTTCACTAGCCGTATTGGTTGAGGTTACCACAAAGGACTCTCCTTCTCAACCTCACCCCTTGCCTGAGGCATTGTGACCCTCAGATGAAACCATCACCCGGTCGTCTCTCCCTTAATGGTCCTCTGGACCTATGGTGACTGACATTACATCGCAATCTGCCCACAATGACAATCTTAATGGACGCTCTTGGTCACATCTGCTACATAAAACTGAATTTAGACTCATTAACAATCATTTGAATTCCCAATCTGAATTATTCACAAAATTAACAAAACCATGACAGCACCAAACCCAAAACTGGAAGTGAAGTTTCTTGCCAGTGATAGGAAAAAGTTGAAAATGTCAAGCACCTATTTGCACTGCAGCATTTGCTACCTTACCTGTTAAGAAACTGACCAGCAGTCCCACGATAACTACAGTGGCTGCATTGTGCCCACTGTACCACATGTAGGAAAGAGAGTAGAACTTCTTCAGTCCTGTGAGGCTATAGAACAAAGTAATTTAGATCAGCAAATGGGATCAGCTATACACGCAAAAGCAAATTAGTCCAGGAGGAAGAAACAAACAAAAACCCTGCAATTATCTAGCACCTCTCACTTCAGAACATCGTGAAGCACTCCCCAAACTCAAACAATTTTTTTGAAATGTAGTTACAACATAGGAAACAACAAGTCAAACTCCATAGTAGTCTCTCATAAACAGCAATGCTTTAGCTGTTTAGACGGAGATCCACCAGCATCACTACCACCGGATGAAATAATGCCCTAGAAACTTTTTGATCCTCAACCAAGAAGACGATTTAACCTCTGATCCAAAGGTGGCACTTCCAACAATGTGTTACTCCCTCTGTAGCACAGTTCATTCATTCTAAGTTTCATGCTGGAGTCTCCAGGATGGAACTTGAAGATCACTATCTTCTGAGTTGCTGACATCTCAAAGGCATGTATTATTCTTTCAAAACATTGGCACAGCCCAGAGGGACTAGATGGCCTCCTTCAGCACTGAGGTTTCCTGACTCACCTGAATGACGTACTAGGCTATTTTAGAGGGTATTTGAAAGTCATTCACATTGTGTGTGGTCCAGAGTCACACAAAGGCCAGGTTTACTTCCTTAAGGGCATCCAGAGGCTGGAACACAGGGCTGACACTCAGAGCAGCAAGGAACGATTGCTGAATCATTGGAATGTCATCTTTCAGAATGAAAGAACAAATTAGGACTTCATCTGCCATCTTTAGTGTGCATTAATGACCCCATGGACATTACTAGAAAGGGGGGCAGGGGAGATTTCACTGAAGCCCCAACCAACAGGCTATCCAATCATTCCTTATTGCTTGTGAGAGCTTGCTGCATGCACATTGGGCACCTTGTTTCCTCACACTGCAACAATACAAAAACGGTTTTACTGAGTTGAAGTACTCAGGGACACTCAGATTATTAAGAGTGCTATAATATGCAAGCTCTAGCTTTCTTTAAAGGATCTTAGTTGTACCTTTACAACATTTGTATGGCCAATTTTGATTGCTAATTTGAGGAGGAAAATTAGGCAGGGTATTTCAAGACTGTGCACTGCAGCTGATTGCTGTTATACTGTGGGTCAGGTTAACAATAGCAACAGTTGAGTATTAACTGGAGTATTAAGTGTGCCTCTGGGCACCATACTTTCAGAAGCATGTGAAGGCTCAAGAGGTCGAGAGATTCACTAGAATTATTTCATGGATGATAGACTTCTGTCAGGTAGATAAACTGAAAACATTGTGTACAGTTTTGGGTGTCACATGATAGGAAAAACACATTAGACTGAGTGCAGAAGCGATTCACAAGGATGATTCTAGGGATGTTAGGAGGATAGATTGAAGAAGTTGAGACTATTCTGCACAAAGGAAGGTTAAAAGGAGCTTAAGAGAGGTTTTCAAAATCATGAACAAGTTAAGTAGCTGCTAGGAAGAAATTGTTCATGTTCATAATGGGAACAAGAAGTTGCAAAATGAACGAACATGTTGGGAGAAAAACTATTTTCACAGAGCATGTAGTAAGGGCCTGGTATGCACCGCCTGGAAGTGGGGTGGAAGTAGGTTCAACTGAAACATTCAGGAGGGCAATGGGCAATTATTTGGAAGAAATATGCAACAGTATGGAGAAAAAGACTGGCACTTGGTATTGACACTCTCAAAAAGGTCAGCATAGACATGTCAGGCCGAATGGCCTCCTTTTACATCATAACACTTGTGATTTTGTAAAGTTGGTCGTCACCTTAGAAAGGAGATATCTGGGAGGTGATGTGATAGAGGAGCTCAGAATTATGAGTGTCTGGAAAGAAGCTAGAGAGAAAAACTGTTCTCATTTGTGGAAGGATTGAGAACCAGAGGAGGCGGATTTAAGGTGACTGGCTAAAAAAAGAGCTAAAGGTGACACGAGAAAAACATTTCTACTCAAAATGCACAACCCGAGAGCAGGATGGAAGGAGATTCAACTGCGGCTTTCAAAATGGAATTGGATCATTATCTGAACAGGAATATTTGCAAGGTTGTAGATAAATGCAGGGGAATGGGACAAGCTGAGCTCTTCTTTTTAAGAATCTTTAACATCACCACAACCCTTTGAGCAGAACCACTCTATGGTTCTAGGAGATGCACATGTGTGGTAATCGGAATCCAAAATTCCCTTTGTCACTCCCTACTCACTGTAGGTTAACCTTAGGTGAGAACCACTGATGTAAAATGTGATTGTTGCCCGGATAACGTCACACACCACGGGTAGGCCCTGAACATACCCATTGCTCGGTGCTACTGTCGTCAGGTTGACTGTTGTCATGGTGGCAGTTGTCAAGCTAGTGCTAATATTTTGGATTGTGGTCGCATTGACGAATGAAAGAGGTGCACGCTTGGAGATTAAACCACCAATTCCAATCCAGAATGCCATGATTAATCCTGCTACCAATCCCGAGATTGCACCCTGTTAGAAATCAGACAAAACAATAGTCAACCACAAAAGGAATAAGATTCTGTCATGGGATACACGCATCACTGGCGAGACCAACACTTATCACCTATTCCTACTTGCCCAGAAGACAGTCAAGAGCCAACAATGCTGCTGGAGCCACATGTGGGCCAGACCAGGTAAAGGCTGGCAGATACCTTCCCTGAAGGGCAATAGTGAACTAGGCAGGTACATGGTCACCATTAGTCTAGTTTTTTAATTCTAGAATTCAAATGTCACCATCTGCTGTGGTGGGATTCAAACTCATATCCCCAGAACATTAGCCCATGGTTCTGGATTATTGGTCCAGTAACATTACCCACTACACCATCGTACTCTTACTGTTACTCAAATGCTATCACTTTCAAATAACTGGTATTATATTAACTCACCGTAGAGTTAGCCATGGGGAAAAACATTCCTAGGCAAAAGATTCCAAGCAGTGGACCACCAACTATCCCAAAAATACTCAACGCTGCCTGAGTTTGAAAAGGAGACACGTCAAAACCAAGGCTTGTGGAGAGTGATACAAATACATTTAAAAGAGAGGTGTGTCATACAGCACCTGGAGCACCGGGCCCATCAGCGACGCGATGTATGCCATTCCGAGACACAGCAGCCCATAGCCCAGTGCTGCAAAAACATAGGAACTTTCATTTACTGCACACTACATGTAAGAGACAAAAATCTACAGGTAAAATATTCCTCATTTAGAGTGGTGAGAATGTGGAACACCTTACCACATGGAATCATTGAGGAAAATATCACAGATGCATCTCATGAAAAATGTGATGAAAGGTGAGGGGTATTTTTGTTAAGTTTGGATTTTAAACTAGTGGTGTATAGGTGTTGCTTAATTTTTAAACTCCTCCACAAAAATAAAGATTAATAACCAGAATCATGATTTTAACTTCTATGTGTAGGAGAGCAAGACCTCCTGTAGTGTTAAAGGAAGGTTATATATATTGTGGGTAGGTTTATGACAGGAAAGAATAAGCCATTAGTTGTAGCATAACCCTGGTCAGGTCTCCTTTGATACGATCCCAGCCAGATTTCACTCTGGGGTCTGACTTGTTCCAATAGTAACATCAGCTGGGATCATACAGAAGACAGTCAATACGTGGACAAAGGATTCCTTGTGCCCTTCCCAGAGCTCTTGTGGCACACCAGTAGTGTCCCTACCTCTGAGCTGGAAGACCTGGCTTCAGGTCCCAATCCTTTCAGAGGTGTGTCAATAACATTTTAGCACATGGACAGCATCAGTTCAAGAAGATAGCTCACCATTTTAAGGGCAACCAGAGGCAGATAATAAATGCTGGCCCAGCCAGCAACGCCCACATCCCATGAGTGAACAAATAAAAAGACAGAGAATACTTCTGCTTGTTCTTCAAACAGGAGGTGGCTTTACAAGGGGTTTGCTGATCTGAACTTGGAACAGCACAATTTCAAATCACAGAACTGGGAAGCATTGTGAACCAAAAAGAAGTTAGCCAAAGTGTACGAGAGAACAAAGACAGGCTGGAGAAATGAATAAACGTGGCAGATTAAACTTAATGAAGTGAAGTGATATATTTTGGTCGGAAGAATGAGGGGAGACAATATAGAGGATATAGAGCTACAGTAGTAGGATTCCAAATCCCTAATGGCAGTGCATTTACTGAAGCATTCAGTGTATTTTATTAAGCTTTATTAACAGGAGTATCTTGTAAAATAAAAGTAAGTTATGACAAACATATATAAAACACCAGTTAGTAGTGTTTTATTACTAAATATTCAGTATGCAGTCTTGTGTATAGTTCTGGACATCAGACTTTAGGAAAAGTGTAAAAGCATTACAGAGTATGCAGGAAAGATTCACAAGAGCAGTTCCAAAGCATAAGGAATTTAAATTACGTAGATAAATTGGAGAAGCGTGGACTGTCGTCCTTGGAGTAGAGAAAGTTAAGATGATATTCAATAGAAGTATTCAAAATCATGAACATTGTGGAGAGATTAGAGTCGAAGAAACAATTCCCATTAGTATAGGATCGAGCAGCAAAGGATAGGGGGTTAGATAGGGTCGACAGTATGAACCTTTTCCCGCGTATTGAGTCGGGTATTACAAGGGGGCATAGCTTTAAATTAAGGGGGGGTAGATATAGGACTGATGTTAGGGGTAGGTTCTTCACTCAGCGAGTCGTTAGTTCATGGAATGCCCTGCCAGTGACAGTGGTGGACTCTCCCTCTTTATGGGCATTTAAGAGGGCATTGGATAGGTATATGGAGGATAGTGGGTTAGTGTAGTTTAGGTGGGCTTGGATCGGCGCAACATCGAGGGCCCAAGGGCCTGTACTGTGCTGTATTCTTCTATGTTCTATGTTCTATGTTCTATGATACCAATTTTGCGGGATTGGCAAAAGAAGCATTGGCAATATGAGGAGTTTTTTTTTACAGCAAGTGCTTAGGATCTGGAATGCGCTGCCTCAGAGTGGTGGAGGCAGATACAATCAAGCCTTCAAAGGAGAACTGGTTATTTGCCAAAAAGCAAACTTTCAGCATTATCGGGAAAAGATAGGGGAATGGAACAAGGGGAGGTACTTTTGCTAACAGTCGGTACAGACACAACAATCTAAATGGCAGCTTTCTGTGCAGTGACCATTCCAAGGCATTTTGACAAAATAGAGATGAAAAGGGAGAAGGGCAAGGTCTGTGTGGAGCATATACACCAGCATAAAGTATTTGGACAGAATGGCCTGGTTTTGAGCTGGGAAGCCAACAAGCTATCACATTGCAACAAAAATAAACCGATTCCACTCTCCAAGCACTTCAATAGAAGATCCTGCACAGCAATCCCTCACCACTGAAAGACAGTCTGAATAATAACTCCCAGTGTCTCCTACCCTTTCTTATCTCTTGTTAATCCCAACAGCAGCTCCTGTCAACACTTACCCTTATGTGGTAAAATACTTTAGGCGATGATTCTCTGCTTTGGGAGAGGTGACTATAGGGGTTGCCAGGTAGGTTTAGGTGAGAAGCAGAATAGTATATGAGATAGGACTGGAAGTTCTTGAGGGCAGAAACATGAAGAACTGAAAGCTCTCCCGCCGATGGGCAATTGTGAGAATATTGTCTGGGACACAGGTGCTGGCTGTGAGCAGGCCTTAGTTTTCAGAAGAGACATTAAACTGAGAGAGACTCTATGGGCTCTGTCAGTGAGTGCAAAGGATTTCTTGCCAGTATTTTGAAGATGACAAGGGTACATTTACCCTAGTATCCCTGGTCAATAATTTGTCCAATCAATAACATTGCAACATTATTTGTTGTCTGTTTGTGGGAGCCTGCTATGTGATTATATTGTGAAGTATATATATAGTATCATAGTTATTGCAACACAGAAACAGGCCATTTAGCCTGTTATGTTTATGCCATAAGCAACTCTTGGCCAAAACCACTGTGGAAAACTGAGGTCATAGAAGGTGCTACAGAAATCCAAGTCTTTGTTCCTTTCTGCGCTGATTCCTTTAGCCTTGTTGCTAATCTGCAGGAATTGGCTTTCTTTGCCTGGAATGTTCATAATCAGCCACCGGGAGGATGATCATTGCTGCCAAACTATTAAGAAGCTGCATTCCAGACTCGGATAATCACAAAAAAAAATACATCAGAGGCAGAAGCCGATTAACAAATTAATTAAGTCAGGTTCACTTCTCAAAACTCTGGGAAGCCTGAAAATTGAAAGATTTGTGTTATGTAAATTGTCAACCATGACAGAACAAACAATGCTATAGTCACTTCAAACAGATCCTAGTACCCGGGGTCCCAGTTCCTCTGCTACATATTCTAACTCTCAGTAAGTCACCCAGCAGCCCTTGTGTTCAATGACCTCCACAAGGAATCATCTTGAATCTAAAATTCTCATCCTTGTTTTTAAAACTCCTCCATTAACCTCTAACTTCCTTACTCTGCCATCCCTCTGGTCCTCCAAGATATCTATGCTCTTCCAATTCTGATTTCTCGTGCATCACCGATTCTAACCACTCCACCACTGGCGCCTGCCTTTTCAACTTTGCAATTTGCTTCCTAAATCAACTCCCCAACTCTATTCGTCTCGCATCTTTTAAGATGTCTATCAAAACTTACTTTTTCAATCATTTGCCCCAAAGGTCACCTTGTATCTCATGCCTGTCATGTTTATGCTTGAGGATAAAAGCTGATCGGTACTTTAACTCTATCCACCTGCCTTACTGCCATAGCCTTTAGTATATTTTACCCGACAAAAATCTATCAATCTTAGTTTTCAAATTTTGATTGACTCTCAGCCTCAACAAAAACTCTCAGGAGAATTCCAGATTTTCACTTCCTTTTGTGTGGAAAAACTGGTTCCTGAAGTTATCCCTGAGAAGCCTACTTCTATTTTAATTTTAAGATTATACTTCCTTGTTCTATTCCCAATTAACCAAATCCTTTCGCTTACACCAACACCAACTTCCCCAGTTGACACCAAGCCAGTATTTTGCATCTCATTCTCTGATGAAGCTTCTATGAAATGCCTTGGAATGTTTTGTTACAATAAAAAGTGCTATGTAATTGCAAATTGTTGTTGGTATTTTCGACTGTCACTCACCGAGACACTTGGATATCAGTGTGGCTCTAGCCTCTGTCATGTGTGGATACTGAGGTTTAACCAGGTCTGTCATGGTCACGGCAGCCAGCGAATTGAATGCAGACGATATTGTGCTGAAGAGACACAAGCAATGTTTCAGCACTAAAAAAAAGAGAGCCTAATGTTATTCCCACATCCACTAAGAGTTGGCTGTGGATTGATTCTCATCCTTTTAACAATAGTTACATGAATGCTAGAGCTTGTAAGCAATAAATCTAGCAATTGACATCACCGTTACAACAGCTCTACAGCAGTACATGCAGAGGCACATCTGAGAAACACATGCCAAGAACTCCAAAGAAGTGATTTATTACACGATTATTTTGCAATCTGTAGCAGTGAATGTTACTCAAGTTCTGAACCAAATGAAACCAACACACATACCACACCCAAAACAAAACTGTCTCCGTTTCTTGCTTTGCTGTAATTGTCATGCAGCAAATGAGCTGGATCCACAAACCTAAGGGATCCCATTACAGTCGACACCTTGCTCTCAGCATGAATCGTGTATGATCAGAAAATACACAATAGTCTAAACCAAGTCGTACACTGGTGAGGCTCTGACAGAGAGTACTCAGGCCAAAGTGGTCTGGTGATCCAGTCCTTGCCTCCACCAACAGACAGACACAAGTGACTCATGAGGATGGTGGGCAGTCTCCTGGATACTACACTTAACTGGAAATGGTGACTCCATGTTACAGAAAAGTTTGATCAGGACTGGACCTGCTCACAGAGCAAGTTAAGAAATTGGCTGTTGAAGCACCCTAAGCTTAATAAATAGAATACAAAAATCGGAAAGTTATGAAATCAACATGAGATTAGCTATGATGGTGTCAAATAGTGGACCAAGTTGAAGGGTTGAACTGCCTACTCCTGCTCAGAGTTATGTTCTTTACAAAATACTGGCTTGGTGTCAACTGAAGGACACATGGGGAAGTTGGTGTCGGTGTAAGGGAAGGGATTTGGTTAATTGGGAATAGAACAAGGAAGTATAATCTTAAAATTAAAATAGAAATAGGCTTTTCAGGGATAACTTCAGGAACCAGTTTTTCCACACAAAAGGAAGTGAAAATCTGGAATTCTCCCAAGAGTTGTCGTTGAGGCTGAGAGTCGATCAAAATTTGAAAACTAAGATTGAAAGATTTTTGTCAGGTAAAATATATTAAAGGCTATGGCAGTAAGGCAGGTGGATAGAGTTAAAGTACTGATCAGCTTTTATCCTCAAGTGCAGGAAAATATTTCAATCAGAATCTTCCTTGGCATCAGGCAAACAAGAGGATATTGGACAGGGTTTGGGGAGGCGGTGACAAAGTGGTAATGTCACTAGGATTAACAATTAAAATCTCAGGCAAATGATCTAGGGCATGGGTTCAAATCTCACCATGGCAGATTGGTAAACTTGAATTTAATAATAATATGAATAAAAAGCTCATTTTTGGTGATTGGAATAAACTGCTGTTAACTGTTATAAAAATCATCTGGCTCACCACTGTCTTTTAGGGAAGGAGATTTTTTGCCCTTATCCAACTGGTGTATATGTGACTCCAGACCCACAACAATGTAGTTGGCTCTGAAATAGCCAAGCAAGCCACTCAGTTCAAGGGCAATACAGATGGACAATAAGTGCTGACCTGGCCAGCAACACCCACATACAATGAATGAAGAAAGTAGCTTCTTCAGTGGGACTGGCAGACACAATGTACAGACAGCAATTTTTAAGCAAATACAATGTTAACACTGGCAAGGTCATGTACTATCGCAGTACAAGTCTTGTCAGTCTGTGGACTGCAGCTGCTCAGTTCATTAATTTGTGAAAGTTTAATTCTGTATCTGTGAACGTACCTGAGTGCTCCGCTGAACAGGCAGGCTATGAAGAGTCCAGGTAGGCCAGGATAGTGCTGAAGTATGTCCATGACAAAGTAAAGAACCATCTGAAATTCAAACCAAATTTAACATTGTTCCATCTGATCAGATGCTCACAACTGTTTGGCAAGAATCACAGAACCCCAACTCCCCGAACACCAATCGACCCTCACCCACAGCACCATCCAGTTCAAGGTATCAGACCAAATTTCCTGGCCCCTCGCCACTTCCGCTGGTTCATCAGGTCTTACGCTTCAGGGTATTGTGTGCGTATGTTGCCCCACCCTCCTGATTCTGGCTCTCCCATCACTCTCAGGGAGAAGGATCGTCATTCCTTTAACTCCAACAAACACTAAGCCTCTATCAAAAGGTTCCTCCTTTTGGCAGCACAGATTCTTTCAAGACAGCAAAACTTCATGCTAACTGGAAAGCTTAAGGAAAAAAAAAACAAAACTTTACAGTGACCTGCAGGGATCGAGTGAGTGAACTGGACTGACAATGAGCCGAATGGCCACCATCTTGTGACACATTGACTCTATTTTGTACAGCATCTCTCACAACATCCCAAAGGACTCCACAATCAAATAAGTATTTTTAGGATGCCGTCACTGTTGTAATGCAGGAATGAACAGCCAATCTGCACACAACAAAGAGCAAGTTTGCAAAGAAAAGATAGTCTAAGACATATTTATCCTTCATGGAATGTGGCCATTACTGGTTGGACCAGCAATTAGTGCCCATTCATAATTACCTTCGATAAGGTGCTGGTGAGCTGCCATCTTGAATCGCTGCTGGCCATTAATATTGATACAGCCATTGTGCTGCTAGGGAGGGAACTCCAGGATTTGATCCAGTGACATTTAAGGATATAGTTCCAAGCCAGGAAGGTGAGACCTTGAAGATGGGAGTGCTCCACACGTCTCCTGCCCTTATCCTTCCGGTTGGTAGAGAATGTGGGTTTGGCAAGTGCCGGATCCTAAAAGGTTATTAGGCAAGTCCAAAACTAGGAGGCCATATATATAAAGATAGTCACTAATAATTCCATCAGGAGAAAGGTTTTTGCCCAGCTCGTGGTTAGAATGAGGAACTCACTATCACAGGGAATGGCTGAGGTGAATGACACTGATGCTTTTAAGGGGAAGCACAATAAACATGAGTGATAAAGGAACAGAAGGAAGGATGCACTGACAGGTGAACAGGAGGCTCATGTGCAGCATGAACTAGTTGGATTAAATAACCTGTAAATTCTGTAATTCAATATAATTTGTGATGTTGCAGAGCCATGAAAGACAGTTACATATATGCAAGTTCTTCCTCTTGCTTTCACGTGATTTGGTTTTTTAAAAAAAGGACTGCATACCTGATCAGAGGCGTTGACATAGCCCTGCTGCAGGGGTCCATTTTCTCCATAGCGAGCAAACATAACAAGACCCAAAATGCATCCCATAGCCAGAACTAACTGTTGACACGGAAACACCACATAGCATGACCTACAGGAAGACAGGCGGAAAAGAGATCACCCAACACATTCATGGCTCACGTTCAAACTGTTTTACCCTAGTTGGTAAAGTGCTGTTCAGTTGGATGTTCTGTAAATTCACTGGGGAGAGAGGTAATTGAATAATTTAAAGGATTCTGCTGCCAGAATTGATCAGCTGCTTTCTGTAGATATGGTGATGGTCTCTGCAACGAGGGTCTCAGTGACTCTTCTGCATACCTCTTAGGGATTGAGTGGCCTCACAGTGGGCATTTGTCTTCCAACAAACATGAGCATAAATGACAAGGTAGTCATTTGTTGCCCATCTTTAATTGCCCTCAAACTGAATTGGCACTAGCAAGCCACTCAGAGGGCAGTTTAAGAGTCAGCCACATTGCTGTGGGTCTGGAGGCACATGTAGACCCAACCAGCAGACTCAACACTGGACCCCCCCCCGGGGTGCGTACACAGCCCCCTACTGTACTCACTGTATACCCATACAGTGGCCAAATACCAAATTAATGCCACTTACAAGTTCGCTGATGACACCACCATAGTCAGTCAAATTTCAGATGGAGACGAAATAGACTACAGATGGGAGGTGGAAGACCTGGAAAAATGGTGCACCGAGAACAACCTAGCTCTCCATGCTGGAAATACCAAGGAACTCATTATTGACTTTGGGCAGGATGTTACTCATGCCCCCTACACATTAACAGCACAGAGGTGGAACGAGTGGAGTGTGTCTAGCTCCTGGGAGTGGTCAGCCACAACAAGCTTTCTTGGACTCTTCATGTGGACACACTGGTTACAAAGGCCCAACGATGTCTCCTCTTCCTCAGGCAGCTGAGGAAATTTGGCATGACGGCGAATACCCTTGCCAGCTTTTATAGGTGCGCCATCAAGTGCATTCTGTCTGGATGTATCACTACCTGGTATGGCAACTGTACCATTCAAGATCGGAGACGGTTACAGGGAGTGGTGAACTCGGCCCGGGCAATCACAAGGGCCAACCTTCCATCTAGAGAATCCATCTACGAGGCTCACTGTCAAGGAAAGGCCACCAGCATTCTCAAAGATCCATCCCACCCTGGCAATGTTTTTCTACAACCTCTACCATCGGGGAGAAGGTACAGAAGCCTGAACACACTCACCAGCCGGTTTCGTAACAGTTTCTACCCACTGTTGTTAGAACATTGAATGGACTCACAAACCCTTAACATTCGCCTGTACCTGTGTTTTTGTTTTTGCTGCCATTTACCTATTATTTACTTATCTATGCAACTTAACTCTGTGATCTGCCTGTATTGCTCGCAAGACAAAGCTTTTCACTGTGCCTCGGTACACGTGACAATAAATTCAATTCAATTCCCTTACCTTTCCTAAAGGACAGGTGGGTTTTATGATAATTGATGATGGTTTTGTAGTCACCAACACAGAGGGTAGTCTTAAATGCTTGAATATTTATTAATTAAATACAAATTTCAACAGTTGCTGTGGTGGGATTTGAATCCATGCCTGCAAGCACTAGTCTTGTTCTCTGGATTACTAGTGCAGTGACATCACTATGCCACTGTCTCTCCGCATCTTTCACTTTGGAAGGGAGAACACAAGAACAGAGTATTATTTAAATGGTCTATTTTTGCACAAGGCAACTGGGAAGGGTAATGGATTGTTATCTTAGTTCAAATGTGTCGGAGTGCAAGAGTAGAGAGGTTTTACTGCATCTGTACAAGGTGCTGGTGAGACTCTGTCTGGAGTACTGAGAGCAGTTTTGGTCCCATTAGTTAAGGAAAGCTATTTTATTTTCGACAGTTCAGAGAAGGTTCACTTGGATGATCCCTGATATGGAGGAATTGTTTTATATGCAAATGTTAAACAGATTAGCACTGTACTCACAGCAGTTTAGAAGAATGAGAGGCGATCACATAGAAACGTAGAGGCTTCTTAAGGGTCTTGACAGGATAAATGCTGAGAGGATGCTTCCCCTTGTGGGAAAGTCTGGGATCAGAGGGCATAACTCATAGGGTACCACAGTGCCAATTTAAAACTGAATGCAGAGGAATTTTTTCTTTCACATGGGTTTGAGTGTCTTTGGAACTCCTTGCCAAGGAAGCTGTGGAGGACAGAGTCCCTTTGTATATTTGAGGCTGAGATAGAAAGATTCGTGATTAGTAGGGGAATCAAGGGCCACGAAGAAAGAACAGGAAAGTGGACATGCTGAACGTTGGATCACCCACGACAGATCTTGAAACACAACACCTCTGACATTGCAATGCTCCCCCGAGAATGGATGTCAACTTTGGATTATTGACTCAAGGCTCTGGTGTAGATGTTGAATTTAAATACGGGTTGTTGAAAGTGCCAAACATTGTGGAGTAAATCCAGAGGCAGAATGCAGCTTGATGGTCCACTCCAGTTTATAGCCAAGTCAGGACAACCCTCAAGACCATCACCCCAAATTCATCAGGACTAAATGGGCTCAACTAGGAGGACACGTTGCATAGACTGGGCATATACTTCCTGGAGTTTAGAAGGGTAAGGGGAGATTATAATTGATATATTTATGATGATTAAAGAATACGATAGGGCAGACCAAGAGAAATTGGTTCCTCCTGTGGGGGCAGCCCAAAACCAGGGATACAATTGTAACATTAGAGCCAGGCTGCTTAATGGCTGATGTTGCGAAGCATTGCTGAATGCAAGAGGATACTGGAAGTCTCAAACTCTTTCCTCAAAAAGACTGTCACAATTTGGGGGAGGGATGCTGCAATGAAAATTTCAGAACTGAGATTAATTAGCTTCTGCTCGACAAGGACATTGAGAGTAAATTTTGTATTTTATATGGGATGTGAGCACTGCTAGCAAGACTGACATTTGCTGTCCATCCCTAATTGCCTACATGTAATAGGTCTGTAGTCACATCAAAATCAGACTGGGTATGGATGGCAGATTTCCTTCCCTAAAGTCCTCAGTGAACCATACAGGTATTTGTGACAATTGGGGTCAGTTCCAAAGCATCGTTAGAGATTAGTCAAAGACTTCAGATTAAGTGAATTTAAATTCTAATGGCTGCCGTGGTGGGGTATGAACTCAAGTCCTCAGGGCATTTGGTTGAACCTCTGGAACACCAGCCCAGTGACATCGCCACAACGTCACCAATAAGGTGTTCTAATCACTCTGACAAGAGAAAACATCCTCTCGAATCAACACTTTAAAGTTGTTCAAGGTCTTATTTTCAACAAGATTGCCTTTCATTCCTTTAAACTCCAATGCATAAAGAGCCAATCTCTTCAATCTTTTTTCATAAGCTAAGCCCTTCATCCCAGGAACAAGGAGGATGAAGATTCTTATAGTCACCTTTAAATTAATTGAATCCTTTTTCAAAGGAGACCAAAATGCAAAATACTCCAGATGTAGTTTCATCAAGGACTTGTACAGCTGCAATGAATATCCTTATTGTTATATTCCATTTCCCCTTGCAATAAAAAATAGCATTCTGTGATCATTCCCGATTTGAGTGAGTAAATGAGCCAGAGCAGCCTTCTGCTGTTATCCTTGCTGAGGTGAAGTGAAGCTACATTGACACTGCAGTTTGATGGCAACCTTAATTAGTGACACCCTTGGGACAGGGAGAATCCACTCTCGGGTTTAGCAATGCCACCTTAAACGATACCAAAATTGGCCAAAGTAGGGGCCCAGCTTGTCTTGGTTCAATAACTTACAATATTGCCTGCTTCTCCGTCTGTGAGCTGAGGTACCGTTGGACCTGCGCTTGGTTCACCCCATAAAGTGCAAGCATCATGAACACGCCGCCAAAGCTTAGAGTCCAGAAAGTGTGACGCTCAAAGGGGTCAGGGTTCAGGCTGCAGAGGAAAAGGATACTTCAGCAAAACAAACCAAACCAATCAGGTTGTACACTGGACCATGTCTCTCCTCGGTGTGAAAAATCTATCCAATTCATCTTGCTCACCAGCTCTTCCCTGCAGCCCCACAAACTCATGTTTTTTTCTCAAATATTTATCTGAGTCCTTTTTGAAAGTCTGTATCAAACTTGCTACCACTACTCTTTCAGGCAATGCTTCCAGATTACAAAATTTGCCTTATCAAAATTGGTCTTCGCACCTTTTAATTAAAACCTTTAAATCAGTTTCCTCTGGTTATCACCCTACCCAAACACTAGTTCAATGAAGCCACTCCCATTTAGATTAATTTGTGAAGTTTTAAATTTGCTTCAAAAAGGTACACTTACTCAATTCCTGAAATCTTGCCATTGTTTTTTGCGATTCGCCACACTTCACCGATGCCTCCAGCCTCCTTTGCTCCTATGATGATGACAGCCAGCTGCCCAGAAAACATCACCAGTGTCTGAAACACATCTGTCCAGATTACAGCCTTCAGTCCACCCTGAGGATAACATTGAGGCGCACAGTGAACAGCAATGAAACAGGGAATCATACAATCCTGACAGTGTGGAAACAGGCCATTTGGCCCAACAAGTCCACACCAACCCTCCAAACAGCAATCCACCCAGACCGATTCCTCTACCCTATTAGTCTACATTTACCCCTGACTAATGTACCTAACCTATACATCCCTGAACACATTGTGCAATTTAGCACGGCCATTTCGCCTAATCTGCACCTCTTTGGAATGTGGGAGGAAACCGGAACACCCGAGGAAACCCACATAGACATGGGGAGAATGTGCAAATTTCACACATACAGATGGAATCAAACCTGGGTCCGTGATACTGAGAGGCAGCAGTGCTAACCAAAGTCACCGTACCACACTGTGCAGCCTCAATGCCAACATGGGTGTGAGACGTGCCTTTCATTCACTTTCAGTCAGACAATTATCAATTCAAATCCCCACTTCAGAGATTTGAGCAGAAAATATTGACTGACACTCGTTATGATGGGTATTTGCTGTGATCTAATTGAATATGAGACACAGGATTAAGGGGCTGAATGACGTCTGCCTGCTCTTATGCGCTGCTCATTATTTATCCCTCAATTGATAGAACTAAAATGGATTACTGCACTTTTATTGAACTGCTCTGTGTGGGATTGTGCTGTGTGTAACAGCACGCTCCAGAGAAATAACCACATACTGGAGGCTAACATAATACTCAGCAAATGCTGCACTGTCAGGTTTACAGTCTTCTAGTTGAGCTGTTGAACTGAGCCTCTGCCCACCCTCTGAAGCAGTTGATAAACATATTGAGGCAGCGCTGGGAAAGGGAACAGGGACGTTCTCCGTCATAGTTTTGTCAGGAACGTCAGCTTCCACAACACCAATGGGCTAGTGGGGGTAAATTGAAATTTCAAAACAAACAGCAATAGTTTCAATGAGGCTACAGATCCATAGAAGCAAATTAAGATGATACAAGCCATCTATGATCAAAATGAATGGTAGAACCAATTGAAATCCTGAAGGGACTTTGTCCCATTCCTACATCGGGCCAATATTCACTCTTCAATCAACAGTATTTGAAAAAGATTCTACTGCATTATCGCAATGCTGTCTGCGGGATCTTGTCGTGTTTCCTACAATATAGCGGTGACTACAATTCAAAGCTATGTCCTCTCTTTGGGACATCATGAGGTTGCAAAAAGCATTGTATAAAGTCAAGACTTGATTTAAGCCATCAACATTGAGTGGAACATTGGAGCTCTCTGACCCATTGAATACTCACCAGTGCTGTATACAGTGTGCAAACTAACCCCATGGTTAACACTGCGCCCCACAAATCGAAGCCAGTCACTGAAAACAAAATCACAAGTCTTAATGTCATAGAATAGAATCCCTACAGTGTGGAAACGGCCCTTTGGCCCAACAAGTCCACACTGAACCTCTGAAGAGTAACCCACCCAGACCCAATCCCCTACCTATTACTTTACATTTACCCCTGACCAATGCACCTAACCTACACATCCCTCACTATGGGCAATTTTGCATTGGCAATTCACCTAACCGGCGCTTCTTTGAATTGTGGGAGGAAACCAGAGCACCCGGAGGAAACCCACGCAGACACAGGGAGAACGTGCAAACTCCACACAGTCGCCCGAGGCTGGGATCGAACCCACTTCCTTGGCGCTGAGTGGTAATAGTGGTAACTACTGAGCCACCATGCAGCCTCAAATATTTGAACATCAGAAGGCCAGAGGAAAGCTAACAAGTGGGCCAAAAGGAGAACTCTCACAATGGCAAAAATCAAGGGACTGTAACCTCGCTACCATTACCAATGTAAGAAAAAAAGTTTTCTCCTCTGCTGAAGTTTCCTCCTGCTCTCTGCCCACAACCCCGTCTACCTCCCACACCCCCACATGCTCTCCCATCCTCTTCCCGCTCTGGCCCATTCAAACTAGCAGTCCTACTCTGCCACCAAACTACCCCTACCCCACCACTTTCTCCTTCCATTTTGTGTGTGATACATGTATGCTAATCATGAGAAGGCCATTCAAAACTGCTAGAGGGGCTGGTAAAATGATTTACTGGTGGCAACTACCTCAATTTTATTTAGGGATCATGTTCAACCCCAGCAAGTAGTAAATAAAATAGCACAGCCAATCACCACCACCACTTCCTTTTCTCCCCACAAGCTTTGCAAAACATTACTTTTGCACTTCTCCAGTCACAGCTAATGCAGCACAAAGGAGAATACTGTGTTGGCGATTCAACACTGTGTTTCAAGGACAGTTACTCCTTTCTGTTAATGAGCAACTGATATCAGCCTAGCCTTTGGGCACATTTCTCTGCAACATTTAAGTATTTTTGTTCAAAAAAAAATGTTACAATGATTTAATTTGTAGCGTGGAATCAAAGATCATGGTGGTCTCAAATGCCGACTGCGTTTTAACTTTTCTGGCCTGATCTCATTCTCATTTCTCTAGTATCCAGTCATATGATTTAGATCATTTCTTCCTGCTTTATTTCCATGGCACTGACTTGAAACATATAATTATTTTGGTCTTCCGTTGGGAATGTATAATTTTGATTAGTTACAGATCACGTGCTGTGGATTTAGTGCCTTTTTAAGTGGTTTAGCAGCTTTGACTAGGTCCTTAAACAGCCCAGGATCTTACATTTAAGCTTCACATAGCAGGAAATGCAGTTGAACCACAAATCCAGATTCACTCGGAAACTCATCATAATTACTTCATTATTATACATTTGGAAATAACAAGAAACTGGAGGGCAGATAATTGGGTGGCTTTAATTTTCCAAAACTGCCTAGATTCAGGAAGTTCCCATTTGATGAGAAGGTAGCAAATGCAACTCCTTTATTCAAAAGAGTGAGAAAGACGGAAAGGAGGAAACTATGAGCCAGTCAACGTTACAAGTGTCATAGGGAAGATATCTGAAGCTATTAAAGTGGATGCTGGATATCTGAAATAGAACCATTAAGTGCTGAAGAAACTCAACTTAGCTGGCAGTATCTGTGGAGAAAGATCAGAGTTCATGTTTCGAGCCAGATAGTTATACTGGACTCAAAATATTTACTCATGTTTTTCTCTCCGCAGATGGTCTCAGAACTGCTGAGGTTCTCAAGCACTTTGTGTTTTCATTAAATAAGTTATAGCTTAGATAATTTAAAGATGATCAAGCACAGCCAACATCTGTGAAAGGGAAATAATGCTTAACCAATCCATTGGGAGTTTTTTGAGGAAGTAATATGTGCTATACATAAAAGGGATAAAGTGCATATACTGTATTTAGATTTACAGAAGATTATTGTAGAAAATTAAAGTAAGTGCAGTGGAGGGTAGCATATTGGTTAGGTAACAGGATGCAGAGAGCAGGTATACATGCTTTTATTTCAGGTTGGCAGGATTAAATGAGTGTGTGCCACAGGGATCTCAACTGTTCATAATTTGCTGGATGAAGACAAGAGAAATTGAGGGTTTGGTTAAGAAAAAGGATGCATATGTCAGGTATAGACAGCACGGACTGAGTGCATCCTTAGATGAGCATAAAGTCAGTAGGAGTATACTTAAGAGGGAAATCAGGTCATCAAAAAATGAAATAGCTTTGGCAAATAAGGAGAATCCAAAGGGATTCATTAAGGGCAAAAGGGTAACTATGAAGAGAATAGAGTTCCTTAAAGATCAGCAAGGCTGCCTATGTGTGGAACCGCAGGAGATGGGAGAGATACTAAATGGGCGTATTTTGCATCAGTGTTTACTGTGGAGAAGGACATGGAAGATATAGAACGCAGGGAAATAAATAGTGACAAAATTTAATTTAATCTAATTTTGAAAAATGTCAGTATTAGAGAGGTAGTGCTGGATGACTTAAAACACAGAAGGGAATAAATCTGACCAGGTATACACTAGATCTCTTTGGAAGCTAGGGTAGAGATTGCTGGATCCCTTGCTGCGATATTTTAACATTGATAGCCACAGGTGAGGTGCCGGAAGACCGGAGGTTGACTAACATGGTGCCACTGTTTAAGAAGGGTGATAATGAAAAGCCAGGGAACTATAAACTGGTGAGCCTGACATCGGTAGTGGGCAAGTTGTTGGAAGGAATCCTGAGGGACAGGATTGACATGTCATTGGAAAGGCAAAGACTAATTAGGGATTGCCAACATGGTTGTACGTGGAAAACTGTCTCTCGCTAACTTGATTGAGTCTTTTGAAGAAGTACCAAAGAAGATTGATGAGGGCAGGGCAGTGAATGTTATCAGTATGGACTTCAGTAAGGTGTTTAACAAGGTTCCTCATGGTAGACTGTTTAGCAAGGTTAGATCACATGGAATAGAGGGAGAACTAGCTAGTTGGATACAGAACTGGCTCGCAGACAGAGGATGGTGCTGGAGGGTTGCTTTTCAGATTGAAGGCCTGTGACCAGTGGTGTGTCGCAAGGATCGGTGCTGGATCCACTGCTTTTCATCATTTAATAACTTGGATGTGAAATGATGAGTGAGTAAGTTAGCAGATGACACCAAAATTGGTGGTGTTGTGGATAGTGAAGAGGTTCCCTCAGAGTACAATGGGACCTTAATTTAGATGGGACAATGGGCTGAGGAATGGCAGATGGAGTTTAAATAAATGCGAGGTGCTGCATTTTAGAAAGGCAAATCAGGGCAGCACTCATACACTTAATGCTAAGGTCCTGGGAGTGCTGCTTAACAAAAGAGACTTTGGAGTGCAGGTTCATAGTTGCTTGAAAATGGAGTTGCAGGTAGAAAGGATAGTGAAGGCAGCATTTGGTATGCTTACCTTTATTGGTCAGTGCATTGAGTATAGGAGTTGGGAGTTGTGACTGTACAGGACATTGATTAGGCCACTTTTGGAGTATTGCATGCAGTCATGGTCGCCCTGCTATAGGGAGGATGTTGTGAAACTTGAAAGGGTTCAAAAAAGATTTACAAGGATGTTGCCAGCATTGCAGGGTTTGAGCTACAGGGAGAATGTGATTGTTTTCTGTGGAACGTGGAAACTTAGGGGTACAGAGGTTTATAAAATCATGAGGGGCATGGATGGGATGAATAGGCAAGATCCTTTCCCTGGGGTGGGGGAATCCAAAACTCGAAGACATGGGCTTAGGGTGAAATGGCAAAGATATAAAAGGCACCAAAGGGACAACCTTTTCACGCAGAAGGCTGTGCATGTATGGAGTAAGCTGCCACAGGAGGTGGTGGAGGATGGTACAATTATAACATTTAAAAGGAATAGGAATAAGAATGGTTTAGAGGGAAATGGGCCAAGCGCTGACAAATGGGGCTAGATTTATATAGGATATCTGGTCGGCATGTACGTGTTGGATCAAAGGGCCTGTTTCTGTGCTGTACAGCTCTATGAACTGGACAAAGGAACAGAGGTATGGTCTCCAAATTTGGTGATGATGCATAGGTAGGAAAGTAAACTCTGGAGAGAACATAAGGGGGCCTCGAAAAGATTTAAATAATATAAGTGAATTGGGAAAGATCTGCCAAATGGATTACAATGTAGGAAAATAAGAAATTCACCATTTTGGTAGGAAGGATAATGCAGTAGCATAATACTTAAATGGTGCGAGATAGCAAAGTTGAGATGCATAGGGTTCTGGCTGCCCTTGTGCATGAATTGCAATAGGCTGGGTCTAGAGGTACAGCAAGTATTCAGGAAAGCACTTATTACAAAAGCAGGACATTGGGGAGACCACGTCTGGAGTACAGAATACAGGTCTCCTTCCTTAAAGAAGGATGTAAATGCTTTGGAAGCAGCTCAGAGAAGGTTTATTAGACTAATAACTGGTATTGCAGATTGTTTTATGAGGAAACTTTGGACAGACTGCAGTTTAGAAGGGTAAGGGATAATTTGATTGTAAGATACAAGATGTCAAGGGGTCTTGACAGGGTGGATGCAGAAAGGATGCTTCCATTTTAATTTTATTCACTTGTGGGACGTAGCTGTCACTGCATGGGCCAGCATTTATTGCCTATCCCTACTTGCCCTTGAGAAGATGGCGGTGAACTGCCTTCTTAACTACTACAGTCCATGTACTGTAGGTAGATCTGCAAACCAGATATCCAGGCAACTGAGCTAAAGTTTCTGCTTTTTCAACCTCTCCCCTCACCTGAGACGTGGTGACCCTCAGATTAATCTTGCCATCTCTCTTGAATGAGAGAGCAATCCTATGGTCCTCTGGGATGATGGCGACTTTACCTGGGTAGACCCACAACGCCTTAAGACCATTAGAAATAGAAACAGGAGCAGGCGAATCGTCCCCTCAAGCCTGCTCCACCTTTCAGTCAGATCATGGCTGATCCAACATTCCTCAGACCCACTTTTGTACCTTTCCCTGTAACCTATCAGCCCTAAGTATGCACAAGAACTCTGCCTGCACAGCTCTCTGCAGCAAAACTTCAAAGACACACAACCCTGTGGGAGAAGAAATTCCTCATCTCAGTCTTAAATTGGCACCCCATTATTCTAAGAGGACGCCTTTTGGTCCTAGACTCTTCAATAAAGGTAAACATCCTCTCAACATTTACCCAGACAAGTCGCTTAGGAATCCTTTAGGGGATGGAGAAAATGAAGAGTGGGGAGTCCCAGGATTTTAACCTGTGGGAGAATTTTAAACTGGGGCTACTGTTTAAAAAGATGGAGCCGCCATTAAAGACATAAGGAAAAAACTTTGCTCTTCTCAAAAGTTGCTGGAAGCACAGTTTTTGAATATTTTTGAGGCAGAGGTTGATAGACTGTTGTTAAGAAAGGGGTTAAAAGGCAGGTGAGAATGTGGAATAAATCAGACCAGCCACAATTTCATCAGTGAAGGAGTAGGCTGAGTGACCTACCTATGATCCTAGCTTGTAAATTTGTACATTTGGAGTTCAAATTGAATCACAGAGTTCAATTCAAACAATCTGAAACATTCAGTGGGCTTTAACGATCAAGTAAATATGGAGAATCCACTTTCACTTGCAGAAGGTCAGCAATTAATTTAGGAGAATTGGCACAAGAACTAGAGGGAAGCTCAGGAGAATTTCTTGTGACAAAGTGAACCACACAGCCTTTTCAGACAGAACACTTACTGATCCTGCTTTACATGGACTGGAACCCATTAGATTTGAGCATCTGAGACAACTGCAAACCAACAATGCTGTGAATGATCGGATCTGGGTTTAAAAGTCTAGCTTTTTCAAGAAAACATCTGTGCAGGTTGCTATCTTGTGGAAATAACTGATTAATTCTTTTATATAATTATGGTGGCAGCTGGAGAATCAGCTCAGGTCTGAGGGTGTTCACACAGGTGAGCTTCAAATGCCTGGATTATTTCCATATGCTGTGATCCCATTGTAAAGTACCTGCATTCAGTGCCAGCGCAGGTGTATACAGCACAAGACCCATGTAAATCACCTGCAATTAGAAGAGAAATATTGCTATTAGCATGAAGAAAAGCCTCACTCACACCCCGCAGCTGTCAGTTTGAAATCAATCTTACTGTCAGTACTATTACTTGTGAGTCAGTGAGTTGAAACCCCACTGGAATGGAGAACCTATATTTCCTGATAGTATTGAAGTGCTGTGTAATAACAACAGGGTAGCTAAAGATAGACTATACACACTGGTTGGAGATTCTAAAACTAGGGAACACTGTCTAAAAAGGACCAGCCCATTCAGGAGAAAAGCACTTCTACATGCAAAGGGTGTTAGAGGTTTGGAACTCTCGTCCACCAATAGCAGTTGACGCTAGATCAGTTGTTAATTTTAATTTGGAGAAAGATAACATTTTCTTAAACAAAGGTAATAAGGGATTTGGGCCAGGTGAATGGAGTTAGGTCACAGATTAGCAATGTTTTCCTGAGATTGTCAGCCAGTAACAATGTTGAACCATAAGCACTGAGAGAGCCTGTCCTTACTAGGCAGTCTTTCATGTGGAACTATATCAAAGCCACCTTCTGGAGGTTATATGTTGTAGGAATTCTCATTGCCATCTTGAGACATCAACGTCTCAGAAGGAAGTCAAAATGGTCATCCAAGTTGGATCTCACCCTTTCTAAAACAATAATGTTTTCAACTTGTTGAAGTGTGTGAGCACCACTGACAAGGCCAGCATTTATTGCTCATTTCAAATTGCCTTGGAGAAAATGTAAGTGAGCTGCCAGTGTCATTACAATAATGTCACCAAGTTAGTAATCCAGATCCCCAAACTAATGGTCTGGTGACATGTTCAAATTCCAGCAAGACAGATGGTGAAAATTAAATTCAATTTTAAAAAAAAAAAAATCTGTAAATAAAAAAATGCTGGCCTCATGACGACCATGTAACCACTGTCAAATGTTGTAAAATACCATCTGGTTCATCGATGTCCTTTAGGGAAGGAACCCACTCCCCCCAACCCTGGCCTGGTCTGGTCTATGTGACTCCAGACCCACAACAATGAGGTTGACTTTTAAATGTGTTAATCAAGATGGGCAATAAATGTTGGCCTAGTTAGTGATGCCCACATCCTGTGAACAAATAAAAGTAAAATTAAAAAAAACATAAAATGGGGACAACCCACAGGGAGAGAGTTTCTGGATTTTAACCCAGTGACTAGTCCCATGTCAAGTCCCATGCTTGGAGGGGAATGTCGAGTTGGTGCTGTTTCCATGCAAGTACAAACCTTGTCCTTCTAAGTGGTACAGGTCATAGGTTTGGAAGGGGCTGTTGAAGGTGCCTTGGTAAGTTACTGCAGAGCACCTTGTAATAATACATAATGCTGCCACTGCGCATCAGTGGTGAAGATAGCGAACGTTGAAGGTAATGGACAGGTACCTAAACGCTGTCAAGATCTGGAATGTTGTCATCCAGGTAAGTGGAAATTATTCCACCACACTACTGACTTTGTAAGTGGTGACAGGTTTGGAGAGTCAAGAGTTAAATTTGTCACGCAAAATTCACAGCCTCAGACTTGTTCTTGTAGCCACAATATTTATATGGCTAGTCCAGTTCAATTTCTGGCCAGTGCTGACCACAGGATACTGATAGTGGGAGATTCAACATCGGTAATGCCATTAAATATCTAGGCACAATGGCTAGATTCTCTCTTGTTGGACATTGTCATTGCCTGGCACTTGTATGGTGCAAATGTTAGTTGCTGGACTGTTGTCCAGGTCTTGCTGCAAATGGACATGGGCTGCTTCAGTATCTGAAGGGTTGAGAATGATGCTGAACATTGCGCAATCATCAGCAAGCACTCCCAGCTCTGATCTTATGATGGAGGGAAGGTCCTTGATGATGCAGTCGAAAATGGCTGGAATTCGACACTGACAAAGATGTCCTGCAGCTGAGATGACTGACTTGAGATGATGAACCTCAAACAATTACAGCCAGCTTAGCTTGTGCTATGACATCAACAACAGATTGTTTTTCTCTCTGATTCCCACTGACTCAATTTTGCTAGGGCTCCTTGATGCTACACTTGGTCCTGACTGCTATTTACTGGGTTACTTTCCCCTGTTTGTTTCCGTAAGTTAATTCTATTATTTTTGCCACAATAACAAGTCTTTTGTTAAATGGGTCTTTGTTGCCTTTGGTTTCAATGCAGTGAAAGTTCCGCCATGTCGCCCATCTTGAGATTTGACAACACAATGTAGCCTGACCTTTCTAATGCAGTGAGGGAGTGGTCTATTGTTGGAGGTGCAGCAATGAGCAAATACTGCACTGTGTGTGGCCCAGCACTGAGAGGTATGTGATAGTTTGTACCTTCTTAAATTGGCAACATTGGCACCAGGTCTTTCCTGGATCATGGGAAATCGCACCACCAGCCTCAGCAGAAGAGTTTAATCCATTTGTTTCACACCTGTGACTTGTTGTGCGTAAAACTGTCTTAACCGCAGTTAAATGACCAGACATTTTCCTCTGCACTGTAAAATGTGCCTTCTTGAATCCAGGTTTGTGGGAATACTGGGTGCACTCGGGTGCCAGACCCGAGTGTGTTGGATTAGGGAGATACATCCCACATTGAGGAATGCTGCTCTGTCAGAAGTACAGTATTGAGGGAATGCTGCTCTGTCAGAAAAGCTGATTTTCAAATCCTACGTTAAGTGAAGACTCTGTAATGCCCTCTCAGATGGGCGGAGAAGACGCCTCAATGCTATCTGAATAGGTGCAAGGGTGCTCTTTTAGCATCCTAATAAATATTGAATTCTTCTTCCACAACACCAAATGATGACATGGTTATTATCACGTTGCTGTTTATGATAGCTTGCTGCGTGCAAAGCAGTTGCTTGTTACAACTCTTTAAAATTACTTTATTGGTTGCAAGTCACATACTGGAAAAGGGTTACATTGCAGTCCTCAAATCCAATCCAGCACCTACACTGAACAATATCCACTTGTATAACTGTAGTCAGCTGACAGGACCATTAGTAACCATGGAGCACACTTTTAAGGCAATTGCCAAAGGAACCAGAGAGAAGTCATCACGGGGGGGGGTTAAGGAGGAACTGGATAACGTTAAAAGAGTTGGCAGAGACATGAAGGACTGTACTGTCTGAAATTTTACATGCAGCACATAGAACTGTTTTCATTAGCTATTCAGAATTTAGGGAACACTTAGCTTAACAATTAACCTCTACAGATTGAAGATAAACTGAACAGTGATTGCATGGTTGGTTAAAGACACAGATTTACTAAACAGGATAGCAAAATCCCAATAGTAAGGAGAGTGATGGAGTTTTTTTTTTGCTAGAGTGCAAGTTTATGTTTTATTCCTGACTGTTATAAAGAAAAATTCCATCTGAGAAGCAATATTGCCTGCAAGATGCAGATGCATGACCACAGAGCCACTAGCAAGCTATTACACAGGTCCCTTTTAGGATACCGTGTACAATAAAACTTAAGATCCTTTGGTCGAAATAAACAGGTCACACACAAGGAATTCGATTCAAAGGAATCATTGTTCTGGGGTTATTAACTATCTGGTGGAGATCAGACTCACCATCTGGAAAATGAAGGTCAGTGTCCCACACAATCGCGTTGCCTTGTTAAACCGCAGTTCAAGGTACTGGAAAAGAAACACAAACTCCACATTAGGATTCGAGTTACAGACAATCGGACCCAAAACAATCTAAGTGGTCGTAGAACCAGAATCTGGGGACAGAGGGTACAAACCCATCTCCTGAATTCTAGTCACCTTACTGAATGTGGCCTGGGTCAGATGTCTCTGCATAAAAGTCACACTTCAGGGACCTGAGCACACCATCCAGACTGAGACATTCAGGGTAATACTGAGAAACTGCTGCACTGCAAGAGGTCTCCGGATGAGATGGGGCTGCTCCCATTGCCCTTTATTTGACCGGATGTGGGCATTGTTGACAATGTCACAACTTATTGCTATTCAATGGAGTGCTTTGCTGAGCCATTTCAGAAGGCGGTTTAGGGTCAACCAGTTTGCTTTGGACCTGGAGTCACACGTTGTTGAGTTTGGGTGAGGTGTACAGGAGCAGGGATTGATTGCTGCAATTATACAAGGTCTTGGTGACAGCATATCCAGAGTACTGGATGTGGTTTTGGTCCTTTTCTAAGGAAGGCTATGGAGGGAGTGTAACAGAGCTTTACTAGATCGAATGACAGGGCTGATGTATGAAGGGAAATTGGATTTGTTAAGACAATTTCTTTTATTCACTCATGGGACATGACTGTCATTGGCTGAGCCAGCATTTATTGCCCATCCCTAGATGCCCTTGAGAAGATGGTGGTGAGCTACCACCCTGAACCACTGCAGTCCACCTGCTGTGGATCGACACGATGCCCTTTGGGAAGGGACTCCAGGATTTTGACCCAGTGACAGTGAAAGAACAGTAAAGGTGATATATTTCCAAGTCAGGGTGGTGAGTGACTTGGAGAGGGACTTGAAGGTGATGGTGTTCCTATGTATCCGTTGCCCTTGTACTTCTAGATTGAGTGGTCGTAGTTTGGGAAGGTGCTGTTGAAGATCTTTGGTGAATTTCTGCAGTGCATCTTGTAAATAGTACACACTTCTGCTACTGAGCATTATGGCAGAGGATATGGATGCTTCCAGATGTGATGCCAATAAAACGGGATGCTTTCTCATGAATGGTGTCATGTTTCTTGAGTATTATTGGAGCTGCACCCTCCAGGAAAGTGGGGGATATTCCATCACACTCCTGACTTAGTTAAAGATCACACCATACCAGGTTATAGTCCAACAGGTTTATTTGGAAACACTAGCTTTCGCAGCACTGCTCCTTCATCTGGTAGCTGTGAAGGAGTAGCACTCAAAGCTAGGGCTTCCAAATAACTTTGTTAGACCATAAGACATAGGAGCGGAAGTAAGTCCATTCGGCCCATCGAGTCCACTCCGCCATTCAATAATGGCTGATGGGCATTTCAACTCCACTTACCCACATTCTCCCCGTAGCCCTTAATTCCTTGTGACATCAAGAATTTATCAATCTCTACCTTGAAGACATTTAGCATCCCGGCCTCCACTGCACTCTGCGGCAATGAATTCCACAGGCCCACCACTCTCTGGCTGAAGAAATGTCTCCGCATTTCTGTTCTGAATTTACCCCTCTAATTCTAAGGCTGGTGTCCATGGGTCCTAGTCTCCTCGCCTAACAGAAACAATTTCCTA
>NC_057711.1:12827839-12840829 GCF_004010195.1 Chiloscyllium plagiosum | reverse complement strand
CTCTGGTTTGTTTCTTATGTATTGCAAAAAACATTTACTGTCATTTCTAACATTACTGATCCGCTTACCTTCATATTTGATCCTCTCCTTCCTTATTTCTCTCTTTGTTGTCCTCTGTTTGTTTTTGTAGCCTTCCCAATCTTCTGATTTCCCAGTGCTCTTGGCCACTTTATAGGATCTCTCTTTTTCTTTGATAGATTTCCTGACTTCCTTTGTGAGCCATGGCTGTCTAATCCCTCCCCGGATAATCTTTCTTTTCTTGGGGATGAACCTCTGTACAGTGTCCTCAATTTTACCCACAAACTCCTGCCATTTTTGCTCTACCGTCTTCCCCGCTAGGCTCTGCTTCCAGTCTATTTTCGTCAGTTCCTCTCGCATGCCCTCATAATTACCTTTATTTAACTGTAACACCATTACATCCGATTTTGCCTTCTCTCTTTCAAATTGCAGACTGAACTCTACCATATTTTGATCGCTGCTTCCAAAGTGTTCCCTTACTTTAAGATCTTTTATAAAGTCTGGTTCATTACATAGCACGAGGTCCAGAATAGCCTGCTCCCTTGTGGGCTCCATGACAAGCTGTTCCAAAAAGCCATCCTGTAAGCATTCCATGAATTCCCTTTCTTTGGATGCACTGGCAACATTATTTACCCAGTCCACCTGCATATTGAAGTCTCCCATGATCACCGTGACCTTGCCTTTCTGACATGCCTTCTCTATTTCCCGGTACATGTTGCGCCCCTGGTCCTGACCACTGTTAGGAGGTCTGTACATAACTCCCACTATGGTGTTTTTGCCTTTGTGGTTCCTCAATTCCACCCACACAGACTCCACATCATCCGATGCCATGTCATTCAGTGCCATAGATTTAATTTTGTTCTTAACTAACAAGGCAACCCCGCCCTCTCTGCCCACCTCCCTGTCTTTTCGATAAGTTGAAAACCCTTGGATGTTCAACTGCAAGTCCTGACCCCCCTGTAACCACGTCTCTGTGATGCCTACCACATCATAATCATTCACGATGATCTGTGCCATTAGTTCATCTGCTTTGTTACGAATGGTACGAGCATTCAGGTAAAGTGCCTTAATGCTAACTTTCTTAGCATTAGAGATATTGGAAGTCATAAGATGTCCTAAGTTATCCTTCCTTTTTGCTGCATTCCCAGTCTGTCTCAAGTTTAAATCCGCCTGCACATATGCTATTGTTGGACGATAACCTGGTATTGTGTGATTTTTAACTTTGTCCACCCCAGTTCAACACCAGCTCCTCCTCATCCTAGCTTCTGACTTAAGCCTTGTCGATGGTGGACAGACTTTGGGAAGTCATGAGCTGAGTTACTTGCCGCAGTATTGCTAGCCTCTGACCCGATCTTGTAGCCACTAGGTTCATGTGGTGAGTCCAGGAGTTGCAAATGGTGCTGAACGTTATGCAATCATTGGCAAACCTCCCCACTTCTGGCCTTTACGACGAAAGAAAGGTCACTGATGAGGCAGCTGAAGGTGGATGGACCTTGGACACTACCCTGAGGAACTCCTGCAGAGATGTCCTGGAGCCGGGGTAACTGACCTCCAACAACCACAACCATCTTGCCCTGTGCAAGATATGACTGCAAACAGGAGAGTCTTCTCCAATACCTATCGATTCCAGTTTTGCAAGTGCTCCTTGATGCCACACATGGTCAAATGCGGCCTTCATTTCAAGGATCGTCGCTCACACCTCACCTCTGGAATTCAGTTCTTATGAACCGAGGTTTAATGAGGTCAGGGGCTGAGTAACCATGGCACTGCCCAAACTGGGCACCACTAAGCAGGTTATTGCTGCTTGATGGTACAGTTGATGACACTTTCCATCACTTCAGTGATGATCAAGAATCAACAAATGCGGTGGTAATTAGCCAGGTTGGATATTCACTGGAGTTTAGAAGATTTTCTTGGGGGGGGGGGGAGAAAGAGGGGAAATCCTCAGAGAAACCCAAAACATTTTAACAGGACTTGACAGGTTAAGTGCAGGAACTATGTTCCTGTTGACCGGGGGATCAGATAAGGCACCGCATTCTAAAGATACAGGATCGGCCATTTAAAAATGCGATGAAGAGAAATTTCTTCAATCAGAGAGTGACAAATGTGTGGAATTCTCTGCAACAGAAAGAAGATGAGGCCAAAACATTGAATGTTTTCATGGTGTTAGGTATAGTTCTTAGGGCTAAAGGGATAAAAAGTGTGTGTAGGAAAGCAGCTATAGGGTGCTGAGTTGGATGATCAGCCATTATCATGTTGAATGGCAGAGTGGGCTTGAAGGGCTGAATGGCCTACTCCTGCTCCTATTTTGTTTCTAATACAATAATTTCTCATCTGAACAAGCTGAGCAAACCAGATGGCGATTTCTGACAATCCTAGAGAGCTTAATTCTTTGCACCCGTTCATGGAATAAGGAATTTGGTGGCTTGGTCAGCATTTATTGCACATCCTTAAGTTCATTGGAGGTGGTTGGGGAGAGGCCCCGCTTGAGTTGTTGCAGTCCTCAACGTGTATGTACACCCACAGTACAGTTGAGAAGGGAGTTCCAGGATTCTAAGTCAGCAACACTGAAGCATTAGCTTTAATGCTTTGAATCCAGATGTTGTGTAGCTTGAAAGGATCCTAAGCTTGTCCTCCTAAGGTTTAGAGGTCACACATTTGGCAGATGCTGCTGTTGGAGCCTTGCAGTGTTTCTTGTCGATGGTGCACACTACTGTCACTGCCCATTGATGGAGGAGATGATGTTGATCAAATACTTTGTCGTGGATAGTAGTGACTTGAGTGCTGTTGGAGTGCACCATCCAGACAAGTGGGGATTGGAGGGGAGTTTCTCAATGCAGAATATCTTGCCATCGAGTTGCTATTGTAACCTCCATATTTATATAGCTAACTCAGTCCAGTTTTTGGTCAATGGAGACCTCCAGGATACTGACAGGCAAGACATTCAGTTATGGCAATGCAATTGAACATTAAGGGGTGATGGTCAGATTCTCTCTTGTTGAAGATGGTTATTGCTTGTATTTGCATAGTATAAATGTTACTTGGCGCTTGTCAGCCCAAGCCTGGATTCTGTCTAGGTCTTGTCACATTTGAATATGACTGCTTCAATACTGGAGGAATCACAAATGGTTCTGACCGTTGTCCAATCCTGAGCAAACATTTTCACCATCTCATCCAACTCTTGTCATTTTGTGGATTTAGATGAGAGTTGTAGAAGTTAATTTTCTGAGAGAAAAGGGGAGAGCAGTGAGGGGGTAAGGGAGATGCCCTGAATTAAAACTTAGTGATTAGCACACCAATCACCATAAATACTAACAGGACAGGAATCAAGGGCAAAGTAAGGAATAGAATCTTGACTGCTTTTTATAATTTCTCTGCCCCACCCAACTACTTCAATTTAACTGGGATCAGCGGGGACTAGGAACTTGACTAATTGGGAATCCAGGTGTGGTTGATGGCATTATGTGTTACAAAAAGTGGTAACAACTTCTTGAATCATTTGAGAAATAATTTGCTGAACTTTTGGTTGCCCTACACTCCTGACCTTTGGTTATCCAGAATGGAGAGGTGTGGGCAAGTCAGAGGACCTCATCACGTGAGTGATCCTGGGCCTGGAATATTGACCAATAACAGGTCCAGGCAGGGGGCCATGGAGAGGGTCATGCTTGCCTATTGACTGTCCCTCTTCCACAGCTATGTTTCTGCTCAGATGTCGCTGGACAGGGAGCAGGCTGTGTACACTAATACCCTCGATACTTTTGGAGAAAGGTGGGAACCACACAGGCTATCTTTCCTCTGACTCCATTTGGATTTAATCCCCTCCTTCTCATCTACCTTTGACATTATTGCCTTGGCATAAGACCATAAGAAATAGGAACAGAAGTATTCAATAACATTATGGCTAATCCAAATTCCTCATGGCCACTTGTGTCCTTTTGCCAGAATCCTTGATTGCCCTACTCAGCAAGAATCTCAGTCCTAACTAAATCAGCAGGCTTCACATATAAGTTAATCAACTGGAACGTGGGTAGTTTAGTGGTGATGCTTAACAGATGAAAAACACCTCGAATGACTGGATGGTGGAGGGCAAGACGCTGTTCTGTCATTTGTGATAACACTTCTAGCTATATAAAAGAAACAAAAACATGTAACAAGGTCTCGTGATACTGTGGTATTGCCCCTACACCTGAGCTAGGAGGCCTGGATTCAAGAACTACCCACTCCAGTGGTGTGTCATAACATCCGGGGACAGGTCGATTAAAAATACTAAAAATCCGTAAGTGCCTTTGATCTGTAAGCTCACACTTGCCAGTAATGTGTTCATAGGTTGACAGGTTTAGATAAGGCAGACAATGGAAAGCTGTTCCCATCAGCTGAGTATACGAGGACCAGGGATACAGATTTACAGTTGTCGGCAAAAGGGAAGGGGAATGATTATACGGAATCTTTTTTTTAATGCAGTAAACAGCAATGGCTTTGACCTATAAGGGTGGTGGAACCAGAGATGAGTAGTGATTTCAAGATGAAATTGCCTGAGCACTTGAAGGAAATAAACTTGCAGGGCTACGCAGATTGAGCGGGGGAGTGAATTGAATTGCTCCACATAGACATGGCCTTGACAGGCTAAATTATCTCCTCCTGTGCCATAACCATTAACCAAATGAACTTCACCCCACAAATGTAAAACACTGCAGATGTTAATCTGAAATAAAATACTGAGAATGTTCAGCCTGTGTGAAGACAGAAGCAGTTAACATTTCAAAACCAAAACATGTTCTGTTTCTATTTTGTATTTCAACCTCTGCGTGCATTTGTTAAGAATGATCAGACTAAAAGCACGGAGTGCTGGTGCGATCAATAGGAAAGTGGTACTTCCCTTGGCACTGACTAGAGGTGAACATTTATTATCATGCACATTTAGGAAGCCTGTAACGTGTAAAGTGATATCCAAAACAATCCATGCAAGCGTCTAAAACAGAGTCTAAAACAGCTAATAGCGACTGCAACTGGTCAACAACTGAACCATCCTGTACTTAAAGGAAAGTTGCAGTCCTTTCCAGAAGGGGTCCGTAAATCGACAATGTATAGCATATTGTGTCTAACTAGTCTATACCAGAGTTAATGCTCTAAGTGAGCCTCCTCCTAAGCTGACATCATTCACCTCAGCCACTCCCTGTGGTAGGGAGTTTAACATTCTAACCATTTTTTGGATAAAGGCATTTCAGTGGCTACTCTATTTTCCAACTTTCCAGTCTGACCTCAATTTTCCAACTTCCCCACAAATGGGAACACCCTGTTCTCAGTGGGTACCCTTCCAGAGCACTGAAGAGAACGTTTCAGTCACCTTGCCACCTCTCCAAGTGAAGCAAGCCACAGTTCCATCTTGCCCGATAGGTTGTAATCATTCCAGTTTATAGAATCTTAGAAGCACGGCTGGGGGGAGGCCAGCTGGCTCACCCTACTTATGACAGCTCTTTGAAAACGAACCAGTTGATCTGGCTCCTCAGCTACTTCATTTACTCATCCCACAACTTCCTCTTTCTAATATTTCACCCATTTCCTTCCACAGGTTCTGCCTGCATCTGCTCCCACTTTCCTTTCAAGCAGTACACTCCAGAACACAACCACTCTTTGTCAAACGAGCTGCTCCCTCTGAGCCTTCTGCTCACCAATTCTCCTGCCACTGGAAACCGTTTCCCTGATGAAAACTGATAGTCTTGAAGACCCCAATTAATTTTTTTTTATTTGATCCTGGGAAGTGGGCATTTATTGCCCACCTCTATTTGCCCAGAGGGCAGTTAAGAGTTAATCACTTTGCTACGGTTCTGCAGTCACACGTAAACCAGACTAGGAAAGACAGATTTATTTTCCCTGAAGGATATTTGTGGGCCAGATGGGTTTATCCAACAATTCACAGTGGTTACATGATTACGATTAGAGCAATTTTTAAATTCCAGATTTTGTATTGAATTCAAATTTCACGATCTGCATTGGTGGGATTCAAACCCATGTTCCCAGATATTACCCTGGGGTTGTGGATTGCTAATCCTGTGATATGAACACTATGCCCACTACCTCCCACCCCCACAGCCACCTGATAAAAACAATCCCAGGTTCTCTCCACAAGACAGGTGGAGGGATTCTGGTCTCCTCCTTGTAATGTCTTGCTCCAATCCCTCATTTTCTGTTTTTCCACTTACCTCATAGGTACTGGTGATCTTCAGCCGGTAGAACATGGGGACAAAGATGTGAGCGGGAATGAGAAGCCCAAGGAAGTAGGAGCAGCCCAGGAACCAGTATTCAGTGCCGAATGTGTAGATCTCAGCTGGCACACCCAGGATGGCAACGGCTGACTGGAAGGAGGCAAGGAGGGAGAGTGCAACTGGCAAGAAGGTCATGCTACGTCCCGCCAACAGGAACTCCTGCGTCGTCCGCTGCCGACCACCACTCAGTGCATAAAAGAGGCCAATGACCGAGGAGAAGATCAGGAGGAGAGCAAAGATGACATAGTCAGCCACAGTAAAGCGCATTACAGTTGAAGTGGCCATTCTCACTGGGGGCGGGGTGGGGAGGTTTGCAGCACAATGCCTTGTTCCTTGTACAAACCCTCCACGTTGTCACAGCCTCCCCAGGGACAGAATCACCACTCAGTTCAGACAGACGGGGGAATGAGGGCAACTTAGAGCATCACAGCAAGGTCCGTGTCATTCTCATTATGACGCCAAGAGGTCATTAGTGTGCACAGGCAACTGATCTAATGCAAGGCTCAGTGAAAGTGGCACAGCCAGACTCCTCTCCCTCAACAGTGTGTGTCCTGGTCAGTTTGATTGCCACCTCTCTCTGGTCATTCCTTTCATTAATGACCCACCAGAATGTCTGTGCAAACACAACGTCTCAAAGATAGGCGGAGCAGAGATCATCGGGTTTTAGCCAGGTGGAACAGCCAACAGTTGAAGAGAACACGCTGTCCAAGTCTGGTTAGAAGATAAACCAAATGAAGGGGAGGGGACATTCTATCCAGCCTATAGGAAGAGAAGGAACATTTAAACTCTCACAGACAAAGCATACATTTCTATAATCTTTGTCACATCAGTTGTTTCAGAACAGCACAGCAGTCTGTTAAATTACTGTGTACAGAAGTCAGCAGGACAGTGCAAAGCTTCAGTGAGTTTAAGCAGAATTAAAGCAGTTTGTAATCCTGGCAAGAAGTTAACCTTCTTGAAGTGAAAGCTAATTTTAGCACATTTCTATTAATGTTTCTGCTTTTCAGTTTCTTAGCTTACCTTGACAAGGAACCAATCCTCAAGACACTGGGTGAAAGGGAGCCTGCACCATCATTGTCAGCTCTGATTTTTTTACATCAGCAATTACAAACTATAAAAGGTGTCAGCAAGGCTCAGTGGGTAGTACTCAGAAAGTGGAGAGTTCAAGTCCCACCTCAGAGTTGAAATGCCCCCAAAATAAAGGGTTGAGACTCCAGTGGAGTAATAAGGAAATCCTGCACTGCCACACCATCTTTTGATGTCTGATGTTACTGGGATGGACCTTGAACCGGAGGGATATGGGCAGTTCCTATCATGAGTGTCAGCCACATTTAATTGAAACAGTACAGAAACAGGCCATTCAGCCCAAATATATATGGGTGTTTATGCATTCCACCCTAATGACATTTCCTTGTGTGTTCCTTTCTCTATTATGTTATTCAAACTTCCTCTTTAAAGCACCTTTGCTATTCCCCTCAACTACTTCCTGCAATAACTAGTTTCACCTCTCCCAGAGCAACCTTCTCCTTGTTTGATTTACTAGTGACCCCCTTGGCTTTCTGGCAGTCATTCTGACCGTTACAGTTCAGAGCCTAGCAGCACTGTAGAGATTGAGTGTATGTGACTCTGATGATATGCTGCTAAGGTTATGGATTCCTGTCTCTCTTTTCACCTGACCATCTGTCTCCATTATATTCTTGTTAACTACTGTTCGACTGAGATATGTGTCCTGCATCAGACTTCAGTGTGATCTGTTTCTCGCTGGTGGTTAGTCACATTTCAACTGTTCTTGATGGTCTGCTCTACAGAACCATATTCATTTCTGCCTCTCTCTAAACTCATGCCCCTTCCCCTTCACACCAAACTCTCTCACCCATCCCTTGCTCCTCAGTCTCCATGTGTACTCAGTCTCTCCCTTACAATTTCTGTCCCTCTCTTTTCCCTCACCTATTCTGTCCCCTCTCCCTCCAGCTCCATTTGTCCCTCCCTCCATTCCCTCACTACCATACTCTGCCCCTCCCCCTTCCACACTATCCTTCCTTCTTCCTCACTCCATCCACCAATCTCACCCTCCATCCTCCACTCCATAACTCTGTTGCATCCTTTCAGTCTCCTTTTCAATTTCCCTCCCCATTTCCAATCTCTTTCTCTTTCCAAAAATACAAAACAGAATTTAACCACCTGACCCATCAAACCTACTCTGTCATTCAATATCATGGCTGATCTGTTTAAGTTTTGCATTCCACATTCTTATTTACCCATCGTTTCAAAGAGATAGATATAGTCCTTCCGGGTAAAGGGATCAAAGGGTGTGGGGGGAAAGTAGGAAAATGGACTGAGTTGGATGATTAGCCAGGACCATATGGAATTGCAAAGCAGCCTCAAAGGGATGAATGCTCCTATTTTGTACATTTCAATCCCTGAGAACTTTTGACTCCCCTGCTGAACAAGCATTTACCTACTCTGCCTCGAAAATATTCAATGATCACACCTCTACCACCACACAGTGTGTTCCTAAGGTGCACAACTCTCAGAAGACAAACTGCCCTTAAAGGGTAAACCAAGCCTTGGACAAGGTCATTGTGCCCCTCACCCCCATTCCATGGCAGAGCTTTCAAAAATGTCAGTGATACCCATAAACCCCTCAGACCAGGATGGAGCCTCCAATAGGGGCAATTTAACTCTCTCAGACTCAGTATGACCACATTGGGAGCTTGTTTACTCCCTCCCTAGCAGAGTCAGGTCTGGGATACTGTTGACTGTGTGAACCGTGCTCTCCAATGGGCTCACTGTCTCTTGCTCGCACACAGGATCCAGTCACCAACCCTCAACTCTCCTGTGAGTCAGTGCCCAGTCACTAAACCTCAGGCCACGCAGACCACATTCTCTCTTTTGGGGTCCACTCACTGACGGTCGGGTCTCTCTCTCTCTCCGTCCCTCTTTCCGTGTCCACTCACTGACCCTCGGGAATCACTCTCTCTCTGTCTGTCCACTCACTGTCCCTCGGATTCCTCTCTCTCTCTCTCTCGGTGTCCACTCACTGACCCTCGGGTTCCTCCCTGTCGGTGTCCACTCACTGATCCTCGGGTTCCTCCCTCTCGGTGTCCACTCACTGACCCTCGGGTTTCTCTCTCTCTCCCTCTCTCGGTGTCCTCTCACTGACCCTCGGGTCTCTCTCTCTCTCTCTCTCTCGGTATCCACTCACTGACCCTCGGGTTACTCTCCCTCTCGGTATCCACTCACTGACCCTCGGGTTACTCTCCCTCTCGGTGTCCACTCACTGACCCTCGGGTTCCTCCCTCTCGGTGTCCACTCACTGACCCTCGGGTTTTCCTCTCTCTCTCGGTGTCCACTCACTGACCCTCGGGTTTTTCTCTCTCTCTCGCTGTCCACTCACTGACCCTCGGGTCTCTCCCTCTCGGTGTCCACTCACTGACCCTCGGGTCTCTCTCTCTCGGTGTCCACTCACTGACCCTCGGGTTTTTCTCTCTCTCTCGGTATCCACTCACTGACCCTCGGGTCTCTCCCTCTCGGTGTCCACTCACTGACCCTCGGGTCTCTCTCCCTCTCGGTGTCCACTCACTCACCCTCGGGTCTCTCTCCCTCTCGGTGTCCACTCACTCACCCTCGGGTCTCTCCCTCTCGATGTCCACTCACTGACCCTCGGGTCACTCCCTCTCGGTGTCCACTCACTGACCCTCCGGTCTCTCTCCCTCTCGGTGTCCACTCACTGACCCTCGGGTTTTTCTCTCTCTCTCGGTGTCCACTCACTGACCCTCGGGTCACTCCCTCTCGGTGTCCACTCACTGACCCTCGGCGCTCTCTCCCTCTCGGTGTCCACTCACTCACCCTCGGGTCTCTCCCTCTCGGTGTCCACTCACTGACCCTCGGGTCTCTCTCTCTCTCGGTGTCCACTCACTGACCCTCCGGTCTCTCTCCCTCTCGGTGTCCACTCACTGACCCTCAGCTTTCTCTCCGTCTCCGAAGCGATGCGGTGCCTCGCGCCCAATAACACGCACCTGCGGCCTCTGACCGCTGGCCAATCGGAGGCCACGATAGGATGGGGGTGGCCGCCCCGCAGAAACATGGCAGCCACCACGTGGTGCACCGACCGCCCCGCACTATCATGGCGGCGGGCGGAGGACGTCCGTTAAATGACCCGGATTGAGCCTGCGTCAAAAATCCAGCATCTCCGCCTTCGAGTTGCCTGCAGCGTCTCTGTCGCTGCCCCTCAGTGTCGGCCTGTGCATGAGGGGCCGGGACTGTCGGAAATGTCAATTGCCGAGGCTGAACGGCGGGCCGTTTGCGTGAGTTGGGGATGCCGGTGTTGGACTGGGATGTGCAAGTCACACAACACCAGGTTATAGTCCAGCAGGTTTAATTGGAAGCACTAGCTTTCGGTGCGCTGCCCCTTCATCAGGTGATGGTGGAGGGTTCAATCCTAACACAGAATTTATAGCAAACATATAGCAGAATTTATAGCAAACTGAAATTATACATTGAAAAATTGATTGTTAAGCCTTTCATCTGTTAGAATTCAGTGATAGTTTCACTTTCATGTGTAAATCACAAAACCTTTTTTCTTTTTAAAAAAAGTTGCATTCTCGGGTTAGCTGTTAACAATGGTGATAGTTAGACCATATGTTGAAGGTGTTGGCCCCATGTGTTCTCTGTCATAGAGAGGTACAGCATGGAAACAGACCCTTCGGTCCAACCCATCCATGCTGACCAGATATCCCAACCCAATCCAGTCCCACCTGCCAGCACCTGTCTATGCCATGATGTTTAGATTGAATCTAATCTAAAAAGTGAGATAACGGAGTTTTACATGAATTCATGCAGTTTTGGAGCGAAGTACAATGTAACCCTGCAATTACAAATTCACCCCACAGAATATATGTGTGCATGTGGGTCTCTGTCTGTCTGCCTGTGTGTGTCTGTCTGTCTGGGTTGGGGGTTGTGAGTGAGAGAAAGTGTGTGTAGTGAGTGCAGAGTGTCTTAAGTCTGTGAGGGAGTGTGCATTTGTGAGTGTGGATGTCTAAGGGTGTGTGTGGGTGTCTGTGTGCGTGTCTATGTATATGTGTGTTTGTGTGTATAGGAGTGCCTCTGTGTGTGTGTGTGTGTGTGTAGGAGTATCTGTGTGCGTGTGTGTGTGTATAGTGCAGTGATGGTCACCTGTAATGTGACATGAACCCAAGGTTCCAGTTGAGGCCCTCCCTATGGGTACCAACATAGCTATCAGCCTCTTCTCGGCCAGTTTTCGCTGCTGCCTGTCCCGAAGTCCGCCTTGGAGGATGGTCACCCGAAGGTCCGAGGTCAAATGTCCTGGACCACTGAAGTGTTCCCCAACTGTCGATTATGCGATGTCCATTCATCCGTTGTCAGTAGACAATAGGTGCAGGAGTAGGCCATTCTGCCCTTCGAGCCTGCACCACCATTCAATATGATCATGGCTGATCATCCTTAATCAGTATCCTGTTCCTGCCTTATCACCATAACCCTTGATTCCACTATCCTTGAGAGCTCTGTCCAACTCTTTCTTAAATGAATCCAGAGACTGGGCCTCCACTGCCCTCTGGGGCAGACCATTCCACACAGCCACCACTCTCTGGGTGAAGACGTTTCTCCTCATCTCTGTCCTAAATGGTCTACCTGTATTTTTAAGCTGTGTCCTCTGGTTCGGCACTCACCCATCAGCGGAAACATCCTGCCTCCAGAGTGTCCAATCCTTTAATAATCTTATGTCTCAATCAGATGCCCTCTCAATCTTCTAAACTCAAGGGCATACAAGCCCAGTCGCTCCAGTCTTTCAGTGTAAGGTAGTCCTGCCATTCCAGGAATTGACCTCATGAACCTACACTGCACTCCCCCAATAGCCAGAATGTCATTCCTCAAATTTGGAGACCAGAACTGCACACAGTACTCCAGGTGTGGTCTCACCAGGGCCTTGTACAGCTGCAGAAGAACCTCTTTGCTTCTATACTCAATCCCTCTTGTTATGAAGTCCTGCATGCTATTAGCCTTCTTCACTACCTGCTGTACCTGCATGCTTATCTTCATTGACTGGTGTACAAGAACACCCAGATCACTTTGTACTGTCCCTTTACCTAAATTGATTCCATTTAAGTATTAATCTGCCTTCCTGTTCTTTCCACCAAAGTGGATAACCATACATTTATCCACATTAAACTGCATCTGCCATGCATCTGACCACTCACCTAACCTGTCCAGGTCACCCTGTAATCTCCTAACATCCTCATCACATTTCACCCTGCCACCCGGCTTAGTACCATCAGAAAATTTGCTAATGTTATTGCTAAGACCATCTTCTATATCATTAACATATATTATGAAAAGCTGCGGTCCCAGTACTGATCCCCACGGTACTCCACTGGTCACTGCCTGCCATTCCGAAATGGAGCTGTTTATTACTACTCTTTGTTTCCTATCAGCCAAACAACTTTCAATCCAAGTTAGTACTTTGCCGCCAATACCATGCGCCCTAATTATGCTGACGAACCTCCTATGTGGGACTTTATCAAAAGCTTTCTGAAAGTCCAGGTACACTACACCTACTGGATCTCCCTCGTCCATCTTCAGAGTTACATCCTCAAAAAATTCCAGAAGATTAGTCAAGCATGATTTCCCCTTCATAAATCCATGCTGACTCTGACCTATCTTGTTACTACTATCCAGATGTGTCATAATT
>NC_057711.1:12826534-12827802 GCF_004010195.1 Chiloscyllium plagiosum | reverse complement strand
TCTCTCTCCCATCTTTCTTAAAAAGTGGTACAACATTAGCCACCCTCCAATCCTCAGGAACCAACCCCGAATCTATTGAATTCTGGAAAATAATCACCAACGCATCCACGATTTCCTGAGCCACATCGTTCAGTACCCTGGGATGTAGACCATCAGGCCCAGGGACTTATTAACCTTCAGACCTAACAGTCTCTCCAACACCAATTTCTGGCAAATATAAATTCCCTTAAGTTCAGGTCCTTCAGCCACTGTTACCTCAGGGAGATTGCTTGTGTCTTCCCCAGTGAACACAGATCTGAAGTACCAATTCAATTCTTCTGCCATTTCTTTGTTCCCCGTAATATATTCCCCTGTTTCTGTCTTCAAGGGACCAATTTTAGTCTTAACCATTTTTTTGACTTTCACTTACCTAAAAAAACTTTGACTATCCTTCTTTATATTTTGTCGTAGCCTTTGCTCGGTTTCCCCAATGTACCATGCTTCCGGGCATCCTTGCTTGCAACATATAAGCTAGACAACGTTGGCTGAGTCACATGAGTACCTGCCATGTCCAAGGTGGGAGGTGTCCCCACACGTAATGGTGCTATCTATGTCCACACTCTGACACGTCTTGCAGTGCCTACCATGACAGGGTTGTATGGGGTTGTCCTGAGAGTCGGGCAGCTTGCTATGAATAACGGTCTGTTTAAGGTTTGGTGGTTGCTTGAAGGCACGTAGTGGAGGTGTGGGGAAGGTCCTGGTGAGGTGCTCATCCTCATGGATAATGTGTTGCAGGTCACGAAGAACATGGAGTAGTTTTTCAGCTCCTGGGAAATACTGAACAACAAAGGGTACTCTGTCGGTTGCAGCACGTGTCTGTCTCCTGAGGAGGTCATTGCAGTTCCTTGCTGTGACACGTCGGAACTGGCAGTCGATGAGTTGGGCATCGTATCCCGTTTTGTGAGGGCATCCCTGAGTACTTCCAGGTGTCCGTCATGTTTCTCCTCATCTGAGCAGATCAGGTGTACGCGTTGGGCTTGTCCATAGTGGATGGCTGTTTTAATGTGTTTTGGGTGGAAGCTGGAGAAGTGTAGCATTGTGAGGTTGTCTGTGGGTTTGCGGTAGTGTGTGGTGCTGAGGTGTCCATCCTTGATGGAGATGCATGTGTCCAAGAATGAGACAGACAGTCGAGAGTAGTCCATGGTGAGTTTGAAGGTGGGATGAAAAATGTTGATGTCTCTGTGTAGTTTTATCAGTGACTCCTCGCCATGGGTCCAGAGGAAGAAAAT
>NC_057711.1:12805317-12826223 GCF_004010195.1 Chiloscyllium plagiosum | reverse complement strand
TCAGTGTGTTTAATTCACGGGTGTGTTCTTTGGTCGGATCAGCTAGTAGTTGCCTGTAGTGTTCCTGGTTGTTCAGTTGTCAGTACACTTCCTTGCAGTAATCTGTTCTATTCCGAATGACAATGGCTCCTCCTTTATCTGCTGGTTTGATGACAATGTTGTGATTGGTTTTGAGAGCCTGGATGGCATTGCATTGTGAATAGGTGAGTTTTGCTCTACTTTGTGGGTATGGCTGATGAATCTGGCATTTATATATTTCCTGACAGTTTGAGCATACATGTCAAGCCCAGGGCAGCCGCCCTCCAGTGGGGTCCAAGTTGACACCTTCTTTGGTCACTCCTCTACAGATCCCTGTGATGACTGATCCAGTTCATTAGTGGGCTCATTGGGATCACTGCTGGCACCTTGAAAGAATTCCTGGATTCTCATTCGTCTGATGAACTCTTCTGTGTCTGCTGCCAGAACCAACGAGTCTATTTTGGCGGTGGGGCAGAAGTTGAGACCCCTACTCAGGACTTCAATCTCTTCCGGTCGAAGGGTGTGGTCCGTTAAGTTGGTAATAGACTTCCCCACAGTGATAATGATGTCTACTGTCGTTCCAGGGTGGGCTTTGCACTACACACACACAGACAAACACACTCCCACACTCTCACTCACATGCACTCCCTCACAGACTTAAGACACTCTGCACTCAGTGTACACACACACACACACACACACACACACACGCTTTTTCATGCTCACAACCCCCAACCCAGACAGACAGAGACACACACAGACAGACAAAGACCCACATGCGCGCACACATTTTGTGGGGTGAATTTGTACTTTCAGAGTTACATTGTACTTTGCTCAAAAACTGCATGCATTCATGTAGAACTCCATTATCTCACTTTTTAGATTAGATTCAATCTAAACATCATGGCATTGGCAGGTGGGACTAGATTGGTTTGGGATATCTGGTCGGCATGGACCGGTTGGACCGAAGGGTCTGTTTCCATGCTGTACCTCTCTATGACACAGAACACAGGGGGCCAACACCTTCAACATATTGTCTAACATATTATCAGGTTAACAGCTAACCCGAGAATGCAACTTTTTAAAAAAAGGTTTTGTGATTTACACATGAAAGAAGTGAAACTATCACTGTATTCTAACAGATGAAAGGCTTAATAGACAATCACTTTTTCAATGTATAATTTCAATTACATCACACTGTAAATTTTTGCTATAAATTCTGTGTGTTAGGATTGAGCCCTCCACTACCATATGATGAAGGAGCATCACTCCGAAAGCTAGTGCTTCCAATTAAACCTGTTCGACTATAACCTGGTGTTGTGTGATTTTTAACATTTGCGTGAGGACTGTGTTCTGAGGTTAGGGACTGGGCCAGTGGAGAGGGCTCTGTTTAGATTAGAGTGGTGCTGGAAAAGCACAACAGGTCAGGCAGCATCCGAGGTGCAGGAAAATCGGCGTTTCGGGCAAAAGCCCTTCTCAGACTGAGGGGCGGGGCCTATCATTGAGGGGGTGTCGAGGTGGTGAGGGGCGAGGCCTAATGTGGTGCGCCTGCTGAGGGTGACGGGCGTGGCCTGTGCGTGAATGGGAAGTGAGGAGTGCTGTGTATGGGAGAGGGCCATCCTGAGGATGAGGGGAGTGGTCTTGGTATAAGGGGTGTGTCCTGAGGGTGTGGGGCGTGGACTAAGAGTGAGTAATGGATCCTCAGGTTGAGGGTGTGTCCTGAGTGTAAGGAGCACGTCTTATTGGCTGAGGGGTTTGTCCTGAGGGTGAGAGGCGTGGCCTGAGGGTGAGGGGCAGTTGATGAGGGTAAGGCCTTTGGTGAGGGTCAGAGCCTGAGTGCCAAGTGTCCTTTGCATGATCACATTTTCCAATATATCATTTAAATAATAGTGACCCTTTGTTTTTCACATGGACTATCTCAAGTTTCTGTGGAGTCACAAATGGTGCTGAACATTGTGCAATGATCAGTGAACACACCCACCCCAGCCTTTTGATGGAGGGTATTTCATTGATGAAGCAGCTGAAGATGGGGGTTGGTCTTAGGATTGTACACTGAGGATCTCCTACAAAGGTGTCCAGGAATTGAGATGTCTGACCATTAACAACCACAGTCATCTTCCATTGTGTCAGGTATGACTCTATAGGAGTGACCCCAGTCTCTGAGGCAAGGGCACTCTGAAGGTGTTGGGAAACTTAGAAAAATTATGAAAGGGGTAGATAAGATAGAAGCAGGCAAGTTGTTTTTGCTGGTGGGTAAGGTTTGGATTAGGGGTCATGGCCTCAAGATTAGCGGGAGTAGATTTAGGAAAGACATGAGGAGGAACTGGGAGAGTATAGGGCCACTCAAAGATCAATAAGGCAGCCTATGTGTGGAGCCGCAGGAGATACGGGAGATACTAAATGAGAATTTTGCATCAGTGTTTATTGTGGAAAAGGACTTGGAAGATATGGAAGGTATGGAAGTAGATTGGGGCAGCACAGTGCCTCATAGCGCCAGGGACCCGGGTTCAATTCAGGCCTCGGGAAAACTGTCTGTATGGAGTTTGCACATTCTACCTGTGTCTGCGTGAGTTTCCTCCCAGAGTCCAAAGATGTGCAGGTTCGGTGAATTGGCTGTGCTAAATTGCCCATCATGTTCAGGGATTTATAGGTTAGGTGTATTAGTCAGGGGAGATTGTGAAGTAATAGAACAATGAGTCTAGGAAGGTTACTTTTCAATGGGTCAGTGTGGACTTGCAGGCCAAAGGGACTGTTTCCACACTGTAGAAATTCTAATTCTAAAAGATGGTGACATCTTGAAAAATGTCCATCTTACAGAGGAGGAGGTGATGGTTGCCTTGAAACGCATAAAAGTGGATGAATCCCCAGGACCTGATCAGGTGTACCCTAGAACACTGTGAGAAGCTAGAGAAGTCGTTGCTAGGCCCCTTGCTGAGACATTTCTATCATCGATGATCACAGATGAGGTGCTGGAAGACTGGAGGTTGGCTAATGTGGTGCCACTATTTAAGAATGGTGGTAAGGAAAACCAGGGAACTATAGACTGGTGAGCCTGATGTCAGTGGTCGAGTGTGGTGCTGGAAAAGCACAGCAGGTCAGGCAGCATCCAAGGAGCAGGAAAATTGTTGTTTCGAGCAAAAGCCTTTCATCAGCAATGAGGCTGGGAGCCTTGGGGGTGGAGAGATAAATGGGAGGGGTGTGGGGCTGTGGGGAAGGTAGCTGAGAGTGTGGTGAGTGGATGGAGGTGGGGGTAATGGTGATAGGTCGGAGGGGAGGGGAAGGTGGTGCGGATAGGTTGGAAGGAAGATGGCCAGGTCATGAGGGTGATGCTGAGTTGTAAGGTTGGAACTGGGATAAGGTGGGGGAAGGGGAAATGAGGAAACTGGTGAAATCCACATTGATACCATGGAGTTGCAGGGTCCTGAGACGGAAGGTGAGGTGTTCTTCCTCCAGGTGTCAGGTGGTTAGGGAGGTGCGATGGAGGAGGCCCAGACCTGCATGTACTCGGCGGAGTGGGAGAGGGAGTTGAAGTGATCAGCCACGGGTCAGTGGGGTTGGTTGGTGCAGGTGTGCCGGAGATGTTTTCTGAAGCCCTCTGCAAGAAGGCGTCTGGTCTCCCCAATGTAAAGGAGACCGCATCGGGAGCAAAAGATACACTAAATGACGTGTGGAAGTGCAAGTGAAACTTTGATGGATGTGGAAGGCTCCTTTGGGGCCTTGGATGGAGGTGAAGGGACAGGATTTACATGTATTTGGAAAGGCAAAGACTGTTTAGGGATAGTCAGCATGGCTTTGTGTGTGGAAAATCATATCTCACGAACGTGATTGAGTTTTTTGAAGAAATAACAAAGAGGATTTCTTTGGAAAGATGGATAAAGGTAAAGCGGTTAATGTGGTGTATACGGATTTCAATAAGGTGTTTGATAAGGTTCCCGATGGTAGGCTATTACACAAAATACGGAGGCTTGGGATTGAGGGTGAGTTAGCAGTTTGGATCAGAAATTGGTTAGCTGAACGAAGACAGAGGGTGGTGGTTGATAGGAAATGTTCATCCTGGAGTTCAATTGCTATTAGTGGTGCACTGCATGGATCTGTTTTGGGGCCACTGCTGTTCGTCATTTTTATTAATAACCTGAATGCAGGTGCAGAAGAATGGGTTAGTAAATTTGCGATGACACTAAGGTCGGTAGAGTTGTGGATAGTGCCGAAGAATCTTATGGGTTGCAGAGGGACATGGATAAGCTGCAGAGCTGGGCTGACAGGTGGCAAATAGAGTTTAACGTGGAGCAACAGAAATAAAGAGTTCTGGGCTAATAGTAAGATTCTTGGTAATGTAGATGAACAGATATCAGTGTCCGTGCACACAGATCCTGGAAAGTTGCCACTCGGGTTGATAGGGTTGTTAAGAAGGCATACAGTGTGTTGGCTTTTATTAGTAGAGGGATTCAGTTTCAGAGCTATGAGATCATACTGCAGCTGTACAAAACTCTGGTGCGGCCGCACTTGGAGTATTGCATACAGTTCTGGTCACTGCATTACAGGAAGGATGTGGGAGCTTTTGAAAGGGTTCAGAGGAGATTTACTAGGGTGTTGCCTGGTATGGAGGGGAAGTCTTACGAGGAAAGGCTGAGGGACTTGAGGCTGTTTCCGTCAGAGAGAAGTAGGTTGAGAGGTGACTTAATTGAGACATACAAGATAATCAGAGGGTTAGAGAGGGTGGACAATGAGAGCCTTTTTCCTCGGATGATGATTGCTAGCACGAGGGGACATAGCTTTAAATTAAGGGGTGATAGATACAGGACAGATGTCAGGAGTTTCTTTACTCAGTAGTAGAGGTGTGGAACGCACTGCCTGCAACAGTAGTAGACTCGCCAACTTTAATTGCATTTAAATGGTCATTGGATAGGCATATGGACAAGAATGCAGTAGCATGGGTTAAATGGGCTTCAGATTGATTTCACAGGTCGGCGCAACATTGAGGATTGAAGGGCCTGCATTGTAATGTTCTATGATTGATGAAGGCAGAGCGGTAGACATGATCTATATGGACTTCAGTAAGGCATTTGACAAGGTTCCCCATGGGAGACTGGTTAGCAAGGTTAGATCTCATGAAATACAGGGAGAACTAGCCATCTGGATACAGAACTGGCTCGAAGGTAGAAGACAGAGGGTGGTGATGGAGGATTGCTTTTCAGACTGGAGGCCTGTGACCAATGGTATGCCACAAGAGCCGGTGCTGGGTCCAGTACTTTTTGTCATTTATATAAATGATTTGGATGTGAACATAAGAGGTATAGTTAGTAAGTTTGCAGATGACATCAAAATTGGAAGTGTAGTGGTCAGCAAAGATGTGAAGAAGGCATTTGGTATGCTTTCCTTTATTGGTCAGAGTACTGAGTACAGGAGTTGGGAGGTCATGTTGTGGCTGTACAGGACATTGGTTAGGCCACTGTTGGAATGTTGCGTACAATTCTTGTCTCCTTCCTATCATCAGGCTTTTGAAAGGATTCGGGAAAGATTTACAAGGATGTTGTTGCCAGGGTTGGAGGATTTGATCTAAAGGAAGGGACTGAATAGGCTGGGGCAGTTTTCCCTGGAATGTTGGAGGCTGAGAGGTTTATAAAATCATGAAGGTCATGGATAGGATAAATGAACCAGGTCTTTTCCCTGGGGTGGGGGAGTCCAGCACTAGAGGGCATAGTGAGAGAGGAAAGATATAAAAGGGACCTAAAGGGCAACTTTTTCACGCAGAGAGTGGTATATGTATGGAATGAGCTGCCAGAGGAAGTGGTGGAGGCTGGTACAATAACCACATTTAAAAGGCATCTGGATGGGTATATGAATAGGAAGGGTTCAGATGGATATGAGACTAGATTGGGTTGGGATATCTGGTCGGCATTGAACCAAAAAGTCTGTTTCCATGCTGTACATCTCTATGACTCATAATTGCTTTTTCCAGAGAGTAGTGTGTGGAATCTATGGAATTCTCTGCCCAAGGAAGCAGTTGAGGCAGCTTCATTAAATAATATTCAAGACACTATTGGATGGTTTTTTGTATGTCAGGTGAGTTAAGGGTTATGGGGATCATGCAGGTAGGAGGAGCTGAGGCGATGGATAGATCAGCCATGATCTTAATGAGTGGTGGAGCAGGCTTGATGGGCCCAGTGACCTACACCTGCTCCTATTACTATGAAACTATGAAATTCAGCAGGAACAGCAGTTTATTAGAACAGTAATTGACTGCAACAAGGAGAGGAACTCAAAATGGTCTCACAGGATGATGGAGATCACTCTGCCAAACACATGTACAATGCTATTTTTGTTGATTGGTTTGAACAGGTCAGTCAGGAGAGTCTTGAGGAGTTCATTGAACGTATCAACAATAGTTTTCTTGAACAGTATGTAATGGAACCAACAAGGAGCAAACTATCCTAGATCTGGTTCTGTGTAATGAGACAGGAATGATTAATAATGTTACAGTTTGGTATGCTCTTGGAAGGAGCGATCACAGTATGGTTGAATTTAGAATACAGATGGAGACTGTGAAGATAAAATCCAATACCAGTGTCTTGTGCTTAAACAAGGGAGACTACAGTAGGATGAGGGAGGAGTTGGCCAAAGTGGCAGCTGAAAGCAAAGACTTTATGGCGGGACAGTTGACGAACAGTGGAAGATTTTCAAAACAATTTTTCAGTGCTCAGTAAAAGTATATACCAGTGAAAAAACAAAGGACTATAGGAAAAGTGATAACCTGCTCTGGGTATCTAAGGAAATAAGGGAGCCTATCAAGTTGAAAAAGAAGGCATACCAAGTGGCCAAGATCAGCGGGAAAGTAGAAGATTGGGAAAGCTTTAACAGTCAACAGAAAGCCACAAAAAAGAGCTATAAAGAAAAGTAAGATACGTTATGAGAATGAACTAGCTGGCAAAATGAACACAAATAGCAAAAGTTTCTATAAGTATATAAAATGAAAAAGAATGGCTAAAGTAAACATTGTTCCTTTTACAGGATGAGAAGGGACGTTTAGTTATGGGATTTGAGGAAATGGCCGAGGCATTGAACAGGTATTTTGTCAGTCTTCACAGCAGAGGACACGAATAACATGCCAGCAATTGACAGAGACCAAGGTAGGTGAGGACCTGGAAACAATCATTATCACAAAAGAAATCATGTTGAGCAAGCTAGTGGAGCAAAGGATAGACAAGTCTCCTGGCTGATGGAATGTATCCCAGGGTACTAAAAGAGATGGCGGGAGAAATTGCAAATGCACTTGTGGTAATTTTCCAAAATTCACTGGACTCTGGGGCAGTTCCAGCAGATTGGAAAACAACAAATGTGACATCACTGTTTAAAAAGGGAATTAGACAAAAGATGGGGAATTATAGACCGGTTAGCTTAACCTCTGTAGTGGGGATAAAAATGCTTGAGTCTATTATTAAGGAAGAAATAGCAAAGCAGCTAATTGGAATTGCCCCATTGGGCAGACACAACATGGATTCATAAAGGGCAGGTAATGCTTAACTGATCTACTAGAATTCTATGAAGACATTATAGCACGGTGGACAACAGGGACCCAGTAGATGTGGTGTACCTAGATTTTCAAAAGGCATTTGACAAGGTGCCGCACAAAAGGCTGCTGCATAAGATAAAAGTACATGGTGTTACAGGCAATGTATTAGCATGGCTGGAGGATTGGTTAACTAACAGGAAGCAGAGTGGGGATAAATAAGTGCTATTTTGGTTGACAATCAGTGACTAGTGGTGTACCTCAGGGATCAGTCTTGGGACTGCAATTATTCACAGTTTACACGGATGATTTGGATTTGGGGAAAGTGTGTCAAAGTTTGTGAATAACACTAAGAGGAGTGGTAGAGCCAAGTGTGCAGAGGACTGTGAAACTTTGCAGAGGGACACAGATAGCTGAAATAAGTAGGCAAAGATCTAGCAGATGGAGTACAATGTTAATAAATATGAAATCATCCACTAGGGTAGCAATAACAGTAAAAATGACTATTATTTGAATGGTAAAAAGTTGCAGCATACTGCTATGCAGAGGAACATGGATGTCCTTGCGCATGAATCACAGAAGGTTGGTCTGCAAGTACAACAGGTAATTAGGAAGGCATATGAAATTTTGTCTTTCATTGCTAAAGGGATTGATTTTAAAAGCAAGGAGATTATGTTGCAGCTGTGTAGAGTGCTAGTGAGGTCACATCTGGAGTGCTGCATGTAGGTTTGGTCTCCTTACTTGAGGAAGGATGTACTGGCACCTGACGGGGTGCAGACGAGGCTCACTAGGTTGATTCCGGATTTGGGGGCGTTGACGTATGAGGAGAGACTGAGTAGACTGGAATTATATTCATTGGAATTTAGAAGAATGAGGGGGGGATCTTATAGAAACATAAAATTATGAAGGGAATTGATAAGATAGAAGTAGAGAGGATGTTTCCACTGGCAGGTGAAACTAGGACAAGAGGGCATAGCCTCAAAATTAGGGGGAGCAAATTTAGGACTGAATTGAGAAGGAACTTTTTCACCCAGAGGGTTTGAATCTGTGGAATTCCATGCCCAATGAAGTAGTTGAGGCTTCCTCAGTAAATGCTTTTAAAGCCAAGATAGATAATTTTTTAAATGGTAAAGGAATTAAGGGTTACAGTGAGAGGGTGGGTAAGTGAAGCTGAGTCCTTGAAAAGATCAGCCATGATCTTATTGAAAGATGGAGCAGGCTCAAAGGGCCAGATGGCCGCCTACTGCTCCTAGTTCTTATGTTCTTATACTTCCTTACATCAAAATTATGTAATTCTATAAATTAACTGTTATTGTGATCATATCAAGTCCACAAGTCAATCAACTGGGCAATGATAACATCAAATTTATAATTCAATTAACTAGACATTTTGATTACATCCAATCGTGTGTGTTACATATCTACTATTCGGACTCAAACACACAGTGCCCATTCGCTTATGTGTTCACTTGCTGCTGAATACCCTGTGATCTGCTAAGATTCTGCCCTGCTTACCCATAGTGGCTAGCAATTAACAAAGCCTCCGTGGTCTAGGTGGCATGTCTTTAGTGATGCAGAGAGTCAAAAATATCTTATGCTATGGTTTTGTGAGGTTTTATTATAAGTTTCATTCTTTTTATAATACGATTGTTTTCTACCAATCCACTCACAAGCACACTATATTTACTACTAGCACGTTTCATTCTTTCATTCATAAAGGTGTAGTCTCTCCACTCCCCAGTGCACTCTGTCACCTGAAACTATGAAAAGATTAGAATGCTAATCCCCCCTCAGAACCACCTATCATCTACCATTTGAATAGCTTGCAGGGCATCAAGCAAGTTTTCTCCATCAGCATGTACCTGTCAGATACATATTGAATAGGGCTCTGTCCCCTTTAAGAAAGTTACAATCAAAATAGTGCCTCCGTGAAATTGAATGAATGCATGAGTAAACTGCCAATCAAGAACCAGCTGAGGTAATCAGTTTACCACCCCCTCTGCTTTTATTAAATACATATATAATTCTTGATTTAAATATGTCTGATAAGCCTGATATTCTTTTTATTATTCTCTACCCTAAAAGGACCCACACCCCTCATTCTTCTACTACAGCTATAACTGGTGGAGAATTTGCCCCCGATTACTATTGGTTCTAGTTTTGCTTGAGCTCTTTGATGCCACACTCAGTTGAATGTGGCCTTGATATCATGGACAGTTGCTCTCACCTCACCTCTGGAATTCAACTGTTTTGTCCATGTTTGAACCAAGGCTGTAATGAGATCAGGAGCTGAGTCACCCTGATAGAACCTAAATAAGGTGTCACTGAGCAGCTGCTGCTTGGTAGCACTGTTGATGACACCTTCCATCACTTTTTTAATTGAGTAGACTGGTGGTGTGGTAATTGGCTGGGTTGGATTTGTCCTTATTTTGTGTAGAGGACATTGCGAGGCAATTTTCCACATTTTTTGGTAGATGCCAGTGTTGTAACTGTACTGGAAGAGCTTGGCTAGGGGAGTGGCAAAGTCTGGAACACACGTCTTCAATACTATTGGCAGAATATTGTCAGGGCCCATGGCCTCTGCAATATTCAGTGCCTCCAACTATTTATTAGTATCACATGGACTGAATCAAATTGGCTAAAGACTGGATTCTGTGATGCTGAGGACCATTGAAGGAGGCTGAAATGGATCATCCAGTCTGTACTTTTGACTGAAGATTGCTGTGAATGTTTCAGTCTTAATGAATAATGTTTGTATGTATCTAGTGTCCTACTCTGCTGCCATCTTGGATCTGGATGTGTAACTTTTAACCTTTACTTTAGTATGTTTTATGCTATTCTATAATTACTGCAATGTTTAACTTTTAACTCTGTTCTTGTTATTTTGTTCTTAAGATTGTGTACCTAGGTACTTGTACATAAGATGGTAGTGTGCTGACATTTTACACTTTCACTGTATTCCTGCACTTTTGTACTTGAATATATGACAATAAAATCAAACTGAAAAATCTATCTTCATCTTGCTACATAGATATGAGCTGTTGTTCATTTTGACAACAATGCCAAACATCCCAAGGATGGCATATTGTTTGAAATAAGAAAAATGTTCTATGCTCCTTTCCAAAAGTCGTGTCTGTTGTCCTCTTGCCTCTAATTCAACAATACTGGAGTCAGTATTCCAACAAATATTTATCAAGAAACCACAGAAAACCTCTCAACCCTTTCACCTCAGTTCCACATCCAGGAACACTCTGGGACTTGTTGCATTATATTATATGGTTATAATCCCCTCAAAATACTGACTGAATGTTGACTCAAATCATCAATGGCTGACCACAAGCTGAATGCCAGCAATTGTTTATAAGCTTCAAGTTTGTAGCCAGCAACGAGACTCATTTTCTGACTATGGAAATCATTGGTTAAAAAAAGGTTGATTTAACTAATCGGGTGTCAGAGATGGTGGAGGATGTTCTGTTCTTGAGCCGGGACGTCTTCACACGCGTGAGTATAGTTTGGAATGGAACCTACAAAAGGTAACTTTGTAAGATAACTTGTCAGCATTCAAGTGAAACCTGACTCTGTGCTTTGGAAATGGCCAAGAAGCAAAGTAATTAATCGAGGAACTAATTAAGAAAGATATAAAACAAAATCCAGAAACAATAGGGATATAATGTTCATCAAAAAAAAGTAGCATTAGAGAAATGAATGGGAATGGAAGTTGTCAAATCCTGGGACCTATTGATCTGAGACAGTTGAAATAATTTGTTATATAGAACATACAAACATACTGTTATGCCTGGAAATTGAGCACATTATTTCTTGAGCCGTCACTAAAGTTAACATTTTATAAAGTGTGTAAAGGTGTCCTATTTCCTTGACTTTCAGGTCTGGGTTAATGGAAAACACAGACCAGATTTCTGTAGTGAATAAAAATGACTATTTATTCCAAGTGACTAGAACTGGTTACAGGTAAACAGTTATAACAGTAAAATTCAAAACTCTAAACCCCGTGTAAACTCTCGCGCTCTCTCTATCACACACAAACAAGCAGGGTCAAAATAAATTGTGGACTGAAGGGAAAAACTGGAAAGACAGTTCAATAATTTATATTATCAGGTTTTGTCATTGAAATAATCCTTAAAACACTTCTGCTGGTCAGCAATTTGCTTCAGACATCATTCTCCAGATGCTTCCACTGGTTGGTAAGAGGCACAAGGTGGCAGGTTCACTTATCAGTCAAAAGTTGCAGCATGCAATAACTGTTCCAGGAAATGGAGACTGATTTTTTTGGGGGAATTCCAATGAGTTGTAACTGCAGAGAAAAGAACTGGGAAAAATCTGTAACTTGTCCCTAGTTCCAAGCTGTTCAGTTACCTGAGATCCAGTCACATTGTTATTGTTAGGTAAAAAGTCTCTGTCATTGCTAACTGTCACTAGTCCATAGACCAGTCAATTTCTTGTTGCCAGCAAAAAGCTGCAGCCATAATACCCTTCAGCTCCAAATTGTCTACAACTAAAGCTTCAATTACTGCTTATTCAAGTTGTCATTTACATGATACCGGGCGTTGGTTATCAGGTTGCTTACTTTGAAAACATACAGGCACCCTTTCAAACATTGGTGAAAACTACTCTTTCTCAATTCAATCCATAAATGTTTTATATAAAAAATGCAAAATACAAAGACACAGTCCTCACTGTACAAATTAGGAGCAGAAGTAGGCCATTCAGCCCCTCAAGTCAGCTCTACTGTTAAATAAAATCATAGCTGATCTGACTGTGACCTCAATTCCACATTCCCATTGACCCCAATAACTCTGATTCCCTGCCTAACAAAAATATGTCTCCCACCTCAAAAATATTCAAAGACTCTCCTCCACCACCACCTAAGGCAAAAAGTTCTAAAGCTGCAAAACATTCTGATAGAAAAAATGTTCTTCAAACTTCTGTCCGAAAAGGGCAATCCTAAATTTTGAAACAGCGCTCCCTAGTTCTGAGTTACCCACAAGAGGAAACACGTTTCCCACATTTACCTTGTCAAGGATCTTATACACTTTAATTAAGTCACACATCACTCTTTTAAATTCTAATGGAAGAAGCCCAATGTATCTGATGTTTCCTCATACATAATTGCTCATTCCAGATATCAATCTAGTAAACCTCCTTTAAACAACCTCCAACAGATTTATTTCCCTTTCTTTAATAAGGAGACCAGAACTGCACACAGCTTTGGCAATGTGGTCTCACCAATGGCCTGTAAAATGGAAGTGCAGAATCCTCAGTATTAGATTCAATTCCTCTTGTAATAAAGACCTTTGTTCCATTAGCCATCTGATTACATGCTATACCTTGTTGGACTTTGGCTCAATCTACCAATTTAAATTTACTTTCTTCTATGTGTGAGCCAAGTCTTGCGTGTTCTTTTAAATGAAGCAATAGGAGAAGATATTCGGTCTCGCACTCTTAATTTATTTTACACAGTAAGTGGACAAGGCATTCAGAGCTCTGGGTCTAAACCTCTTTGTCCCTGACAAATTACAACGTGTGACTGTTCAAAAAGAAAGACCTCATTTTGTCCCTGCCCCAGTCTTTTATACCATAAAAAACGTCATATAAACACTGAGGTAGAATTATCTTCTGATTGGTGACCTCCTCGACCCACTTCCGAGGCGCGAAACAGGGCATCACGTGATCGCCCGCCCTCTTCCGGGCCACGAAACGGGACGTCACGTGATCGCCCGCCCTCTTCCGGGTGCGAGACGGATGACGTCACGTGACCGCCCCCTGCTTGGGTTACAGAGTCACCACAGGGTTTTGAGTGCTGAATCCATCCAGTGTCACAGCCAGCCTTCTGTTTTTAAAGTAAGGAATATATTTACAACCTGCATATTAGCTTTTTGCGAACACCTAGATCTTCCTGCACCTCGGAATTCTTCAATAATTAATTCAGATAAATGCGAGGTGCTGCATTTTGGAAAAGCAAATCTTAGCTGGACTTATACACTTAATAGTAAGGTCCTAGGGAGTGTTGCTGAATAAAGAGACCTTGGAGTGCAAGTTCGTAGCTCCTTGAAAGTGGAGTCGCAGGTAGATAGGATAGTGAAGAAGGCATTTGGTATGCTTTCTTTTATTGGTCAGAGTATTGAGTACAGGAATTGAGAGGTCATGTTGTGGCTGTACAGGACATCGGTTAGGCCACTGTTGGAATATTGCGTGCAATTCTGGTCTCCTTCCTATCAGAAAGATGTTGTAAAACTTGAAAGGGTTCAGAAAAGATTTACAAGGATGTTGCCAGGATTGGAGGATTTGAGCTATAGGGAGAGGCTGAACAGGCTGGGGCTGTTTTCCCTGGAGAATCAGAGGCTATGGGGTGACCTTAATAAGGTTTTCAAAATTATGAGGGGCATGGATAGGATAAATAGGCAAAGTCTTTTCCCTTGGGTTGGGGAGTCCAGAACTAGAGGGCATAGGTTTAGGGTGAGAGGGGAAAGATATAAAAGAGACCTAAGGGGCAACTTTTCCATGCATATTTGGTCGGCATGGACGGGTTGGTCCGAAGGGTCTGTTTCCATGCTATACATCTCTATGACTCTTCATCTCGGCCTCCTCATTGCCACAATGAACCGAACCGCAAATTGGAGGAACAACACCTCATCTTCCGCCTGGGCAGCCTACAGCCCGAAGGACTCAACGTTGAGTTCTCCAATTTCAAATAACCTCCCTTCCCATCCCCTGACTCCCCAGCCCCTCCCCCTCCCTCTCTCTTCCATTCCACTCATCAACCCTTTCTGCCTGCCACCAACCAGATTCATTCCTCCCATCGAATAACCAGGTCATACCCTCTACCTGTCTTTACCTGTCCCCACCTCAACACCCTGCCCCCACCAGCCCCTTTATCTGCAGCTCCCCATACACCCATTCCTGAAGAAGGGTTACACCTAAAATGTTGACTTCTTCATTTCCTGATGCTGCCTGGCTTGCTGTGTTCTCCCAGCCTCTTTCTTGTCTAACTCTCATTCTTTAAATTCTAACATGTACAGGCACAACCTACTCAGCCTCCCTCCATAAGACAGGCTCTCCTTTTCTGATATCAGCCTGTGGAATTCACTACCACACAAAGTGGTTGAAGCCAAAAGCTATATATTTTAACAAATGAGGTAAATACAGTGTTTGTGGCTAAAGGGATCAAGGGAGTGATTAAGGCATTGATGAGTTCAAGCATTTTTTTCTCATGCAAATTTCCACTGTTTTCCTTATTAATGATGCATCATACCTTTGTGATGCTGCTGTTGTGGTATCCTGGACTCACCATAGACAAGCAGGATTATCTACCTTGGATTCCAGCATCTGCAGCTTTTTTGCCTCTAATCCTGAACTGGCCAGCAGTGTTCCCTGCAGCTGGCATCTTCTAGTTTCCCACCATCTGCACTGTTTTTCAATCCCAGCTGAATACCAGGTCAGCCACCATAAGTCAGGAATTTGCCTTTCTCATTGAAATGTAGACAGTAGGAGCAGCAGTAGACCATTCAGCCCTTCGAGCCTGCTCCACCATTCAATATGATCATGGTTGATTATCCTACATAATACCATGTTCCCAGTTTCTCCTTTGAATTATATCCAACTCCTTCTTGAAAACATTCAATGTTTTGTCCTCAACCATTTTCTGAGGTTGAGAATTCCACAGGCTCATCACTCTAAGAGTAAAGAAATTTCTCCTCATCGCATGAAGAGTGGGGATACTTGACTGTAGTCACAGGAAAGCAAGAATCCTCCATTTTAGCCACTACATGTGGGGCAGCACGGTGGCATAGTGGTTAGCACTGCTGCCTCACAGCACCAGAGTCCTGGGTTCAAATCCCGCCTCAGGCGACTGACTGTGTGGAGTTTGCACATTCTTCCTGTGTCTGCGTGGGTTTCCTCCGGGTGCTCCGGTTTCCTCCCACAGTCCAAAGATGTGCAGGTCAGGTGAATTGGCCATGCTAAATTGCCGTATGGGCTAAACATAACATAGAATTGGATATTGTAGAGAAACAATTTTTGAGCTACATAATGGTTTCCAAATTAGATAAACATTCCAAGAGATAAACATTACATACACGTTTATTGATAAATGAAACTATAGACAATAGCACATGGTGTCATAGGTAACTAAGGGGTAAAAGAAACAATAAGTACCTTTGAAGAATTACTGAAAGCCTTTGACATTTACTTCAGTCCAAAAGCTGATAAAATGTCTTGAAAGAGCGAGATTTAGAGTCAAGCATCTAAGGAAATCTATTGATGATTTAATTAATGATTTCTATGGATTATTGAGAATGTGAACTATGATGATTTCAAGAATTCATAACATAGAATTGTTGCACAAATGTTGTTAATGGCCCTTTGTCAGATTTACTACAGTTGGGATGCTGTAATGGGTGGAGTGCAGTGTAATCATATCCCACTACTCTGTGAGCTGTACCAAAAGTGTCAATATTTTATTTAAAATAGTCAGTTGTTTCTCCTTATTGCTGTAATCTGGAACAATATAAACCTTCACCACATTCTTCAGTAAAGTCAAAACTAGCTTGTTTATGAAGGACAAATGTATTTTTAAACAAAATACAAAATGGCTTACTAACTAGGCTACATGACCTAAATGATATCCTCTTAATCTAAAACACGCATACAGGGACAAGAAAAGTTATCACAGCTCTGCAGAGGTATCATGATTTTGTAAAAAGGCCTAATAAAGAAACAACTGCTCTGGAGGTTAAATGTTCAAATGGGTGAAATGGACCGACTCAGAGGCATAGAGTGACAGAGATGTACAGCACGAAACATACCTTTTCAGTCCAACTCATCCATGCCGGCCAGATATCCTAATCTAGTTCCATTTGCCAGCACTTGTCCCATATCCCTCCAAACCCTTCCTATTCGTGTACCCATGCAGATACCCTTTAAATGTTGTAGTTGTAACAGCCTCCACCACTTCTTCTGGCAGCTCATTCTATACACACACTACCCTCTACATGAAAATGTTGCCCCTTAAGTCCCCTTTAAATCTTTTCCGTCTCAATTTACACCTACAACCTCTCGTTCTGGACTACCCTACCCCAGGGAAAAGACCTTGTCTGTTTACCCTATCAATGCCCCTCATGATTTTATAAACCTCTACAAAGTCAGCCTCCTCTCACAGTTCCTTTGATTTTCTGTTGACGAGATGTCATTGACAAGAGTCACAAAATGAGGGAAGATTGTCAAACCAGTTCTCAGAGTCAGATTACATTCTGGAGTCCTGATTATTGGAACTTTTCCAGGTGTTAGGGTTGTAGCTAACGGCATTACTGGACAGGCCATACCCAAGAATAAGACCTGAGAAAAACTGAGGACTGCAGCTACTGGAGATCAGAGTCGAAAAGTGTGGAGCTAGAATAGCACAGGAGGTCAGGCAGCATCTGAGAAGCAGTAGAATTAATGTTTCAGGAATAAGCCCTTAATCATGAATAAGACCAACTTGATAGATCATACGTTTACTTTCCTTTTTATAATGATTTAATGTGGTGGTCAGTCACTGAGACATATTCACATAGAACTGCAGATTTTCCATAATGACTGTACAGAGGTTTATTCCACAAAAGGTGAAGAAGAAAAATAATGCTATCTAGATATAGAAGACCATTTAATATAATCATAAACCACAAAGCAAAACAAAGTTTTGAACTTAATTCTCAACATCAAGTTACAGAAATTCAAGTCCAGATAAATTACCCTCAAGTTTTAAATCTTTACTTTCTATGTAGCTGAATCTCCCCAGTTTCTTTTCTGTGGACTCTGGAGCCTTCTTACATGAATGCCCACAAAGCTGAGAGCTCAAACTTTCTCAGCATCCAATAACATGCATCTGACCCAAATCTTCTGGTTTGGAAGCTGCACAATCTTAATTTCGGCAGAGATAACCTAATCCTTGAAGAACTTTCTAGAAGAGAAACTATATTTGCTTCTGACCCCAGACAGTCTCCTTCAAAACTGCTCTAGAAACCTTCAATCTCTAATCACTTGTTGAACCAGCATGGTAACCTTTCTTTGTTCACTTTCCAAGTCACCCAGATCCCTCTGTACCACAGAGGTCTGCAGTCTCTTTCCATTGACTCTTTCCATTGAAATAATATGCTGCATTTCTATTCTTCTTGCCAAAGTAGACTAGTTTGCATCAAGCAGCATTATACTCGACCTGCCAAATTCGTGCTCACTCAGTTAACCTATCTATAATCTGAAGGATACCTTGACTATGCTGATCGGCACAAATCTTTTCCACTGCTGTCAACACTGAAGAGTGCTCTCATGGCACCAGTTTTGTAAGGAAGAACAAATGGTGAGATAGGCAGGTCAGGCAGCATCCAAGGAGCAGGAGAATCGACATTTTGGGCATGAGCCCTTCCTCATTCTCCTGCTCATTGGATGCTGCCTGACGTGCTGCGCTTTTCCAGCAACGCATTTTCAGCTCTGATCTCCAGCATCCGCAGTCCTCACTTTCTCCTCCAAACAGTGAGATAACCAATGAACAGCAAACCTGACTTGAACCAATTGAAGAATCTATAACTGTACTAACACAGAGTGAAGAAGGAGAAAGTGAGGACTGCAGATGCTAGAGAGCCAGAGTCGAAAAGAGTGGCACTGGAAACACACAGCACATCAGGCAGCATCCAAGGAGCAGGGGAGTCAACATGTCGGGCATATAATGCTTGAAACGTCAACAATCCTGCTCCTTGGATGCTGCCTGACCTGCTGTGCTCTTCCAGTGCCACCCTTTTTAACTATGACACAGTTTGCAACACAGCTTGGTGAATAAACAGCTCTGACAGATTCAAGTTTGATGTTTAGGTGACTTAGAGGGGGCAAGATCAAGCTGAATAGTTAACTTCCTTATCTTCACAGGAAGAATCCCTTTGTGACAATGACAGAGATCATGCTGAGCTAGAAGCAATCCTCCAGTTGTGGAACTGAGGAGGTGAACGTGTTGGTCTCACCAAAAATACAATCAGTGAGGATGGATGAGAGACCTACAGCTGGATTGAAATAGAAACCTGCAGAGTTGAATTGAAAATGTGGTGTAGACAACTTCATAGAAGCCAGTCATCGCCACCTCGAAGAGACCACAAATGCCCATGATTCAAGATAACGTAGGGATTCTTTGCAGATTAGGGATACCAGAAAGAAGCAGCAGCCTGTTTCAGTGTGGAAGATTTCCTTTTGTGAAGGAGATCCAGGAGATTAAAGATCCTCCAATTAAAAGGAAATCTCCAGAATGCAGACTATTAGGAAGTAAGGATAAAGGTAAAATCGATATAGTCCCACTAGAACAAAGGGCGGCTCTCTCATTCGAGAGATGTGGAGGCATGAGGGTGACCACACCTCAGGCAAGGGGAGAGGCCGAGATGGAGAGTCCTTCATGATAGCCTCAGCTGGTGCAGAGTTGGGGAGTTATGAGCCAGGAAGACAAATCAAAGACACCAGTCGTCCACCAACGAAAACCTGGTCTTCTGAACAGCATAGTGAAATCTCCAGGTTGCCTGAATTTATAAAGTCAGGGGCATGGAGTTAATGGTAAATTCCATCTAATATGTATCATATCTATAATGAGAAATACACTTGGAGGGAGATTTTGTCTGGAAGTGCTACAAAGGGTTAATTAAAGAGGGGTGCCTTAAGCACCACCCACTATGCTGATGTCATGTGGATTTGTGGACAGAACAGTTTAGCATCTCACAGTTTTGAGATGAAACCGCTGGCTCTCCTCGAAATTTCTGTAACAGCATTCATTGTATCCTGTACCCTATAACTGGTTGCTAATATGTAATAACTATACCTTGTTACTTACAAGAGTTTCTTATCATTAGACCAGGAAGTGGTTTTCCTTAACCATCAGGGACTAAGCAGGTCCTGTAGTTTCCTAAAGAGGGCAGTGGCAGTAACCCTCACCATGACCGTCGGCTCATACAGCACCGTGATTTGACGTGCCTACACAACTGCCCCCAGTTCCTAAGACAATCCTAAGTGTTTGAGTAAATCCACTATATGTACTATAACTGGATTAGCTGGTTTAAATTTTGCCTTTTCTGATTACTCCTCTGTGAAAGGCTTTGGAAGCTCTCTCTATGTTAGATATAACATAGAAATCATTGCTGAAAAACAGGCACATTTGTCAAATAAGCCAGGCATTGGTCAACGCACATGTTGGGATTCCTACAAATCCATGCTCCGTAAGATTGGCCTTATTGCAAACCTCATAATTAGGGCCCGTTTGTTCATTGTGCAAACCTGTGGCTGATCTCGGCTGCATCAAAGCAATCCTGAGGACAATGCCCAGACACGGCACCAATGGAATGCTGCCGTCAAGCCAAAATAGACATTCTATGTCTATCACACAGATGGCAAATGTGGTGTATGAGTTTCAATGCCAGTGTGATGCCAGAGATGGAGGTCATATGTTGCAAAGCCTGGAAAATGGTATCAAACAGTATGTATCTTTAGATGCATGTTCACAACAAACAAGGCACTGACCATACCCATCCAATAGCACACAGTGTCAAATGTTAAATGTGACTCTGCAATTGGACAGAATTTGCTGAATAATCCCAACTGAGAGAGGAATTATACTGATTTAAGATTATCAGTCGGGCTTACAATGTGGTGCGCCTTCGCACTCTAGAAGCTACATGTGTTAATGCAGAGAACTGTGTTCTTTGCTGTCAGAGAAAAAAACATGCCCACACATTGCACTTGCTTTGATTCAACAAAATAGGCCATGGCCATTTGCTGGTTCATTTCGCACAGCAATGCCCTGACAAATCAGAGCCAACCTGCCTGGTTTAAAACTTAACAAAGTCTGGCTGTTAACTGTCAATCTGCATCAATGAGTTCATCCTTCCTGGAATTCCCTCAGTCAGAGTTCACTTGCCAACCAATCAGCTCTCTCCTCTCATGCTGTGTATAGGTTGCTTTTCACTTAGAATTGGTATTCTTGTGAGATGCTCTGGTGAATACAAGATAAAAAGGTTTGACAGAATGTCTTTCCTTAGCAAAACTTAAGTTTTGTACAACCAAATTATAATACTGTTTTGTTGATTTACACCTGTACCGCGGGCTCAACAGAATGAGGTTCAATGGGATGAAAGTGATTGATTTATTTATTGTCACTTGTACCGAAGTGCAGTGAAGAGTTTTGTTTACGAGCAGTACAGGCAGTTCATAATAAGCAACAATATACAGATCAAAAAGACCTGGCTAGATAACATCATCAGTGGCGACCTCCAAGTGAAGCGAAGCTGTTGTCTCCTGCTTTCTATTTATATCTTTCTCCTGGATGGGGTTCCTGGGGTTTGTGGTGATGTCATTTCCTGTT
>NC_057711.1:12786388-12805164 GCF_004010195.1 Chiloscyllium plagiosum | reverse complement strand
TAAGGTGGTTAGGGTTTCTGACTGTGTTTGGTCTGCTTGTCATGGTTTGTTCTTGAGGAATCTGCGGACTGTATTTTTTGAGTATCCGTTCTTCTTGAATACGTTGTATAGGTGGTTCTCCTTTGTTTTCCGAAGTTCGTCTGTGCTGCAGTGTGTGGTGGCTCGTTGGAATAATGTTCTGATACAGCTTTGTTTGTGTTAGGATGGTTGCTGGTGTAGTTAAGTATTTGGTCACTGTTTGTTGGTTTTCTGAATATGCACGTTTGTAGTTCTCTGTTGTCCTTTCTTTCGACTGTGACGTCCAGGAATGCGAGTTTGATGAAAAGAAAACCACCATTTCGATTGGGACAACACATCTATCCTGGGACAGACTAAACAAAGACAAGCCAGAGAATTCCTAGAAGCCTGGCACTCCAACCACAACACCATAAACAAACACACAGATCTAGATGCCATCTATCAACCCCTCAGAAAACGAACAGGAAATGACATCACCACAAACCCCAGGAACCCCATCCAGGAAAAAGATATAAAGAGAAAGCAGGAGACAACAGCTTCGCTTCACTTGGAGGTCGCCACTGATGATGTTACCTAGCCAGGTAATGAAACATCTGGATATCATACCTACAGCTCAGCGAGCAAACCTACACCCTAAACCTCAACCTGAGCTACAAACCTTGCAAACGATCAAAAAGACTTAGATAGGGGCATACAGGTGACATTGCACAGGGCGTGCTTTGGGCAAAATCAGTGTTAGCAAGATCAGCATTATTTGAGGCTCGACACTCCATTCATCTGTCTAATAACAGCTGGAAAGAAGCTGTACCTGAACCCGTTGGTGAACATGTTCAGGCTTCTGTATCTTCTGCCTGAGGTTGCAGGAGCTCATTACCAGGGTGTGATGGGTTCTTGATGATGTTGGCAACCTTTCCAGGGCAGTGAGCTGTGTAAATGGAGTCTGTAGATGGAAGGTTGGCTCCTATGATGGTCTGGGCAGTGCACTCAACCTTCTGTAGTTTCTTAGGGTCCTGGGCAGAGCGGTTGGTGTGCCAGACCATTATGTACCCGGACAGTATGCTTTCAGTGGTGAAGCTGTAGGAGTTGGTGAGGGTACTTATGGACATGCCAAATTCCCTGAGCCACCTGAGGAAGAAGAGATGTTGTTGTGTCATCTTGACCACTGAAAGTGGTGGTAACCTGGAAAACTCTCACCTAAAAACCTGTGGAAGCTGGGGGTCAATTGACAAATTTACAAACTGAGATTGATAGATTTTAATTAAAGGTTTTAAGGGTCACAGAACGAAGAGAGATCGATTGAGTTATGATACAAATCAACCTTTATCAAATCGAGTAGTGGAACAGCCTCGGGGGCTGAATGGCCTCCTACACTTCCATAGTCTCCCATCATACTGTTCTGTATACAGTTGATAATAATATAATGTGTCATCAATCTTTTCTTCTGCCTGTGCTCAGTATTTCAAAGTTGAGGTTAGATGGAATCAAGAAAACATTCTCAGACGTAGAGTCTAGATTTCATTCTGTCTTCTGAAGCAGCAAAATTAACAGGCTCCACCTCAAATTAACAGGCACCACCTCAAATTAGCATTCAAAACTGAAAAAGGAATCTTCCTTCTGGGGTTCACTCAATACAAGTTGACACTGGTGAAGTGTTGTTAGCTTCTGGGATGGCCTTGACATCTCACTGAAGGTCATTAGCCCAGTCTAATTAGACTGGGATCAGAGCGTGTCTCTGTGTGATACAGCAAAGTTGTTAATCACATGTAAGGGGCTAACAGCTCCTTAAAACTCAAAATCCAATTGCGAACTTGTACTACCTTTGTAAAATGCTATAAAAGGATGTTAATCTTGTTGGGTATGTTTTTATTGTTGCTAATTAAAAGTAACAAACTCTAGGCTGAACAAATAGTCATGAAAAGTTGTTGGATTTTCATAAAAGCCCAATTGGTTCACATAAGACCTTTGAGGAAGGGAACCGATCAGCCTCCCCTGGTCTGGAACTGCAGATGATGCCAGTCTCACCCTGCCTGGATGGGCATTAGCTGTGACCACACCACCTTCTCCCAACAAAATTGATCATTTCAATTTTCATTCAATAGGATCATGGCTGATGTGAATTTAATTTCAACTCTACATTCCTGCAACCTGCCATCTTACTTTGCCCACCACTGGCACTTCCATTGGCGCTGGAACGTCAGCTTTGGTTGTAGATGCCAAGTCGTAGGCAACTCAATGCAGAGTCTTAGTCCAAAAGAACCATTGTAAATCAGAAACAAAACAGAAATTGCTGGAAAATCCCAGCAGATTCGGCAGAGTCTGAGGAGAAAAATCAGAGTTAACATTTCAAGTTGAGTAACTCTTCCTCAGAACTGATGGTAGCTAGGAAAATGTTGGTTGCTTCTACATTCTACATTCCCACATATCTCTTATAATCTTTCATCCCTTGGTAATCCAGAATCAATCTAATCTATAGATGGGGCATCATTGTCTGGGCCAACATTTATTGCCCATCCCTAAGTAGCTAAGAGGGCAATTAAGAGTTAACGACATTGCTGGAGGTCTGCAGTCACATGTAGGCCAGACCAGATAATGATGGCTGATTTCCTTCCCGAAAGGACATTTGTGAATCAGATGAATTTTACAACAGTCAATACTGTTTTACACAGCCCGAAAATCAACACAAACATCCTTAGACAGCACCTTCCAAACCCACGACCACTTCCATCGAGAAGGACGAGAGCAGCACTATCTTCAAGTTCCCCTCCAATCCACTCATCACCCTGACTTGGAAATATATCTCCATTCCTTCAATGTTGCTGGGTCAAAATCCTGGAATTTCCTCCCTAATAGCATTGTGGGTCTACCTACAACACATGGACTGCAGCGGTTCAATAAGGTAGCTCACCACCACCTTCCCAAGGGCAACTGGGGATGGGTAATAAATGCAGACCCAGCAAGCAAAGTCCGTGAGTGAATTTAAAGAAAAAAAAAGCGACTAGCTTTTTCTTCCCCCTATTTAATTCAAATTTCACCATCTGCTCTGGTGGAATTTGAACCACCGTCCCCAGAATATTAGTCTGCAGCTTTGGATCACTAATCTAGTGATATTACCACTACATCACTATCTCCCATATTGTATAGCCACTTAAGCATGTGAAAGAGTGTAAGTGAGTGCCTGTCATCATGGCAGTTATGTTTATGTAGGTCTGTGAGAGAGAGAGAGAGGAAAGAATAATAAATAGGTTAGCAAATGTTTACTTTCAGTTAGAAATACCCTGATCTCAGAGTCCTGTGGGCTGGGAGACATTCTAGTGGAAAATCTACCTGACACCTGAGGTGTTTATCTTTCATTGTTCAAAATGCTACTTTTGCTGCATATTCGATGTGTTGAGTGGATTCCCGCCTGTGTATTCTCCAGGAGCTTGTATCCAGCAGTGTGGAGCAATGCTGCAGTCATTCAAATAGTTACAGCAACAAGCTTAAGAAGACAAGAACTGAATAAAGTTTTGCCATTCTTCAAGAGTGGCAAATCTGTGAATATGGGGAACTGAGCATAGAAATGCATATTGTCCTAGTTATAAAAAGTGGCAACTTATGACCATAAGATGAGGAGCAGAAGTGGGCCATTCAGCCCATCTAATCTGCTCTGCCATTCAATGCGATTGTGGACAATCCTGAAACTCCACTTTCCTACCTTTCTCCATAACTATTGATCCCCTTATTGATTAAAAATCTATCTATCTCAGCCTTGAATATACTGAATGAACCAGCCTTGACAGCACTGTGTAGTGTAGACTTTCACAAATTCACAAATTTCTTATATAAGACTATGTAGAGCTAAGCATACAGCACTTCACTATCCAGCCCATCTAGCATTTATGCTAATGTTGGCACGGTTTACTATGCAAGTCTTCAAGGAGTTGACTGCCCCATCCTTCTGGCTGGTATTATCTAAGCTAGAGATACCACGTGAGGGAAGGATGTCCACACAAAACCTTCTGCACAAGATGAGCTCAAGCTTGAGGTTTATTACGTCATACTTAATAGCTAGTTACATCTGAAAGGTACAATGATCTCCTGTGAGATGTCAGCCCCAAGTTAAGTTACTGCATTGGGTAACAAACTCAGAACTGGCTAGATTCATTGTCACCAATTCTTCCCACTGGATTAATCTAAGCTGCTGATATTAAGTGGGAAGGATTCTGACACAAAGTGTTCAGTGAAAGATAAGCTCAATATTTCTGAATAGGAAATAGTTTTATTATAAATTAGTTAATAACTAGCTACATAAAATTGGAGACTATCACTTGTGAGACAATCAGGTTCAACTTTTAGTATCAGTCATTTACAGCGTGTAGGTGTCACTGCTTGGGCCAGCATTTACTGCCCGTCTCTAGCTGCCCCCTTGAGAAGGTGGTGGTGAGCTGCCTTCTTGAACTGATGCACTCCATGTGTTGTAGGTTGACCTACAATGCCCTCAGGGAGGGAATTCCAGGATCTTGACCTGGTGACAGTGAAGGAACGGTGATATATTTCCAAGTCAGGATGGCAAGTGGCTTGGAGGGAACTTGCAGGGGGTGGTTTTCCCATGTATCTGTTCCCCTTGCCCTTTGAGATAGAAAAGGTCATGGGTTTGGAAGGTGCTGTCTCAAGAATTTCTGCATTGCACTTTGTAGATTGTACACACTGCTGTTACTGAGCATCGGTGATGAAGGAGTGGATGTGTGTGGACATATTTCCAATAAAACGGGCTGCTTAATTCTGGTGTCCACCTTCTTGAGTGTTGTTGGGGCTGCATCCATCCAGGCAAGTGGGGAGTATTCCATTTCATTCCTGACTTGTGCCTTGTAGATGGTGGACAGGTTTTGAGGAGGCACTAGATGAGTTACTTGTGTTACATCATTTGAGTCTTAATTCCAGAATTTTAGTGAATTCAAATTCTACCATGGCAGGACTCGAACCCAGGTCAGTAGAACATTACCTGGGTCTTTGGATTAATAGCTTTGTGTTAATACACTGAGCCATCAACTTGTGTTAGGGTTGGAGGGTAGGGGGAGGTGAAGTGAAGTTTAGTTCTAATTCACTGGCCGGTATTGTGTTGGGTAGGCTTGGCGTCAACCACAGCTCCCTTGTTGTGTATCATTTCCAAATGATTGTGCCAGTGTTTTCTCCATTGAAACAATGCCAGCCTTGCCATCCTCTGAGAATCTCATTGTTGCGAGCTGGGCTTGAACATTCTCATGGCACACAGTGAGTTAATGCAGGGCCACTGTACTGGCTCCTTCTGGTTTTAATGCACACACATTCCCTAGGAAGTTTAACAATCTGTGAAATACCCTCATATTTCTTTTAAAGCACAGGCTGTAAAAGGCTCCTTGTTTTATTGAAGAAAGGGCTCCGCAGGACACACTCCAGCATCATGAACGTGGTACAAGGTCATTTCGCTGTGGACCAGGGGCCCTGAGTGATCCAGGGTAAAACTGCTCTGACATGGACCCAATTGACTGACAATGTTGAATTAAACTCCAAGGTTTCACTGAACAAGTTCTTAATCTACGGACCAGGTTTCCCAGAGAGAGATTGTACAAGGAGGTCACAGATTAGAGACATTAGGTGTGTGCTCCTTGGAGGCTGAGAGGACATGTGATTGAAGTAATCAAAATCAGGAGAGTGCTATACAGAGCGGTAGAAAATATATGCCCAATCATGAAAGGTTTGAGAATGAGAGGACACAGATTTAAGGTAATTGCCAAAAGAAGGAACATGAGGAAACACAGTGAACAATTAGGGTCTGGGAATGTATTGTCTGAGAGTATGGGGGAGACAGGTTCACTCAAATAGTTAGGGTCTGGAATGTACTGTCTGAGAGTGTGAGGGAGACAGGTTCACTCGAATAGGTAGGGTCTGTAATGTACTGTCTGAGAGTGTGGGAGAGACAGGTTCACTCGAATAGTTAGGGTCTGGAATGTACTGTCTGAGAGTGTGAGGGAGACAGGTTCACTCGAGTAGTTAGGGTCTGGAATGTACTGTGTGAGAGTGTGGGGGAGGCAGGTACAATAAAGGCTTTGAAAAAGGCGAGAGATTTTTATTTGAAAAGGAGGCAAGTGCAGGGATGGGGGAAGATAATGGGAGAATGGCACTAACTCAGATGCCCATAATGCTCGTGCACACACAGTGTGCTGAGTCATACATTGTTTTCTCTAAGTGTGAGTTGCATGAGTTTTTTGAAAGATTTTTCAGGCAAGTCCTGTCCATATTCTTTCTGTGTCTTTCCAACTACTTATTCCTGCTCTTTGTTTCCTGTCTGACAGCTGTTCTTTATCCATGTCAATACACTTCCCGCCCCCACACCCATCCCATTCCATCCCATGTGTTTCACTCTTACATTCCTGTTTCTTATGTGGGACTTTATTGAAAGCTTTCTGAAAGCTAAAATAAATCATATTCATTATCTCCCCCTTGTCAACTCCACCTGCTATTGACTCAAAAAACTCCAGTAGATTTGTCAAGCATGATTTCCCTTTTGTAAATCCACACTGACTGTCTGATCCTGTCACCATTTTCCAAGTGGTCTGCTATTAAATCTTTCATAGTGGATTCCAGTATTTTCCCAACTATCGATAGCCGGTTAACCGGTCTATAATTTTCTGTTTTCTATTTACCTCCTTTTTAATTTTTTTCTTTTTCATTTAAGATGCATCTAGACAGATGCATGAGTAGGTACGGAGCAGAGGGATACAGAACCTTAGGAATTTGGTGATAAGTTGAGTCAATGGATTTGAATCGGCTCAGGCTGGAAGGGGCGAAGGGCGTGTTCCTGGGCTGTAAATTTTCTTTGTCCTTTGTACTTGCCGTCAGAAGGTGGTGGTGACATGCTTTCTTGAAACACTGCAGTCCGTGTGCTGTAGGTAGACCCACAATGTAATTAAGGAGGGAATCTCAGGAGTTGAACCCAGCAACATTGCAGTAACGGTGATATATTTTCAAATCAGGATGGTGAGTGGCTTGGAGGGGAACTTACAAGTGGTGGTGTGTATCCAATGTGGCTGCTGCCCTTTTCCTTTTAGATGCAAGCGGTCTGGATTACATTAGCTTCCTTCGATTCCAAAGGAACTGTTTCACATTCTGTAGGAGCTTGGAAGATGACCACCAATATGTCCATTATTTCCAGGGCCACTTCCTAAAGTACTCCGGGATGTACTGGGAATTTATTGGCTGTTAATCCCATCAATTTCCCCAACGCCATTTCCCTACTAATAATGATTTCCTGCAGCTCCGCTCTCTATCTAGACTCTATGTTCCCCAACATTTTTGGGATGACATTTGTGTCCTCTTTAGTGCAGACAGAACCAATCAGTCTGCCATCTGTTTGTTCTCCATTATACCTACCCCGGTTTCTGATTGTAAGGGACCTACATTTGTTTTTTTTAATCATTTTCTCTTCACATACTGAAATTTGCTGATATCTAAACTGATCCCGGTCTGCTGCTCTTTTTGGCCACATCGCGTGCCCGTTCCTTGAATCTAATACTATCCCTAATTACTCTTTTTACACATGATCAGAGCACCTTTCCCATTTTGTTTTTGTGCCAGTTGAGGGTCACAAGGGGTCAGCAAATGCCAGGATGCCAATGTCTGTGGATGATGGGTGTGTGTGTGGATGATGCCTGTGGATCATTCCCTGAGACGCAGGATGGTGCTGAGCAACATGAAGGCTCCTCACAGCCAGTGGTGAGCTGAAGTCTCCAGGTACCTGCTCCTACCTCCATGTCGAGGATTCACCATGTCTAGCTTGCTCGACATGTTTGGTAAGACAGGAAGCTGAATGTTAACCAGGAAGGTTCTGGCAGTAATAAGCTGTTTAAAAAGTTATAATGCCCCCTTAATTCACAATTTGCTACTGTCTAGTGAAAGACCTGTCTCACTTCAGCATTTCCATAGAAGATGCAGCAAGATACTCCCAATATTGAGATAGACCTCTCTGAACATCTCTGACTCTGCCAAAATCTCACCAAGGTCCACATTGCTCAGGCTCCTGTAAAATTCTGCATAAAGGCCCAAATAACATCCGAACAATCTGTTACACTGTGACTTTCCTTCCATCGCCCTTTCAGGCAGTGTATCCCAGATCACTGCGTCCAATAATCCCTAAGATTCTTCCACCAATCAGGCTACACTGTGTCCTCTGGTTACTGAGACCCCTCTCAGTGGTTCTGATACAGCTTGGGACATCCTGAGGTTGTAATAGGTGCGACAGAAATGCACATCCTTTCTTTCATGGCAGGTGATGAGCTATGTGGACATTGGTCTTTCTTCATTAAGCAACGTAAGTCCATGAGCTCACCTAAATCTGAGGCATGAACAGAACCACCATCAATAATATTAATGACAGACCAATGCAAATGTGGTTGCCAGGGAGACTAGTGTTTTTTAGTTGGATTGCCAGGCCCACTGCTTATCCTTACTTGGAAATCATTCGGCCATGCGAGGCTTATGGTTTATAAACTGACAGGGTCAGCGCACTGTGTGAAAGGTGAAGGGACTCATGGACTCTGAGTTATCACAGTGTAGCAACACCTCACTACTGCCCCATGTTAAACACCAATTCGAAAAAACTCTGAGGATGTCTCTGGGTTGGGGAATTTCGATTGTGAAGAGCAGAGTTTTGGATGGCTTGAAGTTTATAACAGGTAGGGTGCGGGAGACCAGCGCGAAAACCAGATGAACACACATCAGACATTTTCTTCTTGGGAGAAGCTAGGACCAGAGGGCATAGTCTCAGAATAAAGGGGAGCTAAATCAAGGCAGAAACAAGGAGTAGTTTTTTTTTCTCTTAGAGGGTTGTGAGTCTTTGGAAATCCTTGCCACAGAGAGCTATGGGGGCAGAATCCTTGTGTATATCTAAGGCTGAGATGATTCTTGATCAGTAGAGAAATTAAAGGTAATGGGGAAAGGGAGGAAAGTGGATGTCAGGAATGTCAGATCAGCCAAGATCCTATTGAATGTTGGAGCAGGTTCAAGGGACCAAATAGGCGAAAGTGAGGACTGCAGATGCTGGAGATCAGAGTCAAGATTGGAGTGGTGCTGGAATGATCTCCAATCATGAGTTTCAACTATTTACACAGCAATATCTTTCATTTTGTTAAAATTCATTCAGGCAATGTGGGTGTCACTGGCTGGGCCAGCATTTATTCCCCATCCCTAATTGCCCAGAGAATAGTTAAGAGGCAGCCACATTGCTGTGGGTCTGGAGTCACATGTAGGCCAGACCAATCAAGGATGGCAGATTTCTTTCCCTAAAGGGCATGCATGAATCAGATGGGTTTTTCTGATGATCAACAGCAGTTTCATGGTCTTCATTACCTGGGTATCTGGATTAATAATCTCATGATAACACCAGTACACCACCATCATCCCCAGAAATAGAGACCAGCGTGGAGGATAGGATGGGGCCATGTGTGGTAGTGAGCTGGCATGAGTTTTCACAAGTCCAACCAGCGTGCAGTCTGCAGGTACCATCTCAGGTTGGGCAATGTTCCTGAAGGGGCAATGTATATCTAGACTTACACGTACATGAGTGCCAGGGAGCCATCAAGCCATAGTGTCCTATAGCACGGAGACAGGCCCTTTGGCCCAAACTAGTCCATGCTGACCAAAATATACACATACACTAACCCTATTTCCCTGCACTTGGTCCATATCCTTTGAAACCTGTCCCATCCATATAATTGTCCAAATGCCTTTTAAATGTTGTTAATGTACCCATCTCAACCATTTCCACTGGGAGCTCTTTCACATGTGTACCACCCTCTGCGTAAAATAGTTGCCCCTCAGGTTCCCTTTATTCTTTCCCCTCTAACCTTAGACTGATGCCCTCTAGTTCTCGATTCCCCAACCCTGGGAAAAAGACTAAGTGCATTCACCCTATCCATGCCCTCTCATGATCTTATACACTTCTGTAAGTTCCTCTCTCAGTCTCTTATGCTCTAAACCTGCACTCCAAGGTCTCTTTGTTCAACAACACTCCCTAGGGCCTTATCAAGTGTATAAGTCCTGCTCTAATTTGCTTTTTGCTTTTCCAAATTGCAGCCCCTTGCATTTATCTAAATTAAACTCCATCTGTCACTCCTCAGCCCACTGACCCATCTGATCAAGTTCCTGTTATACTCTGAGGTAACCTTCTTCACTGTCCACTACACCTCCAATTTTGGTATCATCTGCAAACTTACTAACTGTACCTCTTATGTTCGCACCCAAATCAATCATATAAATGACAAAAAGTAGAGGACCCAGCACTCAATTCTTGGGACACTCCACTGGTCACAGGCCCCCCATCTGAAAAGCAACCCTCCACCACCATCCTCTGTCTTCTACATTCGAGCCAGTTCTGTATCTATATTAATCTATCTATTAAACTCCATTTGCCATTTCTCAGCCCACTTCCCCAGCTGATCAAGGCCCTGCTGCAATTTCTGAAAACCTTCCTTGCTGTCCAAGATACCGTCTATTTTAGTGTCATCTGCAAACTTACTAATCATGCCTTGTACATGCTCATCCAAATCATTGAGCCAATTAAGGCTGTAATCTAGATTCGAAATGTTAGCTTGCTGTGTGATCTCCAGCACTTGTTGTTTTCAGTTCAAGGCAGTGCATAAGACTGATAAGGTCCGCCTGTCTTGCTTGACATTGCTCCACCTTTCCCTCCATAGCCCCACCCCAACCTCAATGTAGCCCACATGTCTCAAACATCCAGTGCCAGAGGAGCTCCAGTGATCGTGACATTCAAAACCAAGGAGGACAAAGAGCTTAGAGGAGAGCAGCCAGCAAAGAAAAGGTTTTGGGGATTGTTTGTGCAAAGAGGCAGCACAGACATGATGATTTGAATGTGCAGCACACATTCCGTGGTTCCACTGTGTGTGCCAATTGGTGGAATTATTTTATGAATGAATAAATCCACAGAGGCTGTGGATGGGGGTAGGTGCCAGAGTTAAAGCCTCAGTCTTATTGAATTGTGGGCCAGACTCAATTGGCCAAATGGTGAAGAACACTCAAGACCAAAAACAAATCAGTATGGGAGCCTGGCTACAATTACAAGCTGCATTTTTATAGCACCTCCAACATAATAAATGCTATGAAGGTGTAAGGTTTACTGTACCTCTAAGAGAGTTGAAGGACTTAGAGAAGAACGTAGAGTACTGGAAAATTTACAGTATAACATTTAGTCCAGCAGCGAGCAGTACCTGGGTTGCAATGAGACAAGAAACAAATTCAAATTCAGCCAATCAGTTTAAATTAGGCCCCAAGAAACGAAACTCCAATCAAGTTTAAATTTGGTATTTTGACAATATTAACACCAATGAAATTATCTGATGCTTTGATGTATAAAGCTGGGAAAAATTGAACAGTTGGAGGAGAGCTGCCAAGCCACCAACACATACAGGCTGCCCGCAGAATAGCTCTCTTAAAGGTACCTTTATCTATTAGTGACCTGTGAAACAGAAATCCCTAAGAAGAAGAAGAAGAGGAAGATACAAAGAGAAGATTCAACAGCTGGCTGGTTTTGAAATTTGAGTTTTTCTGTAAATCTTAATTGGGGGTTTTATCAGACTAGTATTGTGGGGGGGGGAGGTAAAAGATAGGGTTAGAAAAATGAGTTGTAAATAGTTGTTAGTTAATTGTTCTCTGTCAGACTTTAAAAAAAGTTAAAGTTGTTAATTTTTACTTTAAATAGTGACTTTTGAGATAGTTCTCTGCCACTTGAATTTTAACAAATTACACCACAGGTTAAATCATTTCTGTGTTGCTGGTTTAAATTAGCAGGGGGGTTACCCTGTGTTGTAACATAAAACATCCATAGGTGCCGTTGTTATCAGACAGAAAACCTCACACCATAACAGACATGTGACAAATGCTTGGTTGAAGGACTTTGTTCGCAGTAGTGTCTTGGTGGGTGAGAGAGGTGCAGATTTTCAGGGAGGGAGTTCCAGAGCTTGGGGCTCAGGGAACTGAGGGGGAGCTAATGGTGGAGAGGTTAACATTTGGAGATGCTCAAGAGGCTGGAATTTAAGGAGATGCAGATGATTACAAAGAAGAGGGTAAGAGATGGGGGTCAAGACCATGGAGGAATTTGGAAAACAATGATGAGAAATGTCACCGAATCACAGAATTGTTACGGTGCATAAAGAGGTTACTCAGCCTATCATGCCTGTTCTTGCTCATTAAATAAGTACCATTCCCTCATCCCAATCTCCTGCCTATTCCCCATATCCCTGCACACCAACTCTGTCCAAATAACCGTACCCTTCCTTCATTTGCACATCACTTTTAAATCCATGTCCTTTTTCTTTTACAAGCGGGAATGGCTTGTCCCTATCTGCTCCTTCCAGCTCACTCATATTTTGAAAACCTCAATCAAATCTCCTCTTGGTCTTGTCCTCTCCTGGGAGAACAGCCCCAACATCCTCTTCTATCCTCTCTGTTCCTGTTCCTCCTCCCTGGAACCATTATTGTAAACCACTTGGCATTCTTTCCAAAGCGTTCACAACCTTGCTGTGATGTGGTGGGAGAAAGTGAGGACTGCAGATGCTGGAGATCCGAGCCAAGAGTGTGGCGCTGGAAAAGCACAGCATCCGAGGAGCAGGCGATGTGGTTCCCACAATTGGACACATTAGTGAGCTGAGGTCTAATACAGGGCTTACACAAACTGTAATATGGAGAAGTTACTGTCCAGGAGCGAGTGTAGGAGGGTGAGCAAATGGGGTGATGGGTGAACAGAACTGATGTAAATTATAAAGTGGATAATAAGGTTTTGAATGGGTTCAATTTTACAGAAGGTGCAAGGTGGGAGGGTGGTCTGCAGAATGTTGGATTTGACATGTTTAGAAGTAAGAAAAGCTGATGTCAACAAAAAATTGGAGAAATGAACCCTGCCCTATGAGCAAATCAACCGTTTTCAAATATTGGGTTAAGATTGTCAACTCGCTCTCTGAGCCTGAAACTGACGGTGTCGATGAGCTGGTTGTTATGGGAACCACAACTACCTCAGACAAATTCACTTCCACATAGCATGAGTGTGGGAAGAATAAGGAGGTCACAGGCTCATAGATAAGGAGGGGTAGGGAATCAAAGAGATCTGGGAGCACAGATACATACATCACTGCAAGTAGAACAAAAAGTGAACAAGGTCACAATAAAAATAAAACCAGTCGAATGCAGTGATTTATTTCTAGTGGGGTAGAATGTGCAAGGCAGGGACATTGTGTTAAATTTGTGCACAATTTGAGTTAGACCACACAGTGTAATGTGTACTGTGCTGGATTTACAGTTAGAGGGCTAAGCTACAACAAAGGTCACTAAACTTTTAAAACAACTCACTGGAGTTTCAAAGAATGAGGCGATCTCATAGAAACCAATCTTGATTCCATGTCAGAATGGGAGCTTCAAGTCCCATGCTAGGAACTGAATGTGGAAGTCAGGTTCTGACCATCCCGTGTGGGATTGAGGACATGCTGCATAGTCAGAGGTACAGGCTGTCCAGTGAGAAGTCAGATCGGGGCCTGGTCTCCTCTCATATGTGGAGCAAGACAAGATGGCGCTGTTCAGAGAAAGAGTGAGGAGGGAGTTATTGTTCAACTAACATCACCTAAAGAGATGATGACGATGATGTCTCTGGGCTCTTGCTATGCACATATTGACTGCCATGTTTCCTCCGTTAGACAGTGATTACTTTTCCATGGATCGTCTGCAGTTGTAAAGCGTGCTGAGATGCCCAGCAGGGGCCTGAAAGGTTCTATATGAATGCAAGTCTTCATTTTAGAAAAGAGGTTGGGGTGTGACCTCATCCATGGATTCTGATTATGAAATCAGGAATGTGTACAGAAAATGGCTTCGCTTATGGAAAAGTACCAAATTCGAGGTCACTAATATCAGAGAATCACTAATAAATCATGTGGGAAATCCCAGGGAAACCTCGTCATCCAGAGAGTGGTGAGATCATGGATCTCGCTCCTACAGGGGCCAGTTAAAACATGGCTGTACTTAATAAGACACTAAATAAACATAGATAGAATACTGAATGGCAGAGCAATGTGCAGGGCTGATTGTCCTGCTCTTTTTCCATGTTTATACTAAGTTGATGGAGATAGAGAGGGTGGAAGGAGATTCCAGTGGGGAATAGCCTGCTTCTGGGCTGTGGAAACTGTGGAATTCCCTCACAACACAAGAAGTGAAACTGCTTTATAACTGTACCATGTTATTCAGAAAATATCTGCTCTCTCCTATTTTTAACCAGCAAAATGGAAATTTAAGTAAAGATTTTACCTCATGAAGCCCTGCACCATGAACAATTTACAGTGTATTAAATTACACATTATTATAGACATCACTTTCAAATCAATTTTGCTTAGTTCGAAATTGATCGAATGGCAGGAGGCTGGAAGAACAAACCAAGCCAGGTAGCATCAGGAGGTGGAGAAGTCAACGTTTTGGGTATAACCATATTTCAGGACTGGGTGTGGGTGTATGGGAGGGCTGCAGATAAAATGGGTAGGGTGTGTGGTGAGGTGGGGATAGCTGAACACAGGAAGAGGGTACGACCTGGTTGGTTGATGGGAGGAATGAATCTGGTAGATGGCTAGGAGGAAGGGTCGGTCAGAGGAATGGAAGGGAGGGGGAGGGGCTGAGAAGGGAGTCGGGGGATGGGAAGGGAGGTTTTTTGAAATTGGAGAAATCAGTGTTGAGTCCTCCAGGTTGTAGGCTGCCCAGGCGGAAGACGAGGTGTTGTTCCTCCAATTTGCAGTTTAGTTAGTTGTGGCAATAGAGGAGGTGGAGGATGGTCATGTCAGAAAGGGAGTGGGAAGGGGAGTGTGAGATCAGGTCAGAATTGGGCAGGTTCTTTAATGGGGAGCAGGGAATGGATTAATTCAACTTGAACCCCAGGCAGTGAGGCCAAAGTCTACCCCTGACTTGTCCCACCCTCTCTTTAATGTATTGAATGGTGGAGCAGAATCAAAAGTCTGAATGGCATACCCCTTCTCCTACTTGCTGTGGTTTCTATGTTACCTCTTCCAGTAAACAAACCGCAGGGTCAATTCATCTCACATTTGGGTCTGGCAATCAAAGGGTTAAGGTACCTGGCCGTAGGTGGTGTTGTAAAACTGAGTGAGAGCCAGGAGGAAGGAAAACAGTTCAGGTTTAGTTTCAGTGCTGAGCAGGTTCGGTCAAGGGAAGAACGTGGCACTGAAGAATGAGTGAGGGATTGAAGAGGACCGTGCTGGCTGCCTTGCTGTGTATCATCACTCAGGTCAGCTACACTCAAGGTGGGCACCTTCCTATGTGTAGCTGTAGTTCATCTGTTTCCCTTTTCAAATGGACAAAAATTAGCCCGGTCACTGGAGAATGTAGTAAATGGTTAATAGGTTCATGTCAGATGTATGCGAATGCTCACAGCTTAGTTATATCAGAGTCCTGCTCACTTAGTTAAGTCCATTCTGAAAAAGTGACAGAGTTTCATTACAAGTATCTTGCCACCTGTCTGGACTCTACCAGACCCGAGGGAAAGTTCACGTTCAATGTTGAGTGTCAGACAGTTCTTTGTCCTTTGACTGTCTGAAGGGAGGGCTTTGGATTAATAAGAAAACCAAATCGTTATCACTTAGTTTAATAAAGGACTGAAAAGGAAGTGAAGGACATTTCCAGTTAATGATTGTATCATCCGAGTGGGTTGCTGAGTTTCTGCAGTGACTCACTGAATTCTGCAGTCAGGGCTGATCACAAAACTAACTGACACAGGGGACACAGCAGGGAATCAGACTGTGCAGGCCATTGGTCCATGCTTGTGTGTGTGAGCTCCACACAACATAGAAACAGGTGGAGGCCATTCAGCCCCTCAAGCCTGTTCTGCTATTCAATGAAGTATGACTAATCAGTGTGCAAAAGCTCCACATATCCGCCTTTGGCTCACATCCCTTGTTAACTTTATTTAACAATAGCATACATATCTCAAATTGAAAATTAACAATCTTCCCTTTGTGGAAGAGAGTTCCAAACCTCTCCCACTCTTTGTGTGTAGAAGTCTTCCTGACATCTCTCCTGAACAGTCTGGCTGGGGGAGCATGCTCCCTAGTTTGAGAATCTCCTAGTTTATCTAGGAGACAGTGTGGTCTGCAGATGCTGAAGTTCACAGTTGAGAGTGTGATGCTGGGAAAGCACAGCAGATCAGGCAGCATCCGAAAATCAACCTTTCCGACCAGAGCCCTTCATCAAGAATAAGGCTGGGAGCCTCGGGGGTGGAGAGACAAATGGGAGGGGGTGGGGCTGGGGAGAAGGTAGCTGAGAATGCAGTAGGTGGATGGAGGTGGGGGTAATGGTGATAGGTCGGAGAGGAGGTTGGAGCAGATAGGTGGGAAGGAAGATTGACAGGTGGGACAGGACATGAGGGCGGTGCTGAGCTGACAGGTTGGAACTGGGGTAAAGTGGGGGGGAGGTGGAATGAGGAAACTGGTGAAGTCCACATTGATGCCCTGGCTTGGAGAGTCCCGAGGCAGAAAATGAGGCGTTCGTCCTCCAGGCATCAGGTGGTAAGGGAGCGGCGGTGGAGGAGGCCCAGCACCGGCATGTTCTCAGCAGAGTGGGAGGGGGAGTTGAAATGTTGGGCCACAGGGCAGTGTGGTTGATTGGTACGGGTGTCCCGGAGATGTTCCCTAAAGCACTCTGCTAGGAGACGTCCAGTCTCCCCAATGTAGAGGAGACCGCATCGGGAGCAATGGATACAATAAGTGACCGGAAGGTGGAAAGAGGTGGGGAGGCAAATATATCCCTGGTGGTGGGGTCCGTTTGGGGGTGGCGGAAATGTCGGCGGATGATGCAATTTATGTGGAGGTTGGTGGGGTGGGGTTCAAGGCCGGTGGTGCGGGAAGTGGATGAGATGCTTTGGAGGGCATCTTCAACCAAGTGGGAGGGGAAATTTCAGTCTTTAATCAAGGAGGCCTTCTGGTGTGTTCTGTGGTGGAACTGGTCCTCCTGGGAGCAGATACGGCAGAGGCGGTGGAGTTGGGAATACAGGATAGAATTTTTGCAGGAGGTAGGGTGGGAAGAGGTGTAATCCAGGTAGCTGTGGGAGTCGGTGGGTTTGTAGAAAATATCAGTGTTGAGTCGGTCACCATTGATGGAGATGGAGAGGTCGAGGAAGGGGAGCGAGGTGTCAGAGATGGTCCAGGTGAATTTAAGGTTGGGGTGGAATGTGTTGGTGAAGTTGATGAACTGTTCGACCTCCTTGTGGGAGCACGAGGCGGCACCGCTGCAGTCATCAATGTAGCGGAGGAAGAGGTGGGGAGTGGTGCCGGTGTAACTCAGGAAGATGGACTGTTCTATGTAGCCAACAAAGAGAAAGGCATAGTTGGAGCCTGGGGGGTGCCCGTGGCTACTCCTTTCGACTAGAGGGAGGATTAGAAGAGAAAGTGTTGAGGGTGAGGACCAGTTCAGCCAAATGAATAAGAATGTCAGTGGGTGGACGTCGGGAGAGGAAGAAATGGAGGGCTTAGAGGCCCTGGTCATGGTGTAGAGGGACTGGATGTCCATGATGAAGATGTCGAGGGACTGGATATCCATGGTGAAGCTGAGGTATTGGGGCCAGGGAAATGGAAGTCTTGGAGGAGATGGAGCGTGTGGGTGGTGTTTCGAATGTACATGGGAAGTTCCTGGACCAGGGGGAATAGAACAGTATTGAGATAGCCGGAGATGAATTCGGTGGGGCGGGAGCAGGCTGAGATGATGGATTGGCTGGGATAGTCAGGCTTGTGGATCTTGGGTAGGAGGTAGAATCGGGTGGTGCGGGATTCCCAAACTGAGTTTGGAAGCTGTGGGTGGGAGATTAAATCTCCCAGACCATACACAACCTCATAATGATCATGGCCTCCAAGCCCTCTGTTTCTTCCTCTCCCAATGTCCCCAACAGTACCCTTCCACTGACACTCTTATTTGTTTGGCTGAACTGGTCCTCACCCTCAACAATTTCTCCTTCCAATCCTCCCACTTCCTCTGACGAAAGGGATTGCCGTGGGCACCCACATGGGCCCCAGCTATGCCTGTCTGGTGGCATGATGGTACGGTGGTTAGCACTGCTGCCTCACAGTGCCAGAGACCTGGGTTCAATTCCCGCCTCAGGCGACTCTCTGTGTGGAGTTTGCACATTCTCCCCGTGTCTGCGTGGGTTTCCTCCGGGTGCTCCGGTTTCCTCCCACAGTCCAAAAATGTGCAGGTTAGGTGAATTGGCCATGCTACATTACCCATAATGTTAGGTGAAGGGGTAAATGTAGGGGAATGGGTCTGGGTGGGTTGTGCCTCGGCAGGTCGGTGTGGACTTGTTGGGCTGAAGGTCCTGTTTCCACACTGTCTAATCTAATCTGCTTCTCTCTCTTTCTTGTGCTTTGGAGATGCCGGTGTTGGGCTGGGGGTGTACAAAGTTAAAAATCACACAACACCAGGTTATAGTCCAACAGGTTTAATTGGAAGCATACTAGCTTTCAGAGCAACGCTCCTTCATCAGGTGGTAGTGGAGGGCTCGATCATAACACAGAATTTATAGCAAAAATTTGCAGTGTGATGTAACTGAAATTATACATTGAAAAATTGATTGTCTGTTAAGCCTTTCATCTGTTAGAATACAGTGATAGTTTCACTTCTTTACATCACACTGCAAATTTTTGCTATAAATTCTGTGTGTAGGATTGAGCCCTCCACTACCACCTGATGAAGGAGCG
>NC_057711.1:12775978-12781530 GCF_004010195.1 Chiloscyllium plagiosum | reverse complement strand
TTAAACTCAACCCCTTTAGCAATGAAGGACAAAATTCCATTTGCCTTCCTAATTATCTATGGTAACTGCTGACCAACCTTCTGTGATTCATGCACAAGGACACCCAGGCCCCTCTGCACAGCAGCAAGCTGCGACTTTTTACCAATCAAGTAATAGTCCTTTTTACTGTTACTCCTACCAAAATGGATGACTTCACATTTATTAACATTGAACTCCATCTGCCAGAACTTTGCCACACAGTTAAAGTATCTATGTTCCTCTGCAATGTTTCACAGACCTCTGCACACCTTTAAGATGCTCTGCAACTCATCTTAGTGTAATCTGCAAACTTTGACACACTACATGTGGTCCCCAACTCTAAATCATCTTTGTCAATTGTGAATAATTGTAGTCCCAACACTGATCCCTGAGGCACACCATTAGTTACTGATTGCCAACCAGAATAGCATTCATTTATCCCCACACTTTGCTTTCTGTTAGTTAACCAATCCTCTATCCATGATAATATTTTACCCATAATACCATACATCTTTATCTTATGCAGCAGCCTCTTATGCAGCATCTTGTAGAAGGCCTATTGGAAATCTAGGTACACCACATCTACTGGATCCCCATTGTCCACGGTGCTCGCAATGTCTTCATAGAATTCCAAATAATTAGTTGACCATGACCTGCCCTTCATGAACCCATGCTGCATCTGCCCAATGGGACAATTTCTATCGCGATGCCTTGCTATTTCTTCCTTGATAATGGGCATGAACACCATCCCCTGTAAGTTCCCCTTCAAAAAACTTACCATCCTGACTTGGAAACATATTGCGGTTCCTTCACCTTGGCTGGGTCAAAACCCTGGACTTCCCTCACTAAAGACATTGTGGGTCCACCTAAAACATGTGAACTACAGGGGTTCAAGAAGGCATCTCACCACCATCTTCTCCAGGGGCAACCAGGACCGAGTAGTAAATGTTGAGAATAAGTGAAGAAGGAGCCATCTCTCATCTTCAGGAATAAAAAGAATTGATTGCTGCACATGGACCCTGCTGAGAGCAAACAGAAGTATCCAACGGGACAGAGCAGGGCAAGGCCAGAGCCTCTATTCTACTCACTGTCAGAGATCATGGGTAAAGGGGCATCAGGACAGCGATATGGAGAATTTGCAGCAGTAGACAAATCACTCTGTAAACTGGAGACCATGATAAGGGATGAAGGGAAGTAAAGATGGAGATGAGAGGGGAGGTCAATGGGCGAGGAGAGGGGGAAAAGAGAGGGAAGACGTAATGAATGGTTCTGAAGGAGAGTCATACTGGGCATTGAATGTTACCTCTGTTTCTCTCCCTACAGATTCTGCCAGATCTGCTGAGTTTCTCCTTAGGTAAGGGGACCAAAATCCCTGCTGTGGTCCAAATAGTGCTTGTACAGATGTACCAAAATCTCCCTGTTTTTATACACCTTTCATTTTGAATTAAAGGTAATAAATGAGCCACTTCCAATTGGCAACCAACTCTCCTAAACTGGAAGGGGATCGGAGGCAGGTCTGGATGCTTTGGATGGGCATTAGTCACCAAAGGAGTTTGCCAGTTGACACCAAGTCTATCTTGTGTTGCTATGAAGAATGGTTCTGGATGTATGTATCACTGGAGGTTGCCATCACATGATCTCCACCAAACCCTTGCCCCAACTCCCCTGCCCCGCACGGATTGTCAGGCTAGCCCCAACCCCAGGAACGGCAGAAACCCAACTGGTTTGAAGCAGTATATCAGGGTGTGGTTGTTTCTAGCAAGGCCAACATCTGTTGCTCTTCCCTATTTGCCCATGAACCAGTGGCTTTCTAGGCCACTTCAGAGGGAAGTTAAGAGTCAACCACATTGCTGTGGGTCTGGAGTCACATGTAGGTCAGATCAGGTAAGGATTTTATTCCCTAAACAAATGGGTTTTTATAACAATTGATGATTGTTTCGCAGTCACCATTTCATGGAATTGATTAATTCACTTTAAATTTCATCAGTTGGCCATCAGAGAGATTTGAACCCTTGTCCCCTCCACATTAAGCTGGGTCAATGGTTCAGTGACATTTCCCTGTCATCACTGTCCCTCCCAGCTGAGGAGAGGTGATGCTGAAGACACAAAGGCACACAATCTCCCACTATGTAACCAGGCATTGATCCTGCTCTGGGAAAATGGCACTAATACTGCACTGTCGAAAAATGTGGTGCTGGAAAAGCATAGCCAGTCAGGCAGCATCCAAGGAGCAGGAGCGTTGACGTTTTGGGCATAACCTCTTCATCAGGAATGATAGTACACTGTCCATGTCACCAGGCGTCAGGGGAGAGCAGGAGATTTGCCAGAGTAATGGATCTGGACAACAGACACCCAACCAAATACAAATAACTAAATCATATAAAAGGAGTGAGACCAGGTCAATAGTGATTTAGAGTGTGGCTGAACAGGGTCATACTGTCTGCAGAGTGTTTAAAGGAGCAGCTGAGGGTTTGTAGATTGAATTTGAGGAACGTGGGATGTATTTGAAATCAATGGCATCTCCATACATATCTAGGAGGTCTTGTAGTTGTTTGGAGTGAATTGCAGCCTGTAAAGTGTCAGCAAGATCACAGGATAGGCTCAATATAGATGGAACGGCCTCATATTTTGCCTACTTTTACAGGCAAGGTCTGGATTAAACTGAAACATTTGGGCAGATTAATGCACTCAGGACCTCAATAGCCCTATGTACAGCACAATATTCCCTCTTTTACACCCTATCCTCTTCACAATAAATGACAATATTCCATTTGCTTCACTATTACTTGCTGAAACTGTAGATTAAACTCCTGCGATTCCCCTATCGGGAGATCCAGATCCCTCTGTACCTCACAGTTTAGTGATCTCTCTCCATTTAAGTCACATTATTCTTTTTAAATTTCTGCCTGCCAAACTGGGCAAGTTGTTATTTTCTCACAATATACTCACAAATATACATTTGTGCCTGTTTATTGAACCTAACAGATTCCCCTTGCAGACTCCTTATATCCTCTTTGTAACTTATTTTCCTTTACTGTATTCCTTTGTGACATCAGTAAATTTAGCAAACCAGGAATGAGTTGCCAGAGGATGTGGTGGAGGCTGGTACAATTTCAACATTTACAAGGCATTTGGATGGGTAAATGAATAGGAAGAGTTTGGAGGGATATGGGCCGGGTGCTGGCAGGTGGGACTAGATTGGGTTATCTGGTCGACATGGATGGATTGGACTGAAGGGTCTGTTTCCATGCTGTACATCTCTATGATTCTATGACTCTATTTGTTTATATAAACTGCAATTGATAAAACCCCCGCCCTGGTTCCTGTAGCGCATCACTCACTACACCTTGTCAATTGAAAATCATTCATTTCTGCCATTCTGAAGAAAGGTCACTGTGTTCGAAATGTTAGCACTGCTTTCTCTCCACACATGCTGCCAGATCTGCTGAGTTTTCCCAGAAATTTCTGTTTGTATTTCTGCCTCCTCTCTGTTTCCTGACTGCCAACCAAGACTCTCTCTCTATTGCTAACATGCTACCCTAAAATGGGAGAGTGTCAGAAGAGAACCAAAACACTTGTAATCTTCCCCTCTCTGTCCATAGTCAGTGTGTTTTGGGAGAAATAAGATGTGAGTGTGTGCTCAATTTAATCACAGCAGCAAGGTTTCATGAGTTTAAACAAAGAGACTATATATTCGCAAGTTCACTGTGAAAGTCTAACTGCGATGTCAATCACATATTGCACATATATACTCAAGAAATTAACCAATTAAAGAGATTCGCTCATTTTTATAAACTGTAAAAAAATTCAGGCCTGTTAAAAAAAAGACTTTTCTCTTCAGGAATTATAGTTTAGATTGGAATTCTTTGAAGGAATAATGTGCTCTGTAGTTGAAAGGGAATCTGTTATAGAATCAAACAGTAGAGACCCTTTGGCCCATTGAGTTTGTACTTTACTGTTGATTTAGAAAGCACTTGATATAGTTTCATAGAAAAGATTATTGTTGAATGTAGGAGTGCATCCAGGATAGGTATAGGCAAGTTTTGCTGCAGCTTTATAGAACTTTAGTTAGGCCACACTACTAGAAGGATGTGGATGCTTTGGAGAGGATACAGAAAAGGCTTGCCTGGATATTGCCTGGTATGAGGGATTTTAGCTATGAAGAAAGGTTGGCTAGACTGGGTATATTTTCATTGAAACACAGGAGGTTGAGGAGTGACCTGATAGAAGTTTGTATCATTGTGAATGGCATAGATAGATTGGCAAGTATGAGGCTTTTTCCCAGGGTGGAAGGTCAGTTACTAGGGGATACAGGTTCAAAGTGTGACAGGGGGAAATTTAAAAGAGATGTGTGAGGCAAGTTTGTCACACAAAGGGTGAAAGTGAGTGTCTGGAACATGCTGCCACAGGAGGTGGTGGAAGCAGACACAATAGCTGCATTCAAGAAGCACCTGGAGGAATACATGAATAGAGAGGGAATAGAGGGATACGGATCCTGGAAGGGAAGACAGTTTTAGAATGGAAGGATAAAATGTGTTGGTGCAGGCCTGGAGGGCTGTTCCTGTGCTGTGTTGTGGTTTGTTCTTTGTTGTTCTAGAAACCCATGGTGTAAGGGTAACATACCAACAAGGGTAGAAGATTGGCTGGCTGGCAGGATACAGACAGCGTGCATAGATGGTTGTTTTTTTTTCAGATTGGCAGGTTGTGATGGACAGGGTCCCACAGGGATTTGTACTGGGCACTCAACCTTTTACAACTGATATCAGTGACAAAGATGAGGGGATCAAAGGTGTGCCAGCTAAATGGACAGATGATGCAAAGATAGGGAGGAAGATGGAAAGCAGCCTCCTTTCTGCTCAGGAATGATAGGAAGGCTGAGGAAGAGTTGGGAGGCTGCAGGACATGTGGCTGACAGGAGAAAATAAAATCAGGTCATTTTATTCTGTTTTGTGGGCTTCCTCATTTTACATCCGGGCACTGCCAACATTAGACAGGCAGCTACTTCCTGTTGCTAGAGACTGATGTGAGTTGCCTTTCTCCTTTTTGTGCCACCTGGAACCAGCTTTGACATTAAACTTAAACCCCTGGAAATACAGCTACATCACACCGACAGGTTCCCATTTCTTCACATGGTCTGTTCCTTCCTCAAAACACTTCAAGAAGTTCATCAAATCTGATTTAGAGTCATAGAGTCACAGAGATGTGCAGCATGGAAACAGACCCTTCGGTCCAACCTGTCCATGCCGACCAGATATCCCAACCCAATCTAGTCCCACCTGCCAGCACCCGGCCCATATCCCTCCAATGCTCTTGATTTCAATTTTCTCTCTCACTCAGGCTCTCCCTCAGTCTCCTTCTCCTCCTTCCTGTTCATTTTCCCTCTCTCATTTTCTCTCTCTTTCCCTGTCTCACCAACTGTCTCTCTCTTTCTATGTCAGCCCTTCTTCCTCTTGTCCTATTTAATTATTTATCTTTATCCTTGTCTCATTATTTCCCTTTCTTTTAATCCTACATTTCTTTCTTTGTCTTTCTCA
>NC_057711.1:12774146-12775408 GCF_004010195.1 Chiloscyllium plagiosum | reverse complement strand
GTTTTGGGCATGAGCCCTTCTTCAGGAATGAGGAAAGTGTGTCCAGCAGGCTAAGATAAGCAGGTCTTCCTGACCTCTCCGCCCCCACCCCACTCTGACCTATCACCCTCACCTTCGACCTCTTTCCACCTATCGCATTTCCAATGCCCCTCCCCCAAGTCCCTCCTCCCTACCTTTTATCTTAGCCTGCTGGACACACTTTCCTCATTCCTGAAGAAGGGCTTATGCCCGAAACGTCGATTCTCCTGTTCCTTGGATGCTGCCTGACCTGCTGCGCTTTTCCAGCAACACATTTTCAGTTCTCTCCTATGGCCATACATTCAAGATTAAGTTCTACACTTGAGGCTAAACAAGCTTGGATTATGCAACTACTCCCCTTAATCCTTTGGAGCTAAATATCATTCTAACAAATCTGCTTGGCATCCCACAATGGTATATCTTTCCTGAGATCTGGTGTCCTGCACTGAACAAAACTATGTCTGACAGGGTCCAAATCAATACTACAGTTAACACAGGGTGGTAACTCTCATTTTGCCACTGTCGGCTAGAGGTGTGATGCTTTTACTTTTTGCTGTCATTATCGTGATAACCAAGATTAGACAATTTTGGATTATATTCTCTGGAAGTTACAAGAATGAGAGAGAAACAATAAAATTCTGACAGGACCAGACTACGGGGCATAACCTCAAACTGAGTGGTGGGTGGGGGGGGGGGGAGGGGGAAAGGGGTGCAGATTTAGGACTCAGTTGAGGAGGAACGTCTTCACCCAAAGGGTTGTAATCTGTGGAATTCCCTGCCCAGTGAAGCAGTTGAGGCTGGTTGAATGTTTTTAAGGCAGTGATAGATTTTGAAGAGTAAAGTAATTAAGGGTAATGGTGAGAAGGCTGGAAAGAGGAGCTGAGTCCTCGAAAAGATCAACCATGATCTTGTTGAATGGCGGAGCAGGCTCGAAGGGCCAAATGGCCTACTCCTGCTCCTAATGTGGACTTCACCAGTTTCCTCATTTCCCCTCCCCGCCACCTTACCCCAGTTCCAACCTTCCAGCTCAGCACTGTCCACATGACCTGTCCCACCTGTCAATCTCCCTTCCCACCTATCCGCGCCACCCTCCTCTCTGACCTATCACCTCCATCCCCACCCCCATTCACCTATTATACACTTTGCTACCTTCCTCCACCCTCCCCTCTGACCTATCACCTCCATCCCCACCCCCATTCACCCATTGTACTCTTTGCTACCTTCCCCCACCCTCCCTTCTGACC